>NC_041395.2:84729634-85102134 GCF_900747795.2 Erpetoichthys calabaricus
GCATTTCTGTGATTTTGCAAATGCTATCGTAAATACTCAGGTCAGGGAGCATGCACTGGTACAGTGCGTTGTCGCATGCACCATACCCACCACAGCTCTGGGTCCTGATTGGCAACCCCCCAGGCAGACATGCGGTCCAGTCCCACCCTCCAGAAATGACCCTCTATTTGCCAAAGCCAGGTGTTACGTGGGTGTCCCCTTGGCCTGGTCCAGCCACTCGGGTCCTCAATAATGAGGATCCTGCGAGCTGGAGCACTCTCTGGGATTCGCACCACATGGCCATAGTGCCATAAATGACACTCCCTCACAATGTAAGGCAATGTGCCTCATTCGGGACTCCACAAGCAACCATTCATGCAACACAAAGTCAAACCAGCAATACCCAAGCATTCTCTGAAGAGATACAGTACCGAAGGAGTCCAGTCTTCATCTCAGGTCACTGGATAGCATCCACATCTCGCAACCACACCAGCAAGTCAGGAAGCACCAGTAAATACTGAAAACAAAAAATTACTTGAAGCCTTATTGTGTGATACCAGCCTGCACCTGAGCAAAACACTATTGCTCAAAACAGAAAACTGGTGAGAAAAGGTGAATAAAATGTCTTATTGTTAGTGAATGTTTGGTCATTTTTTTAAATTGAAAAAATGATACAGTATATGGTGTTGGTAAAATAAAGGCTATAAAAATATTAATAATAATCAGTATATATCAAACTAATTCACATTTTCAGCTAAGTTGATGCCTGTCCTGCCATTCCTTGACAGTCATTATTAATGGTACAGTATATTAGCTACATAGGAATAGCATAACAGCTAGGTGGTTAGTGCTGCTGCCTCATAGCTTTGCCTGGGTTCAAATCCATTTATTGAGTTTGTACATTCCCCTTGGATCTATGGATGTATTGTCTTGCTACTTTGTGTTGCTGCCACTCACCATAGACATTCTTGGTAGGTTAAATGATTTCTCTAAATTTTCCAGTATAAATGAGATTGACTGGCATCCCATTAAGGATTAGCTCCCATTTTGGCCTAAGATTTCTCTGTTTGTGACCCTGTAATGGAATCAGTTGATTTGGATAATGGATGGATTTATGGAAGACAAATGAATTAGCTAGACAGCTTTCAGTTTCTCCTATTATTATGATTGACTGGCAGCTTCTCCTTCACGTCTTGCAGAGGAATTCCCATGTGATACTTTGTTCCCTTGTGCTGTATAGGCCTGAGGAGAGATGCTGGGTCTGAGGGGGAGGAAAACCCACACCTCTAACAGTGACAAAGAGGATGAAACCTGTCATTAGACCAGTGGGGTGTCTGTAAATGAAGAACACTCTCTAAAGGGATTCCTTTGTCCTGCAAGTCATGGGAGGGACACTACCTTAATGCTTCAAATGGAACAGTCTTCCTTCTCTGAAAGGCTGTGGGGAGGGGGTGGGGGGGGGGGGGCAATAAGATCAAGCTAGACATTTACAGACCCTGCTTGATGCGCTGCTCCAGGACCCACTGGGAAGTAGCTCTTACTTTTCACTCTTGTTTTTACACACCAGGTTTCTCTCTATTACATTAAGGCATAAAACCACAGCAGGAGCCACAGCTAAGTGAGTTACACATTCCTGGAGTTTAGTGGCTGCTCGTTTTGGAAAAGGTTTGCTTTGTCACCACTAAAAGCCCTGAGGGAATATTAGAGACTAGAATTTGTATGCATGTCTCCTTGAGTTTGACACTGTATAAAATCTGTGGCCAGTTTTCAAAATCATGTGTTGTAAAAGCATTTCATTACTAATGAAATCAGTGCATGCCACAAAGTTGCATGCTTTGACATTTGCTGTGGAATTAAATGAAATAAAGTTTTGACAAGCCACATCACTTGGAGTCTCATATGAGTAACGCAAAAATGTTTTTCTATTAATAATGGGTGGCAGACAACATGTCTAGATAAGAATTTTAATCTACTGGTTACATACACCCTGCAATGTAATGGCACCCTTTCTAGTGCTGTTGCCTGCCTTGTGTCTGATACTACAGGGATTGGTCATGGCCCCTGCAATAGCGAACCTGATTATGCTGACTCGATAATAAATAGTGGAAGAATGTGCACATGTGTATTTGGTGACCCCAGACTAGAACATCAGAACAATTTTGATGAAAACAGGCCCATCAGCAAAGCAAGCTTTCCAATCCTATTCACCTTGAAAACAGCATCAAGTCAAGATATAAAGGTCACTAAAATCCTGCTCTCTAAATTGTATTGATATGAGTGAGTGTGAATGCATAGGTTGGTTCCTATTTAGGTTTGGGCCCTGACTTGCCCAAAATCCTCCAGATATAGGTTTTGGCTCACCACAAGTCTAAAGATGGGTTAAACTTGTTCAATATCTGGATGTAAAATGGGCGAATTATTTACTATACCTTGCCAATTGTGACAAACCTTTAGACAATACAGAAAAGTCTGTTTCTGAGACAGATCACTCTCAAAACTCTGATCACTCCCATTGGCAGCGTATTAATGTACTATAGTAGGCTTTTTTGAAATATCAAAGCTAACGATGAGTGAAAAGGATTCACATGAAATTGAATTCACAGTGAAACTCCATTTTTCCCATTACAGAATTTACTGTGACAAGACAGCAAATGCCTATCTCATTAAAAATGAAATTATATTTTTCTTAAAATGGCTGGAAGAATTGATAATTATGTTCTTAAAGAAATTTGTTGATATTTTAATTTCTGTACTCATTAGAAGAAACATTTTTAATTGACAAACAATAATCATATTTAATAAATTTGACATGGCAATAAGAGTGCCAAAGTTGGACGATTGAAAAGTACTGCATGCCACAGACATATACACACATTCTGGAAAAAAATCAAATTGTGCATGCTTTAATAATGTACTGTAAATCTGTTGAAAATGCAAAATGTTATCCCCATTTCAATAGTTTCTCCTGTATTGCTTGCAGTATACATACTCAAGTTTACTCCAAGATCACCTACATACAGTAACTGTAATTCTAAATCGGACAGTTAATGAATATATGTGTGTGTGTGTGTGTGTGTGTGTGTGTGTTTGTGTGCATGTGTGTTTGAGTGAATGTGATGTGCAGTGAACTGGAACCCTAAGCAGATTCAGTCTGCATCTTGTGCCTGTTGTTACTAGGATAGACAACATTCGCTCACGACTGTAAAGGTATCATGAAAATGAGTGGACTTATGGATGAACGGTCTTAATGTGGAACATTTATGTTTACATTTACATTTATTTGCTTAGCAGATGCTTTTATACAAAGGGACTTACAAAAGAGGTCAACATAATTGAGTAGCATCAGGCAGGGAGACTGTGTGAGAACAAGTGTTAAAGGACAAGGTTTAGAAACTTGACTACTACAAGTTAAGAGCTCTGAACAAATACAAGTGAGTTAAAATTACTAGATAATGAAACTTAACTGCTAATATCAGTTAGACAAAAATCCACTGAACAAGAGAGTCTGCAAATGCTTCTTAAACACATTGAAGTGGGCAGCTCACTCCATTAGCTAGGACCTACACATTAATAGAGTCTAGATTGAGATTTGACACCATGTAGAGGTGGCATCACCAGATGCCGTTCAACAGCAGATGATGATAGTCGAGAAGGAGCACAGGATCTCACAAGTGTCTCCCTGCATGTAGGTGCTGATCCATAGGCAAGCATCAAGGATTTGAATGTACAGTAGTACGTGCTGCTACAGGGAGCCAATGTAGTGATCTGAAGAGAGAAGTGACATATGGCTGCCTCAACTGCTTGAACAATGGACGTGCCACTGCATTTTGAATCATCTGCAGTAGCTTGGTGACACATGCAAGAACTCCTGCCATAAAGAGTTGAAGTAGTTCAGATGTGAAAAGACCAAATCCTGGACCAGATGTTCTGCTACATACTCTGTTAGATATGGTCTGATCTGACAAATATTGTATAGTGTGAACTGAATCTGCAACACCAAGAGACAGTAGCATTATTGTCCTTTAATTACACCTAGTCATCGAACACCAACTTGGCGCATACCAACTTGGCGAGTGTTAGCAGTAATGAACCAAGCTGAACAGTAGTGGGGTGCTGAATAGGCAGATGAGCTGGAATGAGAGTAAAGTTTGCTTTTACCAAGCTGAGCTGGAGATGGTGTTACTTCACCCAGGAAGGTTCTAGGTTATTTCGACACTGAAAGGAAAAGAAGCGCTTCAGCTATACAGCATTCAGCATGTTATTTTATATTCTTACTTTTAATGATACTTTTTGTATACTTTGTAATGGGCCTTGTGGAACTATGTAATTAGCAACATGTAAAACAAAAACTAAGGTATTGATGTGTGAAGTGAAACATAACGTACAAAACATTCTCAAGCATGTTTTATTTAAATCTGGGTCTTCCAGTAGAAGAAAATCCTGGACAGGGCCACATTGCATTGAATGTCCCACTCATGCATAACAACATATTTAGAAAGGTATTGATCTGAAAATCACTGATGAACCAAATCTATGCATCTTTGGGGACGTGGCAAGAAAACCCACACAGACTCCACATGGACAACATCAGGGAGCAGGATTCAAACCGAGGCCAGTAATCTTTGCTCTACAACAGAGGTGTCCAACTCCGATCCTGGTGGGCCACAGTGGGTGCAGGTTTTCATTCTAACCATCTTCTTAATTTGTGAGCTGTTTTTGCTGCTGATTAACTTGTTTTGCCTTAATTTTAACTGATGTGACTCAGATTCCTTAGTGGTTTCTTTTTCCTTAATGAGCAGCCAAACAATAACGAGACACAAAACAAGCCACCACATGACCAGCTAACCTGAAAATAAAGAAAGGTGAAGGTTTCAGTCATGTTGGTTTGCTCAGGTCACCAAAATATTTTGATGGTGCCCTTAGAAAAAACAGAATATCAACAGTCTGCTGTGGCCAAATGAGAGTAGCAACAAGTCTTGATATTCAATAATGACTTTAATTAACAGCAAGAATTGGCTTCTCATTGAGAAACCGGTTGGAGTGAAATTGGCTGGAGTTTGATGTTCCAATTTAGCTGGTCATCTGTTGGTTCGTTTCACATCTCATTTCTGTTTGGCTGCCATTTAATGAAGAAACGAATCAATTCAGAGTACTGAATCCTTAAAAACAGGGCTATTAAAATGAAGGGAAAAGGAGTTAATTAGCAGTAAAAACTGCTCGCTGATTAGGAAAAGGGGTTGGAATGAAAACCTGCAGCCACTGCGGCCCTCCAGGACCACAGATGGACACCCCTGCTCTACAATGCCACCAGGTTTGAAACTAAACATGAACACATATTACTACTAGCTTATTGTGGTTTGATTCTCTGCTTAAACATAGGTGTTGACTTTGTGTATACTAAATGAATATTCAGAATCACAGGCCTCCACATGGCCACTGATATCTCTCATCAAGCCTCCTTCTGCCTTGTGAAGTGTTGACGTTTTGACTGCTTGGTCAGATCAGATCCAGGAAAAGAAAAGTGGGCCAGGGGCTTGGGCAAGGACAGCTAGGCAGAGGTGGAAATACCCTGTGGCTGTCTGTCATTCCACTGTCAGCCCAGTGTAGTCTAATAAACAGATCTAATGAGCCATTCACTACCTTATACAGAGGCGTTGTCTGTGCTGTCAGGCTGACACTGCCTTATAAAAAGGACTCATCATTTCTGTCACATGCGTAGGCCCCATGTCTCCTGTCAGCTTGGTGCTGCTTTGCTGCTAAGGTGGCTTGGGGTTGCCTTGTAAGCATACATCCTGTCTGTCAGTCTGTCACTATGTAGCTTTTGCTTGCGTAAAACCATGAAACATAAGATTTCCAAAATAAATGGCAGCTGCATTAATGTTTTGACACTTACATTGCTTGGAAGTCAGTAATCATTCAAAGTGAGTGGAATAATTCCTTAAAGCAACAATTTGAAGAAAGCATGAGAAAATAATCAGCACAACAACCTAAATAGATAAAGCAGGCATGTGCGCTCATGAGATGTGAGCAGCTTTCATTTTACATTTTGCAAAGCGCATGACTACATATGCAACATATAACAAAATGTGTGTGTATGCAAGAAGAAAAAAATGGTTTTAGAACACTTTTTAACATAATTCAAATTGATGTGCCATTGTGTGAGCACTTTAAACTCAGTAAAATGCAAATTATGGTGTACAGATATTTTAAACAAATATCTCTCCAGTAGTTAACCAACTTCTAACTAATGACTGTGGAAAGGTTGACCCTATTCCATGAGAATTTGGCACAAATTATTAAATAGGCTAACACATGGGATACTTGCAGTGGCCATTCACCCATTTACTGATTTCATTTATTGAATTCTGGGTCACTGGGCTGGACCATGACTAACTGGCATAGGGTCCAAATTAGGAATCAGCTCTGGGCCATGTACTAGCACAGGGCACTCTTACACATACACCCCATCACTTACACAGGGCTCTAATATGGTGTTGCCAAAAATACCAAAAACATGGATGTTTTTTGAATGAAAGGAAAAAAAACAGAATACGGATGTGTGGAGAACTTGTAAACTGCACAAAGTTAGTTAAAGAGCTTAGAATCATACTAACTCTACTCTATTATATAAAGTCTGAATAAAGATGTTATAAAACAGAAAAACATCATCAAATGAAAGAGATATTTAGTGAATAAACACACACACAGGTTGAAATCTGTTGTTACAGAGCTAATACTTTTTGGACATCCACTTTCTAAACCTATTTATTTGTAGCTGACAGTTAATATAAGGTTATTCTGTATAAATATATATGCTTTAAAAATAGTTATATATATAAATATATATATACTGCGGTGGGTTGGCACCCTGCCCAGGATTGTTTCCTGCCTTGTGCCCTGTGTTGGCTGGGATTGGCTCCAGCAGATCCCCGTGACCCTGTGTTCGGATTCAGCGGGTTGGAAAATGGATGGATGGATGGATATATATATATATATATATTTATTTTTCTACTTGATCTAATTCTATTGTACGTGTATTACTGATTTATAACTGTTCTACTTGTGGTGATCTGAACTCAAAACAGGAAGGGTAATTTAATTTATTTAATTTAATTAAAATATTGAAAAAATTATTTTAAAAAATCAAAGAGTCTATGATCATGATAAGAATTTACAAAACTAAGGCAGACGATTTAAATGTGGCAATTAGATGTCTTAAAAAGGCCTCTCAGGTAACTGCAGCCTTAATAACTGTAACACCCAAGAGTCACTTTTCATTTTGTGACCCCAGACCTGCAAGTTACCAGGAAATAAAGTCACAAAATAAAACATGTGCACATGTGAAAGGAAGCGACAACAAAATGTAAAAATGTTTCGAGTACTACAAGGTGCTGTGAGTGCTATGGCAAAACTTGGAAAAAAAGGTACAGAACTTAATATCAGAAGAGCCAGGCAAGGACCTTCACTGGTGTCTATCTAGAATCAGGCCTCACCTAAGGCAGCCAGACCTCTAACTTAACAAGCAGACTTTAAGGTCTGCAGAGGCCCAAAATTGGGAAAACTGGCTTTACAAGTGTAAGAATACTTTCAAATGTTTCATATACATAAAAAATAACTAGGACAAAAACCAAGCAAAAGCATATAAAATTAAAGAATTTAGTAAGTAATGAAATATGAATGAAAAACAAGAAAATAGGCAAAACGTGTATGCTTTAAAATCCAACCCAAGGCTAAATAATCTAAATTAAGAAAAAATGTACATAGAGCAAACAAAGAGAGAAATTTGAAACAGAAAAAGGTCAAAACAGGTAGATCAATAAATGCTGGAACAATGACGCCAAAGAGCAAAATGAAACTTGAGGTCAGAAAAACAGAACAATACTCTGGATCCCCAGAGATCAATTCCGAAAGCAAAACTATATAAGAGATGGGTTTAGCAAAGATTTTTTTTAATGTTCCGCTCAGATTTTGACAATGCAAAGTGCCAGCTATTTAAACCCACCAGTGAAAATGATAGTAGGTGACGAAGACTGGTACCATGCCCTCTCTGGAAACTGGATCAAGCTGCAGTGCACTCATGGCACATGAGACACCAACCAGAAGTAAAGCAATTAAAAAATATAACACCCAGCTATTGGAGTTCCACCCACAAAACACAAGGGATGTCTTATGATTGGTCTTCTTTATTTATTTTTGCTGTGTCACAAAATAAATTTCTGTCATTGGTTACTTTCTGAAATTTTTTCAGAGAATTATGACTTTTCTGCACCTTATTTTGATGCCATCTTAATTTTCATGCACGTTGCCATTTTAGTATTTCTGTTTTTGGGATATGTTTAGTTTAGTAAATATTTTAGTATTTCTGTTTTTGGGAATGTTGCAGGGTGTGTGGCCTTGGAGCTAGAAGCACCTGACGTCATTTACACAACGACTTATAATGTTGCCTATGATGAACTTTCCTCATCCGAATTTAAAGATAATTCAACAAGATATCTCCAATTGTTGTTTTTCTCTTTATTAGAACTACATAGACCTGTTTGAGTTTGACTTAGATTTTTGATTTATGTGTAGACTACTGATAAATACGATGGATACTCAGTTATAATCTTTTTGCTTGTATTTATTGACTTTTTTCTCCAGGTCACCTTTATTTAAAGTTGGTCTCCTTATAAGGCAAAAAATAACAGGTTGTAACTAACATACAGCAATACATAATAGGTAAGAATTAATGTTAAAACAAACATACACATGAAAAATAATACTTCAAAATGACAGAAAGAAAAAAGAAAGATAAACATAAGCCATGGAACAAAACCCAGCTGAAACATAACACTAGGTAACCCCATTTATTTTGCATAATAAATATGACAGCCTCAGTTTGAAGTGAAGTTATGTATATGATTTGATAAATGTTTAAATATTGTACTGATAGTAAAGCAAGTGTGACATGGTTTAGAAGGGAAACATTCCTTTGACTTTGAAAAGGATTTTGTTTATACTGTAGACCAGGGGTATCCATTTTAGTCCTTGAGTGCTAAAGTGGCTGCAGGCTTTTGATCCAAATGACTTCATAATAATAATAAATTTTATTATAATAAAATAGAAGACCCAAATAAGAAAATTAAACTTTGGATAGAAAGAACTGAAAACAACTTCTTTGATATCTTCAAAACCTAACCAAACAAATGATTGAGGCAGAAAAGAGAAATGAAGATTTCAGTTCTAACCAACTAAAACGTATTGTGATCAGTCATTTATAAAATGTCGTTAGTTAAATGTGAAGACTCTTTTCCTAAAATTCAGGACTCAAGAGAAAGGATTTTTGTGGGTTCTATATCCATTTAATCTCAATGAACAATTAAAGAATGATCTATCTATGAATGAATGAGATATGTTGAATGATGTTTCCTCATATGTTATATTAAAAAATTTGACTGCTTGAAAAAGTTTAGGTAAAAATCATAGTAAACATGGACTTTTAAATGAGTAAGCTTTTGAGATCCTAGTCCAGTTTGCTTGTACATTATTAAGTGGAATTAGATTTCTGACTATCACTGCAACGGAAACAAAATATCAAACTAAACTAAATACAATGTCTATATTAAGGCTATCTTTGATAAACTATTCCAAATATCGGCCATTTGTGTCATACAAAGGTAGCACATCCTTCTCATTTACATTGATAATGCTTAAATGGTTTTTATTAATTTTTTTCTTAAACATACACTGTAAATGCATATATTTATAAATATTTTCTTGATTAAAATATTTTTCACATAACTGATTATTTTGTAATTCCTTTTTTATTTACATTTTTCATAGAGGTCCCCAGATGGTCAAGTTTTTTTGTATAGGGAGCCACAGTTCCAAACAGTTTTAAGAAATATTGGTGTAGTGCACCAAGATGTTTCACCCAACTCATATTGCACCCTTACCCTTCATCTTGGAAGTAGTGAGCTCACATGAAGGTTCTAAAAGTCCTTAATGGACTGAGCTTAGCTTGATTATATTTTTAATTTGGCCAGTATTCATGGGCCAGGTTCTAGGTTCCATGATCCAGGAGTGGATCCCCATGTTTGCTTAGATGAATTTAAAATTTTCACGAGATTTATGTTTTTAGATTGTTATTTGCCTTGCTAGTCCTATTAGACACTTTTCCATGAGTAACTCTATTAAAAGAATATACCTCCAGAAAACATATATGTAAGGATCACTGTAGTATAATTGTGATGTGTCAGGGTCCATGGACCCACTATCTGTGATAGTGTGGTGCCTCTCCCATGAGTATCTACCAGGCTTGATACAACAGGAGAAGATCCAAGACACAATGGAGTAATTATATCTCTGGAATGGCTTGGGAACATATGGGAATATTCAGGAGTTGAAAAGGTGGCTGACAATATGGTAACTTGTTCTGCCCAACCCCACATATTGCCACCATGACCGTCATCAGGAAAAGTAGTCTGAAAGTGAAGTGAAGTAGACAAGGACTGAACACTGAAGCTCTAATCAGTCATGCATAATTAGGTCGGCATGTCTGAAAATAAAAAAGTAATAATGCTAGCTTTTATCCAGTCTATTATTTAAGTTGGCTTGGCAAGCAATTTGGCTCAACAGAGTTTACTGAATTAAGACCAATTTAACCCCAAAGTTCGCTTCAAGGTACTACTACTACTACTACTATTACTAAACAGAAAACACTGCCTCATAGGGGAGTCAGGTCGGTGAACATAAACCCCAGTGGAAACCTTTTTTTCCTGTTCTTGTGGGTCCCCCTCCTGGGTTGTAACACATACCTAAAGCATATATAGTGCTATGTATGTATTAATACACTGTCACGCAAGAACGTCGATGGATAATTCTCCAGGCTCTTCTGAGGTACAGTTGTGCTTGAAAGTTTGTGAACCCTTTAGAATTTTCTATATTTCTGCATAAATATGAACTAAAACATCATCAGATTTTCACTCAAGTCCTAAAAGTAGATAAACATATTTGTGAGTGGCAAAAGTATGTGAACCTTTGCTTTCAGTATCTGGTATGACCTCCCTTTGCAGCAATAACTGCAACTAAACGTTTTCGGTAACTGTTGATCATTCCTGCACACTGGCTTGGAGGAATTTTAGCCCATTCCTCCGTACAGAACAGCTTCAACTCTGGGATGTTGGTGGGTTTCCTCACATTAACTGCTCGCTTCAGGTCCTTCCACAACATTTCAATTGGATTAAGGTCAGGACTTTGACTTGGCCATTCCAAAACATTAACTTTATTCTTCTTTAACCATTCTTTGGTAGAACGACTTGTGTGCTTAGGGTCATTGTGTTGCTGCATGACCCACTTTCTCTTGAGATTCAGTTCATGGACAGATGTCCTGACATTTTCCTTTAGAATTCTCTGATATAATTCAGAATTCATAGTTCCATCAATGAAAGCAAGCCGTCCTGGCCCAGATGCAGCAAAACAGGCCCAAACCATGATACTACCGCCACCATGTTTCAGAGATGGGATAAGGTTCTTATGCTGGAATGCAATGTTTTCCTTTCTCCAAACATAACGCTTTTCATTTAAACCAAAAAGTTTTATTTTGGTCTCATCTGTCCACAAAACCTTCCTCCAATAGCCTTCTGGTTTATCCACGTGATCTTTAGCAAGCTGCAGATGAGCAGCAATGTTTTTTTTGGAGAGCAGTGGCTTTCTCCTTGCAACCCTGCCATGCACACCATTGTTGTTCAGTGTTCTCCTGATGGTGGACTCATGAACATGAACATTAGCCAATGTGAGAGAAACCTTCAGTTGCTTAGAAATTACCCTGGGATCAGGGCCGGATTTATATGAAAAGAGGCCCTAGGCTATTCCACTTATGAGGCCCTTTCACCTTCCATTTTTAAGTTTGTAAATTACATGAGAGATAATAAAATTTTGCTAACAATTTGAATGTAGGCCCCTCTTGATCTTGAGGCCCTAGGCTGAAGCCTAGTTAGCCTATAGGAAAATCTGGCCCTGCCTGGGATCCTTTGTGACCTCGCCGACTATAACACGCCCTGCTCTTGGAGTGATCTTTGTTGGTCGACCACTCCTGGGAAGGGTAACAATGGTCTTGAATTTCCTCCATTTGTACACAATCTGTCTGACTGTGGATTGGTGGAGTCCAAACTCTTTAGAGATGGTTTTGTAACCTTTTACAGCCTGATGATCATCAACAACTCTTTTTCTAAGGTCCTCAGAAATCTCCTTTGTTCGTGCTATGATACACTTCCACAAACATGTGTTGTGAAGAGCAGACTTTGATAGATCCCTGTTCTTTAACTAACACAGGGTGCCCACTCACACCTGATTGTCATCCCATTGATTGAAAACACCTGACTCGAATTTCACCTTCAAACTAACTGCTAATCCTAGAGGTTCACATACTTTTGCCACTCACAAATATGTAATATTCGATAATTTTCCTCAATAAAAAATGACCAAGTATGATATTTTTGTCTCATTTGTTTAACTGGTTTCTCTTTATCTACATTTAGGACTTGAGTGAAAATCTGATGATATTTTAGGTCATATTTATGCAGAAATATAGAAAATTCTAAGGGGTTCACAAACTTTCAAGCACAACTGTATGTACTTCCATCTTGGGTTGAGAGGGGGTTCTGGCATTAACCTTGTCCTCTGTTTTTCCCTCCACAGTGCAGAGAAGACACCCAGAGAGGGAAATTGACTCTACCCCTTCCAGTTTCCTTGCTACATACCCTGTGGTTGCTGGGATGAGGCATCACTCGATATGAGAACACACTGCAGGATGGAGCTCCTCCCACTGTGAGTTTCATTGGCTTATCACCCAACAGTAAAGGTTCCTTTAGGAGCCTGCTTTTTGTTTGTTTAGCACCATTGAGTGGTTGTGTTTGTTGGACTCTTGCCTAATTAAAAGGGGATGACAAGGTTGCACTCCAACATTTTCTCTTTGTGGACCTACAGTTTTTTCCAATGACCACAACACACACTTTCTGAACCCAATTTATTCAGCAATAACAATGGGCGCAAGCAGATATAAACCCCAGGTAGAATTCTCAGTCTTAGAGCATGCTCATGCACACACTCATACCATTTAAAATTAGGATCAGCCACTATTCTAACAAGCAGATCTTTGGGACATGTGAGGAAACTGAAGTACCAACTAAACATAAGGAGAATGTTAAAACTTGGTGTGTAGCGTAGTATAATGTTTAATGCACTAGACTTTAATAATAGGCCTGCTGGTACAACTCCAACCTCAGTCTAACATGACTCACTACTATACTCACTACTATATTTCTTACTCCTGCTGTAAGAAATATGTATGTGAACACTGTATCCTACTGTATCCTACAATAATAATAAAAATAAACTAAAATAAAACTCCACACAGACCGTGACCAAGCTGTGAATTAAACCATACCACATTAATTAAGCATGACTGCTTTTTATCTCTGAGAATTACATGCATTTACTTTAAATTGGCCATCTTTTACATGCTGCCAATAATCCACTAATCAATTAATTTTATTTTTGAGCATTTTAAAATGTGCGTGAAAAGAATATTTGCAATGCATATTCATAATTTTTCTTAAGTATTCCATTCATCCATTTTCCAACCCGCTGAATCTGAACACAGGGTCACGGGGGTCTGCTGGAGCCAATCCCAGCCAACACAGGGCACAAGGCAGGGACCAATCCCGGGCAGGGTGCCAACCCACCGCAGGACACACACAAACACACCCACACACCAAGCACACACTAGGGCCAATTTAGAATCGCCAATCCACCTAACCTGCATGTCTTTGGAATGTGGGAGGAAACCCACGCAGACACGGGGAGAACATGCAAACTCCACGCAGGGAGGACCCGGGAATCGAACCCAGGTCCCCAGATCTCCCAACTGCGAGCCTTGTAAATCTCATCTTTGTCCTTCCCTTAAACATATGTAGGGAAGTTCCTCTTGAGGACCACTGACAAATCGACACTCCTGCTCTGGGAGCGAGTCTAGGCCTAGACCAGCATAGGCCATGTATCACTAGACCCTTTTCTCTCTGTCATAAAAGACAAAGCCTAAGTCACTGAGGGTACTTTCCTCAGGAGTGGGTGTGGAGTGGGACAGTGATAGAGCTATTTGAGGCTAATAATCACTTTCTTTGCTAACTTCTCAGGGCCTCACTGAACAATTACAGCATCCTAAACAAAAGACAGCCAGCCTGCTTTGCCCTTCATTATACAGGACAGTGAAGGATTAGCGTCCAAGGATACAAAAGGCAATCTGGAAACTGAATGGGACGGATGACTTGATAAATTGTGCTGATTCTCTGCTTCACTGGTCTTCCACAGGTTTTTCACTTTTGCCACTTTCGGCATGTTGGCAGGTCTGCCAAGATGTTTAGTTGTGATGACCAAGACTGATGTTGTATATTTGCAGTTGCAGAGTCAGCTAAAGGGGCATGTGGGAACTGTGAGATTTTTGAAAGTAGCAAATCTCCTTTTGCTGTGGTAAATTGTGTGTTTTAATTTCACTCCCTCGAGATCTGTTTAGCATTGTGCATGTACTAAATGAAGAGACAGTTTTCTCACACATCAGATTTTTATCCCATCTAGTGATTGCCTTGTAAGTTTTAATTCTTTATAAATGTAGGTCAAGATTTTTGGGATGAATGGCTATAGCTTTTGATTTAAACAGCCAGCAACTGAGCGGCATATTTCACTTCAGTTGCTCCTAGCAAATCCTAGAAAGCAAAAAATATAGTTTTGCTCGATAGAGTTCTATAATAGTAACATCATATTGATCTGCGATACGTGCAATGTGAAAGCAATAAATAAATTGGAAAAACACCACCACTATAGTGCGCTGTGGATTGGCCACAGCCTCAGAAGCAGCTGGCCAAAGGCAGACTGGAATTTCTTATTATTTGGTGTTTTCTTAATTGAATATTAAACTAATATAGTTCTGTTTTGTATATTAAAATTTATACTTCAAAGTTAAACCTTAAAGAACTACTGTGTAATGTCTTCTATATTTATATAGAATACAAACTTATATATCATTATAAATATTCTTGCACAAATTGCATAGTGATTTTACTTTATGTTTAGCATTGTTTTAAGTGGTTTTGATTCTTATGATTAAGTTCAAATAAAATACAAAATACATGTAAATGTATAACTCTCTCAGCTTGTAAATGGAAGTTTACTATACAACAAAAATGAACTGAATTAAAAAATAGATATTTAGAAAGTGAGGCCTACTGGTCCTTCTAATGGTTTGTTAATGTAAGGTAATCCAACAAATATAGACAATCAAGTTAAAAGCTGTCTGGCTTGTTTTGAACTTAGAGTCTTTGAACTTTGATCCCAACACATGGACCCTAGTTAGATACAGTATGACTTCTGTGTGGAGTTTGCTTGTTGTCCCCATGTCCACAAGTGGTTCCTCAGAGGCCCCTTGGTTTCTCACAATTCTCTGCAGATATGCCACAGATTACACTGTGATTTATTCTCATCCTTAGCGTGTAAGAATCCACATGCATGAGCTAGTGTGCCCTGAGGTGGACTTGACAGGGGCACTAAAGATCTTTTGTGTCTGGTCACTATTCAGGGAGTGGATATAGAGGTGGTCCACTTCTGAAAGTACTTAGGAGTCCACATTAATGACAGGTAAGACTGGTCTTGGAACACAGAGCAACTACATAAGAAACGGCAGAGCAGGCTTGTTTGTCCTTAGGAGACTGTGTTCCTTTAATGTGAATAGTGACATCCTTCACATCCTTCTTCTATAACTATGTGATAGCCAGTGTAATTTTCTACTCTGTGCTGTGCTGGGCTGGTAACATCACTTCAAGAGAAATCCACTGAATTAAAAAGCTAATTAAAAGGGCAGGCACTGTAATAGCATACACTCTGAACCCCCTGGACGTTATGGCAAGGAGCGAGTTTAAAGAAAACTGAGTGCTATTACGAACAATGCTGTACATCCTCTCTCTGACACACGAACACCGAGGACTTTCAGCAATCAAATTATTCAGCAGAAGTGTGTCAAGAAATACTACAGGGGCTACTTTATACCAACAGCAGTATGTCTGCATAATGCCTCACTCTGACTGTGAAAGCCAATTCTGAACTTTTCTTTCTTGTTAATCTTCTTTGTTCAGACTAAAGTGTGTACTGCCTCACAGTAAGGAGACCTGGGTTCGCTTCCCAGGTCCTCCCTGCATGGAGTTTGCATGTTCTCCCCGTGTCTGTGTGGGTTTCATCCGGGTGCTCCAGTTTCCTCCCACATTCAAAAGATATGCATGTTAGGTGCATTGGTGATCCTAAATTGTGCTTTCTGTGTGTGTGCCCTGCAGTGGGTTGGTGCCCTGCCTGGGAGTTGTTCCTGCCTTGCACCTTGTGTGGGCTGGGATTGGCTCCAGTAGACCCCTGTGACCCTGTGTTAGGATATAGCGGGTTGGATGATGGATGGATGGATGATCTCTATCCACACTGCCATTTTCACACCATTTACAAAAGTATCTACACCCACACTAAAACAACCAAAAACACACGTGACATAGCCTACGATGGGATTATGCTCTTTGGCAGATACATAAAGTGATTTTTTCTCCTTGAAGGGATGGTTATGCCAACTGGCCATGGGATTTATCATAAAACTGCAGTGACCAGTAAATTATTTGCCTTTTGTGCAGGTGTGCAGCATTCAAAGTGTACAAAACACAATTTAGATGCATACAGATAAGCAACACAACAAACCCCATTGAAAGCAACTCTTCTCTGTCTGCTCCTCTGGAATATGTTTTACTTCTGTGGAGGTTAACCAGTGACATTGTAATAAGTAGTATCCTGTCAGGGAAGGGCCACATAATGAACACAAACCAATTTCAGTGTGATCAGAGTCTCATTTTCACCTATGGAGAGCATTTTCACCGTGGTAGTGTGGACGAAAGGTGAAAACGGAGACTAATATCTGCCTTCTTAAACAAAAGCATAGTAGTGTGGAAAAGCCCTGAGACTATTTGTGTGCCTGTCCAGAAAAGCCTATT
Source organism: Erpetoichthys calabaricus (assembly GCF_900747795.2). Classification (NCBI taxonomy): domain Eukaryota; kingdom Metazoa; phylum Chordata; class Cladistia; order Polypteriformes; family Polypteridae; genus Erpetoichthys; species Erpetoichthys calabaricus. The sequence goes on from NC_041395.2 coordinate 84,746,665, forward strand.
TCAGAAAATGAATGGGTGGGTCAAAGAAAAATAGGCTAGCAACCTTAGTTTGTTATAATGTGTCCATTAGTGCCTGCCTCCACAATTTGAAATATGTAAACATTTTAGAAAATGTATGAATGAATGAAGGAATGAATAAATGTCATAAACATGCCATAAAATAAAATGAAATGCATACTTTGTTACAACTAAAAGTTAAAAAGGAAGTACATTTAAAATGATCTATTGTTAAGGGATAGAAAAATAATGCAGTGAACCAAGAAACTCAAATTATTCCAAAATGAAAATTGAGCATTTTACAGAAGATTAAGAAATAATTTAACAAGCAAACAACAACAACCCTCCTCAAATACACACAAAGAATTAACAAAAAAACGAATCTTATGTTTTTTCTAGTGATACAACAACAGTTATAGTGAGGCATTATATAGGCACTGCGGTGGGTATGAAGGAGCCCCAATAGCATTTTTAGACACATATCCATTGAATAATTACTTTGTTAAAAGTACTCAATGCTAATGTGTTAGAAAGAAGATGTGCAGCATTGTTCATAATGGCCATCAGTTTTGTCCTCATTCTTTCCTCTGCTACTAATTTCAGCAGGTTAAGAGTGCATCCTATAAAAGAGCCTGCCTTTTTAGTCAGTTTGTTGATTCAATGGGCCTCTCTTGAAGCAATATTACTAGCTGAGCACACCACAGCGTAGAAAAGCGCACTAGCCATCAAAGAGTTGTAAAAGATATGAAAGTCTTCACTTCCTACAATTAAAGGAAAGTAGTGTCCTAAGAAAAATAGAGTCTGCTCTGCCCTTTCTTCTATAGTTCCTCTGTGTTACGAGTCCAGCCTATCATTAATGTGGATGTCCAAGTACCTGTAGCAGTGCATTACCTCCACATTCACTCCCTGAAATTGTCAGGGCTTGCAGGCTCTTTGGTTTGGTGTCAGTCAATACCAGTTCCTTTGTTTTGCTGATGTTAAGTTGCAGACCATTGTTTTTTCACCAAGAAACAAACTTCTCCACCTGACTCTTATACTCTGTTTCATCCCGCTAGTCAGTTTTAGAGACATTAGAGCATTTCTGCACTGACATGACCTGGTGTTAAGTTAATAGTCTGAGGTGTATAGAGTGAAGAGTAGAAGAGACAGGACTGTTCCTTGTGGGTTGCTTCTGTGTTTCTCACAATCACATCAGAAACATAGTCTTTGAGTCTCACAAACTGTGGTCTGCCTGCCAGACAGTCCATTATTCAGGACACCATAGGCTCATTACCTGCATATATCTGAGCTTGTAAAGAGCCTATAGATTGTGTTTTCTACAGAAAACATGGTATATAGCAAAGTTTTGTTCTGAAACAGAAAAGCAATAGAATATTGTATTGAAGAAAATGTGATCCATAAAAACTGTATGCTGAATGTGCAACCAAATAATTGAAGACCTGAGTCCTGCAGAAAGCAGGCAAAGCCAGAAGTGGCCTGTGGCTGAGATGAAACAGTTCATTGCCTAGGGTGAACCTTTGTGGTAGGGACATACTGAACTGACCTGTAGTAGAGGCAATTTATACAACAGTTTAGGGTGTGTGTCTTTGTTTGGGCACATGCAAACTCCCATCCACCAAGATAACAGTGGCAATCCATCATTTAGGCAGGGGGAGATGTACCCATTAAAATGTCAAGAGAAGGGCAAAGCTGTCAAATGGAGCACTGCACTGGGAGGACTGCCTAGGGAGACATATGAGCTGGAGCTGGCCCTGAGTAAAACAATGAACATTTGTAAAAGTGTTGTCACTGTGAAGGGTGTTTAGTTTGGTTAAGACTAGATTGAGTGAGACTTATTAACCAGCATGAACAGTTATTTCCAATTGTGGGCACTACATAAATTGAGAGGTGTCAAGAAAAAAACTTAAGAATAATGGTCTAAGCTGCTTATGTCTGATAAAAATGTTTTATAATTAATGTCATCTGGTAAGTCTTTCTCGGCAAAACTCTGGACAAATGCTCATCTTGGGTTGTGAATCCTGAAGCACATAAGGACAGTATAGTGATCCCATGGTCTTTGTTGCTACCTGGTAGCTCCTAAAGACAAGGTGTAAATTTCAGCCCAGTAACTACCTTCTTGGTACTTGCATGTGCTCCACGTTTCTGTGTGGGATTTTCTCTGACTACTCCAGTTTTCCTCTTGCATCTCAAAAACATGCAGTGTTTGTGGGTGACTTTAAACTGGTTTGACATGAGTAAATTTGCTGTGTGATGGACTTGTGTCCTGGCTAGCATTGATTCCCACCTTCCATCTTCCCATTACCCTAAATCTGAATATGTCAGACTACGCATGGTTACTCTGTGGAACTTTTTAATGAAGTCCTACTTTTCAAATGTTTAAGTCGAAGCTAAGAGACTTGCTCTTCACTTTTTCTTTCTAGAGCTGTTCTTCAAGTGTTAACTCCCTCAATATACCCTTCTCTGTGTTACTGGGCTACAGTTTCTATGTGTTCAGTTCATTCCTCTTTTATTTTTAATGTCAAATCCTGTCCACTTTCTTCATAGTTTTGACAAATTCGTCATTGTTGCTTCGACTTGTGTTACTGGTTAAAACTATTTTTTTATTACTCTTTAAAGTTTAATAATTTATTAATGTATTGTAAATGTACTATCCATGTAAAGCATCTGGTAATACAACATACTGTGAATGACACTCTATAAAAATTAAGATTAATTCATAAATTTGAATACTTGGAAGGAACAATTTACAGAATGACAGTTGGGTTCCTGGCTTATACTGAATAAGAATTATAAAAAAGTTTTATGAAGTGTTTTATTTCTTATTAAAAGAATCACAGCAATAAATTATAGGGTGTTTGAAGAATAACTTACAAAATAACATCAAAATTGGGATTTTGTTTTAGAAACAGATAAACGTCTCTGTGCAAAAATTGTGAATTTTTACCTATACTACAGGTTAGCTAGTAAACCACAAATCAATTTGAAGTTATCCATAGAGGTTTTTACATGTTGCCAAAGTGCACAATTCTGATGAAACCTTGTAATTTTATTGAACAATAAGACACAAGGAAAGATTAACCAAAGGGAGAATGCACAGGTACAAATACATAAACAGCGTAGAGCACCTTCCCCACTGTGCCTCTCTATAGAGCTCATATCCCTGTCTACCATTAGAGGAGCTTGTCTCCCTACCAACCAAGGCACAGAGAGTCAGGCACCAATAAATCTCTCCCACTCACCTTCTTTCTGTTAACTGTGCATACCACCTCTCTGCCAAATGAGCCCTTGGGCCAACACAATTTCTAGGCTCAATGGGCCAATGACACGGGGTGCCCTTTTAACTCCTCCTCACAGTTACTTGAGGGGGGTCAGGAAAGCCTTCGGGCTAACCCACTAGAGTTACTTCTGGTGACCCCTGCTGTTCCAGCACTCCACAGTCCCTTTTTCTAATGAAACCACCTGGCATTCATGTTAGCTTCCTGACTGCATGCCATCCATTAAATGGCACCAAGATCTACCTGCTGCATGCTTCCACCTAACATTTTTGGGAGAAATTTGTGAAACTTCTGCCAGTCCCTCATAATCCCCTGTGCACTCCAATAACCACCAATTAATTCCTTCTGAGGCACCTTTTCAGAAAATGTGTCATACTATACCCTTGGCAGCTGTTACCCATACTGGCAGTTGGAGGAGCTCTCCATTCACCAACATTGGTCACTCCTTTGAAGTTTGAATTCTGCCAGGTCTTTTCCCCTCTTGTGTGTCAGCCCTATGACGCATCTACCCATGACAACCTGTTACAATACTAATCTGACATGAAAACTTTGTCCTCTTGGTAATGACATCAGGTTCCTCAGTGGAGATGAAGCATTTCATTGAAGTAAACTTGTTTCTTTTTTCCTTCATTGTTGAAAGTTGCCTGGATCAAGTACAAGTGTATTGTCATGCTTGGCCACAGCAGTGAAAGTAGCTATTTCTGCCAGAAATAGGACATCACAGTACTGTACATATTTCTCATGAAGCAAATGGAACAAATTGTTTAATGTTCATTAGCAGAGACAGAGACTGCCTCACTCTACAGTTTGAGGCCTGTCATAACAATTAAGAGATTATTTGCATTTGACCATCCATCTGTTTTATCTAACATGGCTTACCTTGCCAATCTAATACAACAATGAAAGCCAACAAAAAATGGCAAGCAGAACCCTGCATTTATTTACTTATTTTTTATTTGTTTGTTTGTTTTCAATGGAGGTGGAGTTTAAGGGAGGATTTACAAGGGGGCTCCATAAGGCTGAGGGTTGACAGGTTAGGGTCAAAGGTCAGATTGCTGGGCTGCACAGGAATTCCAACTTGCATACCAACAGATCGGGTTACAGAGAGAAGGGTGAGGGGTCAGCATAGACTCCTTCATCTTAAATCTCTGGCCAGCTGAACTGACTGCTATTTATAAAGATTTCTGAGGTTAAAGGAACCTTCTTTGAAATGTGCTGTCATGAACTTAATTAAAATTGTTTCCTGACTTTCATACAAAGTTATATCAGTATTGTTGGTCAGCTATTAAAAACTGTTTTTAGAAAGTTGTTTGCTTGGATTATAAAATCATAACTATTTTTGGAATTTACAGTGTTTCTTTGGTGTTTCAATAACATGTTGTACTTTTCTATCAACTTTCTGAACTTTTCATTTTAAGGGTCACATTAAACTAGAACCTATCTCAGCAGCATTTGAAGCATTGAAGGACCTCATCCACATTAATAAAAGGATAAGTGTGCGTCTGCGAACCTGGATGTCCATCTGGTTCATGGGTTAGGAATAAAAATTTAAAAATAGGCAAAAATTGTAGAAAGGTCATAAAAATCAAAAATAATAATTAAAACACCAAATAAGGATCTAAAGATAAGATATCTTACCAGCCTATTCTGTTGTCTGACATTATACGCCAGCAGCAGCCTGTATGGTAGCACCAGCAACAGCAGTATGCTAGCGACTTAGTTGTACGCGCTTGGGCCACATGAATGCGGTTTACAGCAGTAAAGTTAATGACTGATAACTTTGCATAGCAGACAATGGATGAGTGAAAATAAGAACAAATCAATGCGTACACCGGGAAACCAAAGTCCTGGCATGATTAGGCTGGAGTCGCTAAACCAGGCCAGTGTGGGAGCAGCTACCACCTCATTTTCGCAACAAAACATTTCGACTATAAGAAGTAAGGAAGCGGAGAAAATGGGTGGCAATATCCATAGATTAAATTATTATAACAGACTAAGTGGACAGCCCATGTATCAAATTAAAAATCTGAGGTCTACGTTGATTACTTACATTTCAACCTCTCTTATCAATTATGACCATCAATTATGTTGTCTGTTTTTTTCAGAATTTACTGTCTTAATCTTCTTTATTTATTTATCTGGTTTGTACAATGCTATATACTGTATATTCTGCCATTCTTAATTATATTCTGTAAGTGCCTTGAGCATGGGAAAGGCGCTATATAAATAAAATGTATTATTATTATTATTAGATGGACAGGAAATGCCAGGACATCAGAGGGCACACTTACTGTATACACACTCATTCCAACTCATATTTGCCATAATGGGGACAAACATACAAGGGCACTAAGAAATTCTGCATATTCTTAGAGAGCCCAGCTCCATAGGGCTCTGAAGCACAATAACTAAACATATTCACATTTGTATAACAAATAGACATGCATCTTAGTTTTTAAATAGTTTCTTTAGAATGTAATTTGCACTGTTTAACTGAAGGAATGTAGCTATTTTCATTTTCTACTTTGATTTCAAATTTTAAAAGTATAATTTTCACATAGTGAAAGGCAAAACGATAGGTCCAAAAAAATCTTTTATTACTAATAAAACATTGAAGAAGTGATTAGGTCTTTTGCAGCACAGCACTAAAGAAATGGGTTATGTGCCGCAAAGATCTTTGCTGATTTGACTCACACAGGGCACCATCCATTGCAAGCACTGCAGTGAAAGCTAAAACATGTCACCCAGTTCTTTTTCCACAATTATTGTGACTAGCAACATCTGACTTTTACTCAGTATCTCTGTATACCTGCACACTGGACTACGTGGACTTTTTGTTATTATTTTTTATCCTATTTTATCTTATTATATTTTTTGTTGTGCTTGTATGCTATATTTTATTATTTTATATTTATCTTTTTGTATTCTGTGCTTTCCTTGAGGCACATTCCTAGTGCAAATTAGGCCAATGAAGTGAATTCTGATTCTGACTACTAGTCTGCTGCTTACATGTTGTCCCTGTGTCTGTGTGACTTATCTTTGTGTATTTAAGTTTTCTACCCACACCTACAGATCTGTGTTAAGTGGCTTCAGTATTGTAGACTGGAGGAAATAGTTTTTTTGAGTGAAAAAATTTTGGAAATTCATAGAAAATATAAAAAATAAAACAACAAAACTGTCAAGGTAAATGCTTAGTCAGACAGTGTCAGCTGTCACATAAATACAGTATGCAATTGTTTTGTATCCTGATCTTTTAAGGTGCCTTAGAAAACAGTGTCTGCCATAACAAAAGAAACAAAAATATGGCAACAATTAACAGGTAATTATGATTAAAATAATAATGTGAAAAAATGTTTTGTTTCTGTACGATTTAAACATTTTTCTTTCCTCTATAATGACCCTCCACTTCAATATCCATGCCTCGTACGTGATGCTGCTGCCAGGGTAGACTCCAGCTCTCCGTCCCCAAGAATTGCATGGACGGTAAATGAAATGAACAACTGTGACAGATGACCCAGACTTGTGATAATTTCCGAAAATGTTTCCATCATCACTGAAAATCTCAGATATCATTGAATTTATGCTATGTAACAATGCATTTCTTTTTTCCATATTTTCTTTAATAGATAAAACAAAAAGAATTAACATATTTATTTATGAAAAAAGCACTGGAGACAGACAGACAAGAAGAGAATTGGGCCTAAAATACACAAGTGAATGTCAGGGGAGTTTTGTGACACATAAAATTTCACAAAATCACTTTTTCTTCACTGTAAATCTGACCATTTGACAAATATATGGATGAATTTTTTTGGTTGAAATTTTCTCTGAAGTCTGATCTGCCACAGGTAGTTGAGCAAAAAGTTGATTCTGTTGAGTATCATTAGATTTGAGAGTCGGAATCAAGTGCTTTACGTTTAAATATGTGTCTTTAAATTATGTGGAGAGCTCCACACAAAGCTGATTATTCTTCAGTTTACAACTCTCTCTTTGACTCTAAAGATTAACAATGTTGTGAGCAGAAAATATAACAAACAATCATTATGTTAATGCTTTAAATAGTTTTGAAGACAAATGTGATTTTTGTGCTGTAATTCCATATTTACACATAAGTTTAATTCGCATTTATACTCGCATATTAAAGTGTTTTAGCTTGTACTAGTAAAGCACATTTCTTAAAAAGGTTGGCCGTTTTGCAGATGTTTTGTGCTTTGTGCGGATTGGGATAAAATAACCACATTTCAAAGGCTGTCTGCCAACCTGCAAAATTTAACAATAATGTATCAAAGTGATTTTTCAGTTAGAATTACCAACCATGGTCAGAAACTCAGTAACCAACTGATTTAAGTAAAAAGGAGTCAGCTTTCTAAGAAGCTGAATTTTTAATTTAATTTTTATCAGGCATTACGCATGACACTGTTCCACCCACAGTGAAGACTACTAGCTACACGACGCATAGTTTAGATGCACAGCAGGGAGCTTGTGATCCGCTGTCAACAACTGCTTTAATCCTTAAGTACAGAATTCTTGCAAATAAAATGCCACAGAGGTTTACGGTTTTGCCTTGTGATTTTAGCACAATAATTTCTTTCCAAATACCTGACAAGTGAATATCATTCTTTGCCTGTTAATCAGTCTCTTTAGTACAGCATATTTCACAATGAGCCATACTGAAAGTTTATTATTAAATACAAACTAATTTATTTTCTAAAAAGGAACCAACCTTAGGTGAGATTCTTATCACAGACACTCACACTCATTCATAAAGGACAAATTTAAAGACAATTCAAAATAATGCAAATGTCATTGGGATGTGAAAGATAAAAAAAGAAAGTGGTGTTCTTAGAGAAAGCACCTACAAACACTGGGAAGGGGCTACAATGTGAACCAGGAGCTCTGAGGCAGTAGCACTTTTTTGATTGAAACAAAGAGAAAGGAAAAAGTCAGATCTTCTTAAAAGTAGGTCAACCACCATGACCATTGCTCAAGAGATTGAAATGATTTCTCTGTGAAATGCATCGTTATTTTTGTAAATCTACAGCGTTGGGAAATAAAATGGAAAACTTTTCCATCATATTGGATTTGTAATCGATAAAGCAAGCTGCTTATGACTATAATTAATTACACTCATCATTGATGCATTTGATAAATTGCTTATGACTACAATTTATTACATTCTTCATTGATGTGTCAGATAAACTATTTTTGCATTTTAACCTACTTATTGCTAGACTGGCACAGAGGGGATGGTTGTGTCTTCAGTTTATTTAAAGTCTAAGTGGAGTCTATCTGATCTTCTCCAGTTACCTACCAGTTTACATCCATGCTAGACCACTCAGTGACTCTTAAGGCTATTGTGCTCTGTGGTGTACTGGTATCTTAGTCAAGGGATTGTTAATAACAGGACAAGCTGGTTCTTTAAAACCTTGAGCAGTACTAGTAGGAATAAAATGGACCAAATGATGCACCCTTTATCCTTCCTGCGAGGAAAATACTACACTGTACAACTATTTTATTATTTAGCCAAAAATAGAAATGAATTATCTCATTAATAAATAGAATGGTGAGTTAATTGAGTTTCGCAAAAAGAATTTAGCAGCATTGCTGGAGTGTTGTTTGCAAAATGTTGTCTGGAAGTGTCTGTTAGGACGTTTATAGGAAAAGCTTTTTACGGCTCATAAAGGTAGATGGAATGAGAATAAGAATTTTCATGACAAGTGAACTGAAGAGAGAAAATATTTAATGCTACAAGCAATATACTCTTCACGGTTAGCATGTGATTAATATTGCAAAAATACAAGTTCAGTAATGGGTTCTTGGCCCCTAGTACACACCGAGTGACTTTTCAGTGCAAACAGCTAGCATGTATCGTGAGATCAAATTTCTACTTTACTCCAGTATGTAGAACATGGCTACTTACCTCAGTCTGTTCATTTTCCAGGCTGATCTATATTTCAAGTTGAACTCTTTGTTTAATTTGTTTTTTTTTCACTTTTATGATTTAATTTAGAGGATTCTCACAGATAAGGTTTTGACTTTTATGAAATTTGCCCCATCCATTCATAATTTCTCCTGTCTTCAGCAGTACCTTTCTCTGAAATTTACTGGAAATGATTACTAGCAAGAACTTTTACTTAATAGAAATGAATTGTACTTTTTGATGTTCCAATCCTCGTGGATTAAACATCTGAACAATAATGTTCTAATAAACCAGCATAGTAGCTTTTAACAAGCCAGCTAAACGCTTTAGATAACAACAAAAAAAGAATATAATAATATCATTATACTAATAGAATCACACAATAATTTCCTCATAGCTCCTGGTTTCAAATCCAACCCAGTCATTGAAAGTGCTGAATGAATGCTCGGGTTCATTCTTTGTCTGAATAGACACAAGGGTCTGTTTTTCCTCCCATATCCATCCCAGAGATGCGTATTTTGTATTAACTCCTGATTGTAAATAGGCCCACTAGGACTGAATTTTGGGGAATGTGTTTGTTCCCTATAATGGATTGACACACAATCTAGCATAGGTTTCCCCATTGCATCAAATGCTGCAAGTATAGGCTTTGGTCTGCACGACTATAGATTGAATTAAGCACATTAGAATGGATGAAGGATTTACTATCAGGATGTTTCCTGCATGGGTTATTCACATGTTCCCTATATTAGAATGAGTTTCCTCTAGGGGTGGTGCTCTAGTTTCCTTTGCCACTCCAAAGACATACAGGTTAGCTGAACTGGTATTGCGCAATTGGTACTACTATGTGTGTGTGTGTGTATGTGTTCACCCTGCAACTCTGCCCTGGATTACCAGGTTAGGAAGAAATATGTCTGGATGGATGGACAGATGATCTATCTATCTATCTATCTATCTATCTATCTATCTATCTATCTATCTATCTATCTATCTATCTATCTATCTGTCTGTCTGTCTGTCTGTCTGTCTGTCTGTCTGTCTGTCTGTCTGTCTGTCTGTCTGTCTGTCTGTCTGTCTGTCTGTCTCTCTCTCTCTCTCTCTCTCTATCTATCTATCTATCTATCTATCTATCTATCTATCTATCTATCTATCTATCTATCTATCTATCTATCTATCTAATCTAATCTAATCTAATCTAATCTAATCTAATCTAATCTATAGTAAAAGTTCTAAGCCTGGTTGCCTTGTCATACATACTGCTCTGGGGTGAGCCATCATGGCCTGCATGTTATATGAAGTGGTGTAACATTTCTGTCCATAGTGATAAACATTTCATTGTTCATATTAACTCTGAAGTTGCTTGGTTAGATATAAAGAGAGGCATGTAGTACATAGACTAACTGAGAAATGCCCACTTTTGACCAATGACACACATCAAAATTTTCCAGCTTTAGTAAATCAGCAACTGTCTACAGACATTACAGCAGGCATACAAAGAAAAAACATTTAACCATAGCCTTGTGTTCAGTGAAAGAAAAGAATCTCCTCAAGATTATGTCTGAATTGGTTTTCCAAAAATATATAGACTGAAGAAAATATCTGGTTGGGAAAACTGTTAACAGAACTGATATGCAAGCCCACATCTCACATGTAAGTTGCTTTGAAATTTACATGCAAGATCTTAGCATGGCATGTGTTCAGTCAGTTTGGTGCGATGCTAGGTCACCATCAGTAGTGTTTTACAGTTATGTCCATAAGTATTTGGACAGTGACATGATTTTCATAATTTTGGCTCTGTACACCACAATAGATTTGAAATAAAGCAATCATTATGTGATTGGAGTGTAGATTTTTAGCTTTAATTTAAGGAGTTTACTAAAAAATATCATATGAGCCATTTAGGAATGACAGACATTATTCTGCATAGCCCCCAACCCAAACCCCCCATTTCCAGGGGCTCAAAGGTATATGGACATTGGACTGACAAGCTGTTCCATAGCCAGGTGGGAGCAGTTCCCTCATTATTTCATTAACTATTAAACAAGTAAAAGGTCTGGAATTGATTCCAAGTGTGGAATTTGCATTTGGAAGCTGTCACTGTGAACTCTCAATATGAGGTCTAAAGAGCTGTCCATGTAAGTAAAAGCTGTTCATCATTAGGCTGAGAAAACAGAACAAACTCTTTGGAGAGATGGCAGAAACATAAGGAGTGGTCAAATCAACCATTTGGTACATTCTTAAAAAGAATGAACACACGGGTGAACTCAGCAACACCAGAAGCTCTGGAAAACCACAGAAGACAATTGTGCTGGTTGATTTTAGAATTCTGTCCTTTTTTGAAGAAAAACCTCTTCACAGCATTTAGCCAAACCAAGAACACTCTCTTAGAGGGAGGCCTATGATTGCCAAAGTCTACAAGAGCAGACTTCATGAGAGTAAATACAGAGAGTTTACCACAAGATTTCAAAGCCACTGGTAAACCTCAAGCATAGGAAGGACAGATTAGACTTTTGCAACATTTTTTAAAAGGATGTCCAGTTCTGGAACAATTTTCTTTGGACAAAGGAAACTAAGATTAATATGTACCAGAATGTTGCAAGAAGAGAAGAGTATGGAGAAGAGAAGAAATGGCTCCACATCATCCATGAAACATGGTGGACACAGTTTTATGGCATGATCATGCATGGATGCAAATGGAAGTCAATCACTAGTGTTTATTGATGATTTGACTGCTGGCAGAAGTAGCAGGATGAATTCTGAAGTGTATAGGGTTATACTGTCTGTTCACATTCAGCCAAATGCAAGAAAACTGATAGGACTACATTTCACAGTACAGATGGGCAATGAACCAAAACATAGTGCAAAAGCAAAGTAGTGGAATATTCTTCAATGGCCAAGTCAATCAACTGACCTCAACCCAATTGGACATGCATTTCACTTGCTGAAGACACAACTGATGGCAGAATGTCCAATGAACAAGCAGCAACTAAAGGCAGTTGAAGTAAAGGCCTGTCAAAGTATCACTAGGGTGGAAACCCAGCACTTGGAGATGGCCATGAGATCCAGACTTCAGGCAGTAATTGACTGGAAAGGATTATCAACCAAATATTGAAAATGATCGTTATATTTATGATTATGTTAGTTTGTCCAAATACCTTTGAGCCCCTGAAAATAGGGGGACAAGGTATAAAAATGTCTGTCTTTTCTAAACATCTCATACAATATTTTCGTTAAATTCCTTGAGTTAAAGCTGAAGGTCTACACTTCAATCACATTTTGATTGCTTTGTTTTAAATCCATTGTGGTGATGTACAGAGCCAAAATTATGAAAATAGTGTCACTGTTCAAATACTTATGGACCTGACGGTATGTTGCTGATTTGCCTACAGTATAAGCTATTCAAAAATCTGATGTTGATTTATGCTGCAAAGTGGACATTTTTCATTTACCTTTCTGTCACCTACCAAACCACTTTTGAATATGTGTGTGTATCAAATGTTTGGCACTATAGACAGAGCTGTTATACCCTGCATCATAAATGTGCTGATGCCTTGCAATCAAAGCACTACTACACAGCTATGTATCATTTTCAAATATACTGGCAAAATAATAAAAAAAACTGCTTATGTTTACAAAAAAAACTGCTTATGTTTAAAATGTAGAAGGAGGAGTAAAGGACAAATAACACTTGAAACGCACATGAGAGAGACTCACCTGTCAGGTATGGTCTGTTGCTGTAATAAGCTGTTGTTTCAAACTGCAGCTGTTAAAGCTTCCAGCAGAGCTAGAAACAAACAAATAAGCAGATGACTTCTGTTAGAACATCCCAAACCAGACACTGCTGTGCGTCAGCTAACTTTTTTTTTTACTTCAGCTTAAAAACCTTAAAACTCCCATGTCAGCTGGGTTCCAGAACCATGCCATAGAGACAAAAGTTAATGACAAGACGCTTAGCCTAATGAACCTCCCTGCCCCCACTTTGCAGCCTTAGTGGAAGGTCATCTAATCCACAATTCACTTTCAGATGTAAATGCAGATCAAACAGAAGCACCTCTGTTCATCTGAACAATTGGGCAATAATAGTCAGTGCCAGCCACCTCAGTTGTTTGAAGGATGTGTCACTAATTTGCTCTAATGGTGAGCTCATTAGCTTTGTCACTTAGGGATATTAACAGTTCTAACTGTCAACCTCACCTGCCATGTAAATGTAGAGAATGACTCTTGTTTATTATGGCCTTTGCCTTTAGCATTGTGCCTTTCTTTTATTAAAAAAATTAGGATTATAATAAACAGTGAGCCATCAAATGACTTCAGCAGTTTCACAAAAATAGTCATGAGGTTCATTTTGGCACCCTTAAGGGTCTCAGCTAGTCAAAAATTGGGCCCGTTGAGTTGATTTTCTATTCTCCAGCTATAATCTTTAAACTCTACCATGTAGTACTAGGGTGTTGTACCATGTTAGCCATTATGAATGTAGAGAAAAGCCAAGCAAGATTACATCTTGCCAAGCAAGCCAAGCAAGATTACATCTTCAGGCAAGTGAAGAAGGGGCCTGAGTTGCCTCGAAAGCTTGCATATTGTAATCTTTTTAGTTAGCCAATAAAAGGTGTCATTTTGCTTGGCTTTTCTCTAAACTCTACCATGTTTAATTCCCATTTCAAGCAATCCAGTCCAACAGCAGCTATTCTCGCAGATGCACTACACAAAGAAAAGACTAATTAGTTATTTTCTCAATTTAAAGTAAAAAGTAAGAAAACCTGTCTGGTGTTTGTGAGACCCCTGTATCCCTCATCACCATGGAGTGGAGTTGGATGAAGATCAGATTCTTTCTGGCTTTACTGAAAGGCATATTAATGTTCACAGCCATGAAGTAGGTTCCAGCATTACTATGTGCCAATTCATTTTTGGATTCTGTATTTTTGATATGTTCTTCTATAACTGAGTAAATAACAGCCACTTTCTTTTGTTCAACTTTTGTTCAGCTTTCATTGACACCCATGGGGATTACTTTGCTACAGTATGATAGAGTAAGATGTGATCTTACTGCATTTTTGGCAGACAATACAATATACAACAATATAGAGGTTTTGTTATTATCAGTATACTTCCTACACAATTCACACTGATGTTAAAAATATACTTATGCTGAGGTTAAGTTGTGTTTAATTGAGGGATTGTGGTCTAATCTAAATATTTGCATACTTCATTTAACCCTTACATTGCACAGTCAATTCATTAAACCTTCTACATTTCTCTTTACAAAAACTGTTTATGTTGGTTATGGTCATAAGAGCTGGAACATGCACCTTAAAACAATAGGAGCGAATGATACTCTTGTTGAGGATGTAAGGCAAGTTCATTTAGATTAGATAGAATCTATCCATCCATCCATCCATCCATCCATCCATCCATCCATCCATCCATCCATCCATCCATCCATCCATCCATCCATCCATCCATCCATCTGTTTAGCAGACATGATCAGGTCATGAAGAGCATGACTCACAGGTTATCTTGACAACAGTTGAAAACCATGAACCAGCCCTGGCTGGGACACTAGTCCATAACATGACTAACTTCAATATCCATTCCTAAAGTCTCTTACACTGAGACAATCCTAAAAAACATATTTGATCTGTAGTAGGAAAGGACAGTATATCAAGGATACAAGGTTAGAAAGAGAAAAATCATGAAAACATCTCATAGAAAGCATTGACATGGGTCCAAGAGCTAGAAAAGTGTCAAGGCTAGCATCTGCATCCCAGTGAAACTTAGTAACCATTAATTAGCAAAAACATTATTGTTAATTTAACACAATGTAACAGTTAAGTTAACATTTAAAAATGTATATCTGGGACCATTGTTCCCATGTGTACACTTCAGGTCTTAATTAAATTCTCACTATTTTACTATGTTCCTATAAACTATAGGACTGGCTATTCCTTTTAATTTATTCTCAGCAAAGTAAGAGGTATTATCTGCAATGAATGTACTGTAGATTAAGTACATTTTTTTATGAAATGAAGACAGTGCAGCATTCTCAAATCCATCACTAATGTAGCTCAGATTGTTCTTGTATTGTTCATTTCCATGTAGGCAACAAAAATATTAAAAAAACATAGAAAAAATGTTTACCATAAATATCTGCTTAAACTCTTAATAATTAAAGCACCATTACAAAAATAATTTGTAAAAGCTTAGACTAAATGGACATCAGACATAATTATATTTTCTTACAGAAATGTAATGTAATGTTCCTTCCATCTATCCATCCATCCATTTAATTAACCCACTCATCCGGTGAATGGCTACAGGAGCCCATTATAGCAAGCATCTGGCACAAGACAGGAGCAACACCGGGACAGAGTGCCACTCCATGGCAGGGTGAAAACATCCAACTATAGGGCCAGTTTAACCATTAATTCATCTAACCTGCATGTCTTTGAACTGCAGGAGGAAACTGAAAACCCACACGGACAAAGAGACAACATGCAAACTCCACACAAGCAGAACCCAGGATGTGAAAAACATTCTCCTGGTTACAAGAGAGCAGCACTGCCATGATACTTGTTATTACATATTTCCAGAAGGCTGACATGACCCCTTAAAATCTAAATGGAATCCGGGGATGCAGTCAGGTTAATTTATTTTTGGTATAGCACACTAAGGTGCTGTAGGCACTATATAAACTGAACATGTTTATGAAAAATCTGTATCTGTTATATTTACAGCTACATTTTGTGTAGTATTGTTTTTAACCTTAGGACAAGACGGATAGCTTATTAGTACAATTGGAACACTCTGGACCAAAACTTGCGACAGTTGTCCAGATGCAATGTCACTAGCACATTATAAAGTCTAACCATAAGATCACTTGATTTATATACAGCTGCTTTCACAATATAACCTAATATTTTTATGTGCCTTTTAAATTGCTCTTGTACATTGCCTGGAGGATGAGAATGTTTCATCTACATAAACCCATAATCCTTTTCAGAGGTTACTTCCTGTAGGTCAGCATCACCCATCTTGTATTTAAAATTAATGTTCTTTTTGCCTGTTATATTATACTTTACACTCCTCAGTTAGTACCCACTGAGCTGCCTGCCTAGTGGTCTCATTCACAATCCTCTTACTGTGACAATATTCAAGTAAGGAGTAGTTTTAGGAATCTGTGCTTTCAAGTGATGAGAGAATATATTCTGGCGTGTGCTGGTAAAAAGGAGGCAACATTAAATGAATAAAAACAACAGTCAGCAGCAAACTGGTTTAGTAAATCAAATGACAGCCCTGTGTGTTGCTGATGGATTAAGAGCTTTGCTTTAGAAGCATGAGTGGAGTGAGATGAAATTGTGTAACAAACATTTGAGTCTTACAACATACATTAATATTAACATGACCATGTAAAAAGGATGTGTTATAGTTAACAAAAGATTATAGCACAACCCTGTTTTTTTTTTAATGGCCTTTGTGAATGTTCCATCAAACTAAGTGCAAAAAACACACAGAGTGCTAGTACATTTTCTGCAAATGCCTAAAAGTACAGATAGCCACACTCACTGTACAATTCAGCTTCGTAACAGTGGGAGGATCAAATGGTTTTATGTTAACTCATTGTCTTCACTATGAAGCCATCTTGAACAATTCTAAAATAAAAATGAAGGAAGAGTGAGAATGAAGATAAAAAATAAGATTTTGGGGTATCAGGAGCAAAAATAAATATCTGAGTCCACCTTGATTCATAAATTACATGATGTGTGTTCCTTTTTTTTTTTGGCCTTGTTTTAGGATTGTTGGCACATTAAATAATGTAAGTCATTGATAGAAAGCATTGCAAATCAAGTATTACTTATATGGCAGAAAGTAGAAATCAATGATAATGTAGTGCCTTTCATGACAATCACTTTTTATTTGGTCATTTGTAAAGCAATTCCCATAAGTAGAGTGTGAAAATAAAACAGTGAATGTACGTAGAAGTGTTGAAAATGTATGCCTCACAGTAAAGCGCCACTAAGACACAACATCAAAAGGAGAGATAATAAGTAATGGAAATATAGCTTTTAATATTAACAGAGGAATAGGACTCAAGGGCTCCACCCTCACCACTTCTAAATGAGCTCTCTCCTATTTACATATGTTGTCCAGAGAGACCAAAGAAGACACATAGTGTCACTCTGAGTAAAGAGACGTTTAAGGGAGAAATGTCAAAAGAACTTTCAGTTATGAAGGCAATTGAAATGAACTGGATGTAAAGTTCTTCTAGTACATAGTAATGCAGGCTGAGGAAGAATGAAGAGAGGTCTCGATAAAAGATGGACTGACAAAAAGCCAAAGACTATATATTGCAAAACCGCATACAGTTAAAACAAAGCAAAAAAGTAAATAAAACTCATTAAAACAAATTTAATGTGTTTTCTTCAAGATATTACAACACTTAACAGTTTGCTAGCTGAACCGAATGGCTAAGGAAATAGACTAGAAGCCTAAAATCAGAAATTTGGTAACAATGTCAGCACCTCTGGATGGTCTTAACCACAAACAAAATTCAACCCATGTCTGCTCATGTGTAATACAGCCATGCTTAAACCAGAAGCCGGAATGTGCTGGAACACTGTTAACTAGTCAGGCACAGGAGGCCATATTGCAATAAGACTGGAGATGGTTCAAGACTCAAGGGCTGTACCTTAACCACATCATCTCCATTCTGCTTAACTATCCTGCTGAAAACAAAAGATGCAGAAGAAAGCTAGCACTAAACAAGACAAAGACACCATGGCTTTAGTCTAAGAGTTAGAATCACATTTTACAGCAATGATTTATTTTTCATATGGTATTTTTCACAGAAGATGGGTGGTTGGCACAGTGGCAGACTGGCTATTGCTACTTCCACACACTCCCTGGGGCATGGGGTCAAATTAGGGCTCAGTGACTGTTTATGTAGATACAAAATGTGAATGTTAGGTTAATCAAAGTATATATGAATGGAAGTTTGTGCAAGATGTGGTACACCATGCCAGGTTGATTCCCGCTTTGTGCTAGATGCTGCTGGGAATGGTTGAAGCCTTCCATGAGCATACAGTTAAATTAAGTCAGCTCATCTATCCATTCATTATCTGGAACTGCTTATTAAAGTATAGTTATCAGTGGAAGTGAGAGCCCCTTTCTGTTGTATAATGCAAGGCACAAAACCAACTCCAGACAGCTTAAGAAGCAGTCTCATGCACATGCCCATGCCAGACCAATTTAGAGTCACCAGTAAAGCTAGCGTGCATATATTTGGAATGTTAGAAAAAGCTAAAATAACTGGAAAAAAATACACACACTAAACTCATAGAGAATGTACATGCTCCACAGAGACAGTAACCAGGTCCCTGGAAATGCAAAGGAGAAGAAGTACTAATAACTGTGCTTCCAGGCCACCCATTGCTTAAATTGCAAGATGTAAAACCATCAACCAATATAGGAATTTAAGCAAAAATAAAGTTTGCTAATTGGTACTTACAGCAAAAGTCAAAGGTTGGAGACAACAAAGAAGAATGAGATAAAAAAAAAAAGTCAAGGCAAACCTGAATGGATACCATCCACATAATTTAACAGAATGTAGTTTGTCTAGCCACCAGAATGCTTGAACCATGATCATTCTAATAATACACCACACAAAACTATCCAAGACTGTCATGGTGACATTTAAAGAGATGGAGGATGTCCTGCTGTGAAATTACACTGTACTAATGCCTCTCTCTTAACTACTGCTAAAATGAGTTAGCTAGGAGAAACTACTTGCCTAAATGCTGTTATTGTAAAAGAAGACTGTCATAAAAATAAATTATATATTGTGGACTGTAGGGGGTGCCCCAGAGCCCCAACCACCAGACACAACTCAGCCGAACACAACTACATGGGTAAAAAAAAAAAAAAAAAAGGTTTATTATATAATCATACCTTAACACAGTAAAAGTCAGTCCAACACAATATAACTGAAAGAATTAGCTCCTCTGTCTCCTTCCACTACAACTTCTGTGAGCTTCATTCACCTCCTTCTAATTCTGCCCTTGAGGTAGCTCTTTTATGCTGCACCCAGGAGTACTTATGGTGGTATAACATTGCCTAAAGGAATTACTACCGGGTCATATGAAAGTTCCCCATAATTGGGATATTGAGTCTTCACAGCTAACCCCCCTGTGGCACCCAGAGACCCTGACAGTGCTGCCCTTATGCACTATAAGTCCCAGGCAACCCCATGGGTGGCCAAATTGGGCGCCTATCAGAGGAGCACTGCCACCTTTTGCACTGGGTGATGAACTGTTAATAAAATCTCTTCATACCTCATCTATCCATTATTAGTTCCACCAGACATGGATAGGAATTGGAGATCCTCATACCCATATTGTGCCTCCCTTATTCTTATCTTTCCAGTACAGCAAATTATCCTCAGTCGCAGTCAGGATGCCAGTCCATCAGCTCCAACATTTTTATTTATATATATATATATATATATATATATATATATATATATATATATATATATATATATATATATATATAAATATATATATATATATATATATATATATATATATATATATATATATATATATATATATATATATATATATATATTACACTGTATATAAACCATAACCTATTAGGTGCAGCTATTACACATGCTATGCAAAAAATAGACAACAAATAATGACTTTTTTTTACTGGCCCTGACATGCCTGCAACTCTAGGAGGGGTAGGCAGTCATAAACTAAAAATTGAAAAGTGTTCATCATCCTTATTTCATATGTTGCAACTGATGGTGCACCCCTTCTGTTTACCAAAGTTTAATATTTCTGTGAGTTAAGACTGTCACTTCCAGCAATCTCTGAATTGATATATAACCCTGCATGTTGTAACAGCATATGTTAGACCCTTAATAATTCAACAGTATAAAACAGCCTATATACATGGTATTTTGAAAATATTTTTCTTTCAGTAGAGAAGTCTAGTAAAAAAATAGCAGCCCCATATAAAAATGGGAATAGCTATGGAAGAAGAAGAAAAACAAGAAGAAGAAGGCATTCTTCAGGCAACTGTAGACAACAGAGGTTCAACTTCTACTAGCCCTGCAGTGTGAGTAGAATATCAACATATTCATTTAAAGTTGTGCAGGTATTTTTTACATACACAAATTGTTGTTAGTGTATCCATTACACGTCTCTCATCCTTGTGTTTTAGAAGGAAATGATGACTCACAGCAGTTTGCGCCATTTGTGAGTAAGATTGCGCCAATATGAGTCATACAGAGGGAGACTTATGGGAGAAGGCACAAACATGTCTTTTGAGTGTATCACCTAAGCATCTTTTGTGGCCTGCTGCTGAATGTGGTTACACTTGACCTTGACTGTAAAAATAATTAAAGAGATAGATTGTGTGACCTGCGGTGGGTTGGCACCCTGCCCAGGATTGTTTCCTGCCTTGTGCCCTGTGTTGGCTGGGATTGGCTCCAGCAGACCCCCGTGACCCTGTGTTCGGATTCAGCGGGTTGGAAAATGGATGGATGGATGGATGGATGGATTGTGTGAGACTTAACATTGTTTCTTTTGAATCCTAGTCCCAATCTCACCTGCTAAAAAGCATAACATGGAAGAGGTGAGTGCAGACCAAAATGGGCCCCCACAAGCATTCAGGCCAATTTTATTCTAAAAGATATTTTTTCCTCAAACAGAAACGTAAAGTAAACCATCAGCCTCACAACGTAAGTGTCAACCTGGGATGAATATTAGTTGATGAGGACTTCAGGAAGTCAGTGGTTACTTTGCTTCAAGAAGACTCTTTCATGGTGAAAACACATTTTGCATTTGTTGTGTACACCTTGCTATTTCAGATAAATGATTGGAGACTGCCAGTTATGCTTTCTTTTGTCAATGAAAGACACACTAAGAGTAAAGGGAATTTGGAGTCATGAATCTGAAGCAGAAACAGTGACATCTTTTAAAAAGTAATTGAATGAGCTGCTGAGTTGGTTCAGCTATTATCTAACCAAAAGCTACATCCTTTTATTTGTCAAACATCTCATATTCTTATGCCCACCATCTAGCTCTCAGTTTGATAGTCTAAAATGAATCTGTCTAAATGATTACCAGTTTAATTTCTATAGACTTGGCCTGCCACAGCAAGTCATTGTAGGTTGTGTACAGTAAAAAGAATGATGGAAAAGAAAGAGAGAGAATGAAAAAAAAAACAATTAGTTTTGTATCATCATGTGAGCCTAACTCCTGTTTAACTCACAAGCCATGAAATGTGAGCTTGTCTGTCTGTAAGGCTGTGAAGGAACACTTGTTTCTAACACATGGTAGTAGTTTATTAACCCTGTGCTGACCTGCCTTGACAGCACAAACACTGCAGCTATTCACCCAAGCCAGAAGACACTCCTGGCTTTGATAGTAACCAGGTCCCAAATTATTCCTGACAATCACTTTAGCAGCACCATGACCCTATGACCCCCAGCTGTTGCCTTCCATTGGGAGGGAAGGAGGCACTGCACAGGTCACAGAGGGGTCCATAGTTTTATGGGGGCCAAAAGAGGGATAAATAAAGACCACCGTCTGAGCTTCAAACTAATTTTAACCATGGGAAATTGTATTTACTTTGATAACTAGCAGAATTTGGTAAGAACTGAAGTAGTAACAGGGTCCTAGAATTTCTATCCTTCCTTTAACTATTCTAGTCTATTGAATTTAAACTGTCACTCTTGCATAAATAAACACAACATAAGGTTAATGGCAGAAAGAATCATCCAGAGACTGACAGAAGGAGGTAAGTAACTAGGTTATGATAATAAGATTTTTGAAAAACTAGACTAATGTATGGTGTGGTTTCAATTCATTTATTACATTTACCAATTTACTTTGATTGCAATCTGCTCCTTTAAATATTATATCCCAAAAACAAAAAAAAAATAGTTTTTACCTTCTAATATTTTTTATTTACACTGACAGTAGATAAAATCTAAGGGGATCTGTCAAAGCACTGTTGTCAAATCACTTTCCAGCTAAAAAGCTATAGTTTGCTCTTAAAAAGTAACTTTGTGGACTGCATGGATAAAGGGGCACTATGTTCTACCAAAATGGTCCAATATTCTTTTAGGATGAAGTGAATTTTTTAAAATTACTCTTAAGTACAGATTACACTATTAGCAGGTTTTTTTTCTGATGAACACATTTGAATGTCACCCCACAGGTCGTCTCTTCTTTTTTCAGATTCTAAAAGTAGTGCCACTTTGTTTGCTCTTTTCTCTCTCTTTTTTTAAAATTTCTGTACAAGTTTTTCTTAGAGTACTCCCAAATCTCAAAGACATGGCTAATGATCATGTCTGTGTGTGCTCTGCGATGGACTGGCATCCACATCTTTGGGGCGGAGTGGTGGCTCTTAGGCTAAGGATCTGCGCTGGTATCCCGAAGGTTGCCGGTTCGAATCCCCGTCACTGCCAAAAGAGATCCTACTCTGCTGGGCCCTTGAGCAAGACCCTTAACCTGTAATTGCTCCAGGGGCGCTGTACAATGGCTGACCCTGCGCTCTGACCCCAAGGGGTATGCGAAAACTAACAAATTCCTAATACAAGAAATTGTATAAGGCGAAATAAAGAACAAAAAAAAAAAAAAAAAAAAAAAAAAAAAAAAACAGCATCTATGGTTGGTCTCTGGTTTGTGTCCGATGCTGAGCCAAATGAAGCTGATTTGCATTAAGCAAGTTGATAAAGAATACATGGCTGGATTACATTACTGCACCTTCTACAGTGGATTGATAATATTACATGGCTTTAATACGCTTTATGACCAATGAACAAACCAAGGGTGACAAAAAGTAATCGTTGGTGTACCAGCTAGGTCGGCCCTTTTAATATAGTCATCAAATAAAACAAAAAACAGTGCTACAGGTACAATAAAAATAGGCTCTCTTGGCCGTATTTCCTTTTAAGCATCTCTCGGGTGCTCGGGGCTACATCTTGTACTGAGCTCAGGTCTGAATGAACGCCATCCTTCTGCTGGTCCCTGCTTTTATGGTGTTGTGATATATGGCCGGCAGTTTATCCCGGCCAATACCCCCAAGCCACCAGATGAAGCCCTCACTGCAACATGGAGGTGCCCCAAATTCCAGCAGGGAATCATGGACCTTGGCGTTTTAATTCACAGCCCTGCTGGATACGGTGGGGGCCGCCAGGGGACACTGCAGGGAAGAACAGGGAGTGATACTTTCCCTATAGCCCGGAAGTACTTCCCAGTCACAGGATCGGAAGAAATGATGTACTTCTAGGCTGAAGAAAAGAAGAATTTTGATCTAACCCGGAAGTGGTAAGAAGTCACGTGGACTGAGAGACAGAAACACTTCCGGGTCAAAGAGTTTAAAAGGACTGATCCCAGCAGTGAGCTGAGTTGGGAGGAAGGGTGACTGAGCTGCTGGGAGTGGAGAATTGTGATTATTGTTATTATTATTGTTGAATTATTGAGTATTGTGGTGGTGGAGGTGCTTTGTGCACATTATAGAAATATTAAATTCATTTCTTGGACTTTTATCTGGTGTCTGACATGTTGTCTGAGGGTTCATGGGGACGACAGCGCCCCCTATCTGTCACAGTGTCTAGGGTTGGAAGGGGCGTGGCCAACTTTGGTGCAGTGGGTGGGGCTAGGCCTTGTCGATTGTCATTTTATCAGAAAAGGAGTGGAGGACAGGGAAAGCGAGAGTGATAGTACCTCTCTGGAGTAGTATTGCTTACCTTAACAGAAGCAGTAAAGTGGTCCCTTTGTGCACAAGCCTTCAGTGCTTGTTTAATTTATCTTGTTCTGTTATCTTACTTTAGTATTTTATGTTAGTTGGTTTGTTGTTTTGTACACACAGAGACATATTGTATAATGCGTTCAATATATTTAGCAATTCATAAAAGTGTAGTGCTTCTGAATCTATACAAAATGCAATAAATCTATCAATACTTGTATTTATAACTGAAAACCTACTGAAAGTTGCTTCTGCTTTTTATTTTATAGACAATAAAGGTCCAACTCCTGGCCCAGCCAGTGCCAGTATAAATTCTGCATGAGCTCTCCATTTCTGCCTTTTTGTCTTCTCTAGATAGATAGATATGTTAGGTACTCTGGATTCCACTCACAAAGACTTACATTTTAGGTTCATTGGTGAATATTAATTGACCCAATATGAGTGTTTAATGTGTTGTATGAGACATTTTTAATTTTAAAATGCTCAGTGTGTAAGTCATAATACAGTATGTTCCATTAGGTGTACATAAGGTGTGTGTCAGTTTTTTATCTTGATAATTATGTTCTATGAGTGACAGAAAAAACATGGATCTCCTTGCACCCTCTGCTCCTCAGCTGCATTACTGAAAGTACATACAATAATTTCTCTTTTTAAATGACGTGATATCCAGGATAACAGATTCAGTGTGGATGTGTGCCCTGTGATATTAGTAGTTCTGAGTTGGCACATGTCTTGCACCCAGTGGTGCCAGTTAGGCTTTAGGTTAGTTAGTTTTAATCAATAATCATGGCAATGGAGAGTGGTGCAAGTAAAGAATTAATTATAAATGTTCATGATTGTAAATTGGATTAAGAGCTGGATAGATTAATTTGGGTTTGAATTCTATGAGCAAAAAAAGTTTAATGTTTACTTTTTTAATAATTTGATCTAATTTACATCATATCTGATGTCTATAGCTTCATGTCTCAAAAATGTGTGTGTATTTTTATAAATTGATGTTTCATATACTTCTTTTTTGCTATGCAGAAAACTAAGAACAACAAAAACCAAAATGACCATTTTAGTGCCGGATTAGATTAGATTAAACATGAACTGCCTTAGGTGCAGGGTAAACACGAACTAACAAATATCTAAAGTAGTATTAGAGGTTGACTTGTGTTTGCCAATCAAGTTTGGTTGAATCAATCAGCTCTTCAAGTCACTGAAAGGAGGTGCTACTGAAGATAAAAATACAGGCTGCAAAAATATTTGCACATTTGGCAATTCAAAACAAAAGCTAAAGCCATAAAAGTACAAATGCTTTACATTTTTTTTGGGCTCTAATGTTACTACTGTTTGATGTCTTCTTTTTATTACAAGTAATTCATATGCAGCTTGTGTCTGGAAAAAGAAAAAAAATTGAGTATCTCTCTCTTGAATTTCTCACATTTGTAAAGCATCTTCTTTTATCTGAATCTGTCTTCACCTACACAGTGCTGCATGATCCAATGTAATTAACACTTAAGATGAGAGCGACTGCCACGCAAATTCAGCTAAAAACAGATTGGGCTGGAAACTTAAACTACAAATCTGGCAAATAAGTGTGATGAAGAGCAGTTCTTAACTCAAGATTAAAATGTGACGAGTTTTCAAATAGATCTGATTCTTTTCAATATGTGTCTGCGGCATGAAATAATTTTGCTGAGGGTTTGGTGCTGGGATGAATTCCATCCATCCATCCATTTTCCAACCCGCTGAATCCGAACACAGGGTCACGGGGGTCTGCTGGAGCCAATCCCAGCCAACACAGGGCACAAGGCAGGAAACAATCCTGGGCAGGGTGCCAACCCACCGCAGGACTGGGATGAATTCTTTTAATCTTAATGTGTTGCTGTTACAAAAAAGTACTTTGGAAACCACACATTTTAGGGAATGTTGCATACTGATAAAACTCTGTTGCATGTATTAATGAAGCTGAATGATGACTTCTTCATTTGAGATAAAATTCTTTATCTTTGTGTGTGTGTGTCATTAAGAAAATTCATTCAAAATATTAAATGCTAGCTCAGAAAGACTGAGTACAGATTTTAAGCCTGGTCACTCACTGC
The DNA here is from genome assembly GCF_900747795.2 of Erpetoichthys calabaricus. Classification (NCBI taxonomy): domain Eukaryota; kingdom Metazoa; phylum Chordata; class Cladistia; order Polypteriformes; family Polypteridae; genus Erpetoichthys; species Erpetoichthys calabaricus. The sequence continues at coordinate 84,772,704 of NC_041395.2, forward strand.
CTGTAAAGAATTCTCTCCTTGTGTCTGTGGATTGTCACCAGGCAATTCCATTTTCTCTTACCTTTCAAAGATGTGTATGTGAGGTTGTTTAGCAACTGCTGTGAGTATTTGTGCTCTGCAATGGGCTGATACACAGTTCAGATTTGATTTTGCTTTGGGACCATTGCTACTAGGATAGGCTGTAGCTTCCTATAACCTGTAGTTGAAGTAAGCAGATACAGAAAACAAACAAACAAAAGGCAAAAACGTAAGTATAACTTTCATTAACTGTATATACCTATGACATTCAGCCGTATTTGTCAGTTAAACTGAGTGATACATTTTCAGTTATGACGTTCAGTTAGGTGATAAAGTGGCCATTCTCTTTCTTTTCTTGCTCATTTTTCAATTTAATTAAAAAACAAATCCTTACAGTAGATGAGAATCCTGCTTTACTAGCAGCAAGCTCAGTATAATAAATCTGTTTTTTTTTTAAATAATAGGAATTCATTTTCTTCTGTTTTTGAGTTTGTGACATTTGTTTTTTAGATCATTAAAATATTTTATCTACATGATGATGCTGTCACTTTGGTTCCATCTTAAGATATTTGTTTTTCATGGGCATTACCATTTTCTATTTATTTTTCATGTCCACAGCCTTACTATTTGTGTTTGCTGTACCGCATGACGCATTATTTCATCCTGTCCCACTCTTCTGCCACAGATGTAACTTTCAGTAAGTAAAGGACTGAGATACAAGGGACGTTCAAAATGTTTCCACACTTTTTCTAAACTCTATTTATTAAGAATTTCAAAAACAAATTACATCACTTTTCTACATAGTCACCTTCGTTTTGCGATTCAATTTTCCCAGCGTAGTAATAACTTTTTAATGCCCAATTACTACTCCTCCCGCTTTCACCATTTCCAACAAAAATATAAAAGTGGGGAAACTTTTTGAACGTTCGTCATATATAATCTTAATCTCAGGATTAGTAGGTTGTAAAACCATTAATTAAACAATCATGTGACAAAGCGCAATACACAAACCAGAATCAAAGTTCTAGCCAAAAATTTGTTATAACCAGAAAAATATAAAGAAGCACTTACAAAAAGATTTAGATTTTATGCACAACTTTGCACAAAGACAGAGACACAACACTGGTTTAAATATCGTTATGCCAATGACGTCAACCACCTCTAGAACTATACCCCCTAAAAAGATGGTCCCCTGCCAAAAAGCAAAAAGGCTGTGCCTTAAATCCCATACATGAAGGTTAAATAAAATAATTGTCAATCAAAAGGTAAGTCTAAACTGAGGATGAAACTGAGTTTTGCAATATTCCAAACCTCAATACAAAATATACAAGTCTCAGGGAAAATGTTACCAAGTCCGAGAAAAATTGACAAATTTGCTATATTGTACACACCACCTATTTAAGATGATGAAACACAGCTTTTGACATCTTAAATTTGGTTCTCTTCACTCAGCAAGCATTTAGAAGAAGTTAGCGGCAGTTAAAGTAAGATACATAACTACAACTTCTCTTCTGCATTTTTGGTGTGATGATTCATTCTTGTTGTTTCTTCTAGTTTTTTTGACCTTTGCCTGTCCTCTCACCATGATTTTTGCTGTTTAGCTACTTTTTTGGGCACTCTATCCTTACACATAGTACTTATAGTAAGTCAGAACCTTTTCATATTTTTTTTAATAATGAGAACACTTCAAGAACCATTTTTAAAGAAAGCCTATTTAAGTAGTGTGTTGTTTTTTTGTGCTTTATTTCAAGGTTTCGTTAGATTTTTATGCAAAGTCAGTTTGTGTCTCAGCTGGGTTAGATTATATTTGTAATGTATGCACTGCTATATTGAAAGTTTCTTAAATATTAAGGTGCCCATAGCGTCAGTTAGATGTGAAGTTTTCTTTGTGCTCTATTACAAATGTTTACTATAGTGCCAGCATGGTGGTAGCATCCTAAGACAAGAATTTTTACTTTTGTTTTTGGTGAACCACTGGTGTCTTCTAATATTCATTACATATGAAATGTTAATTCCAGAGTTATGTGTTTAGCTGGTAATTTATATGTGAAAAAAATTGTCTTCAATTCTAGTTTTACTTGTTAATAAAGAGAAGACGAGGGCTTCCTTAGAAATCCTTTAGGTAAACTGATACTGGAGAAATGGACAGTGTTCTTATAGTAGACAAGGTTCAACAAATATCATTTCATTTTTTGCTTTTATAATTTTCTTATTATTTTCACCATTTTATTACCATTTGATGAGATTACCCTCTTTTATATGAGTACTGCCATTTTGAGTTTTTGGTTATTTGCACGTTATTGAAAAATAATGGAGAGATTAAGTGAGGAAACTATGTTTGTGAGAACTGTGTTTTGGTTATACTGTCCTACGTACTTAGGGTGATTTATGACTTTGAATTTAGCCATTTCCCTTAATTTTGAACATTTACCGTTACTGACTTTGGATATTTCTGACTTCCCTTCTGTAACACATGTAAATCTTCCCACTGGATTAATTATTTTGGTCTGTCTGGTCTATTATGGAAGGCTCCCGGCGGTTACAACATAAGTTCAGACCAGGAAATATGAGTGACTCAGAGATACAGAGACTAAATTCAAAAGTACTACCTCTTAATAATAAAGTCAACTTGTGAGTGCAGTTCTAGGAAATAATGACTGCAGTACAGCATTTAGTCATTGAATTAAGTTCACTGCAAAAAATGTAGGATATGCTGCTGCTGCTGCTGTTATTAAAGTGTCTCAGATTCCAGCAGCCCTCAATGCTTATTTCTTTGTTATCTGTGGTCGATAGTTTTGTAAAGCTGACCATTTCATGCTTTGAGAAAATAATGCTTATAGCAGAAGAGTTGGCTAGTATAACAGCAATTTTTCAACTACACGGTTTCCTTAAATCTATTGATTGTGATCATGTTTCCTGATTTTTTTCTGCAGTTTTGCTTGAAATTACCAATAAAGTTTACTTTGACTTCCAGATGTCAACCTGAGGCTATTGGATATGTAAAGAGGGTAAATCATGAAAAGAAGTGTTTATGATATAATATACAGCTGATGATTTCCAGTCCAATTGGAAAGCAGTTCTTCCTTTGGCTGAGTTATCCCAAAACATATATGCATCATGGGTCATGGGAAAGTCCCCTTTTGAATGTGTTTATTATTATAAACCTCATCTTAATGTCTGATGTCTCATCTTCTAGTCCAAGTGTGTCTGAATTCTTAAATACTTTCAGTATATACCATGAAAGAACCTTTTGAAAATTGAAGCCTCTGTGAAAACATGCTAATTGTAAAGAAACATTTCCTTGATATTGAGTAACATCGATGGTGTTTATGATTACAACAGACTTCCAATAAAAGGTTTGGTTGTGGAAACTGACCTCTAACTACATTGGCTCTTTTAAAAGAATCAGACAGATTGGACAAGTTATTTAAAGGCCGGGGTTGCCAGATCTTTATGAAATTCATTTTTTCTTCCATGCAACTCTCCAGAGAACAATTCATTGTAGTTTTTATTCCTCAGGATCTGCAGTACCTCATCTATTTATCATTGACAGAGCACCAGAATATGAGATTTTAAAAACGATCGATCCCTACTATTTTAGTTCTCACATCTAAAAATGTGTTTTTTTGGCAGAGTTATGGCCCAGAAGACCTCCTTGGGTTTCAGCTATTGATGTTCATATTACTATGACCTGATGAGTGCATTCCTTACCTACACTTTGATAAAGGGAGTCTCAGGACTGCACAAATAATAATCCATTTTTGTTTTAGATTTATTATTTTTATTGCTATTTTAATGATGTGTCATTTTATTACCGTTATAAGATTATTTTTTCCATGGACTCAGTCATTTTTTTGTATTTGTTTGAATGGGTGTTTCTCTTACTGTTTGTGTTTCTAGTTTTCACAGGGTGTTTCTATTTCATGTGTACAGTTCTAGAATGCTTTGTGGTTGTTAGGCATGTGATGCACATACCATGTGACCTGCAGAGTCATGGCTGCCATGTTATTAAAATAGCCACACACAATAAGCAGCACCTAAACTTTGTTGAAAAATAAGGGGATGACGGTGAGAAAATGGTTTGGTTAGAAACTTCTTACGAATACAGTTTTGTTCATGATTTTGAATTCAGTGATCTCTCTAAATCAATGCATGATCTATCAAACTTTAGTGGTACTGGCTTTGGAAATGTATAACTTCCTTCTGTATCATCCCTAAATCTCTGCCACTCAATTAATTATTTGTTTCATCTGAACATTTATGGAAAGCTTCCAGTGGTTATGATAACATTAACCAGGTTAACAGACATAGATTTCTCCATGAGAAACTCGATTATTTGGCCATGTAAAGCCTTAACTGGGTTATAGATAAAGATTTTGTAGTATGTGTATATCAGAAGCCTTCTTTTAGCCTGTACCATATATCTTAGCTTTACACACACTTTCAACAGCCATAGGTGGAAGTGTTCACAAGATAAATTTCATGACACAAACGCTCTGGTGATCATGTTAATCATTCTCTAGGATGAAATAATCTTTGTCACAGTGGCTGATGATGATATTTAACTCTTGTTTGGCACAGTATAATAACTTTGGAGAGTTTTGCCAAAGGAGAGCTCCAGAAGATTACATCCGCATATAAACACAGATTTTTAAGAAACCAGGGTTCTACCTAACCGGCTTACTCACCTTATCCTGGTTATGTGTGTGCGTGTAAACACACTCGTTGATCTTACTTTGTATTCTTTAAATCTCCTTAGTCATATCTCCCAATTACTCAACTGTTACTTATGGCCCATAATTATATATGTATTCAAGTAGTATTTTTATAGCAAAATGCACAATTTGACTATTAAGTCAACATTTTAGCTTATGTCACTTTGTTTTGTCTCAGACTTTAACTTTTTTTAACAGACTTTTGCCTTTAGCTTTATTTTGTCTACTAGAAAATTTCTAACTGTTTTTTTATTTTTCCCCACTCCTTTGCCTACTTGCTCTGTATTTTGTATGCTCTGTATTGTTTTCATTGCTTCCTTTGAGAATTAGGACACTCAGATGCTACATAACCTGAGAGTCCTATATAAGATGGCTGCACATTGTAGCCGTGTCATTGTTTTGAGCCATTTTCATTTTTCAATTGAGTTACTGAACATATTTTCTTGGATTTTTTTCTCATCTCTTTTTATTGGAGATAAATCCAATCTACAATTGTTTTGTTGATTTTAAATCATTGTGATTGGGTGTTCCAATTATTTGACGTCTTAACACTTCACCATCTTGTTCTCCTTGGACACTTCTGTTTTGGTCATGTTTCATGCACTGTTGATAGCTTGTTGCTAATGCAAGGTGCCACCTTTGTGATGTTATCAAGGTCAGCGTCATGCACTTCCTTTTTTGTCCAAGATTTTGAATATGATTGAAACATTCTTGTGTAGTTTATCTAGGTAATTATTTAGAATTCTTTCTTTATTGTTTATTCTTGTCTTTAGGTTAGCATGTTGAGTTTTGTAGATTTTTCTTTTTTGTTAGAGAAAAGCCAAGCAAAATGACACCTCTTATTGGCTAACAAAAAAATTACAATATGCAAGCTTTCAAGGCAGCTCAGGCCCCTTCTTCAGACAAGATGTAAGATTACACTTATTACATCTTGCCTGAAGAAGGGGCCTGAGTTGCCTTGAAAACTTGCATATTGTAATCTTTTTAGTTAGCCAATAAAAGGTGTCATTTTGCTTGGCTTTTCTCTACATTTATAATGGCTAACACGGTACAACACCCTAGTACTATTTTTTGTTATTAATTTATCTTTGTATCTACCCTATTTAGCACTTTGACCTGTGTTTCTGATTTTGTCCATCTCCACGTCCATGTTAGAATCTTTATTCTTTGTTTTTCCATCCCAATAACTTGTGGCATTATTTTGCTTTAGGCAGTTGTGTTCTTTGGCTCCCTTTTGTGCCCTACTGTGTTGTTAACTTTGGCAGCCTTTTTACAAAATTTTGTTTTTTGATTCTTTGGATTGTTGTTTAGGATTTGTGATTTTAGTTAAAGTCTATTCAGTTCTCTGCTATTATTTAAATTAATTTCTTTTATTAGAAAGTTCTCTTCTATTAAGTTCAATTTCTTATTTGGTTTGATTTTCCAGATTTTTCCTTTGTTTATATAAATATTTGAATTTTTGGTTATTAGTCTTAATTAGCAGGTTATTTGAATTCAAGTGCAGTATTAGACAAGGTTTTTGGAACATTTTGTTATATCTCAAACAAGTGACAAGTTTGTTCTAAAAAAGAAGGTTTAAACAATTGCTAAAGACAGTTGTTAAAATTGATGTCCTTGGAAGGATAGCTGAAAAAAAATAGCCATAAATTGACATGGATGGACGGGTCAGAAGATGAAGGAGTTAAGCAAAATCAAAGTTGGTAGGCTAAAACAAGTTTGAAACCAAAATTCAAAAAAGAACCAAATGACAGGGCAGAATGCTAGACAAAATCAAAGCAATAAAGCAAGAGCCAAAGGATCAATTAAAGTAACAAAGAAAGCTTAAAAAAAGAGATTTATTTATCCAAATACTAGGATAAAGCTACTGTGTCATCATGTTGTATAGTTGGAAGATAACATCACGTGACATGTGACATTGTGTCATAATACACATTTTTTTGTCATTTTTATTGTTTGGAACTCATTTACAAACAGTTTGAAGTTATTTTATTTTTCGTATTTATTATTTATGCAACATGAATTACAGTTCACATGACCTCGATCATCTCACTTGTGATTTAACCGGATATAAATATGGCCACCACGCAAGTCAAGATTATTATTCATCCATCCATTATCCAACCCGCTATATCCTAACTACAGGGTCACAGGGGTCTGCTGGAGCCAATCCCAGCCAACACAGGGTGCAAGGCAGGAAACAAACCCTGGCAGGGCGCCAGCCCACCACAGGGCACACACACACACACACACACCAAGCACACACCAGGGACAATTTAGAATCGCCAATGCACCTAACCAGCATGTCTGTGGGAGGAAACCGGAGTACCCGGAGGAAACCCATGCAGACACGGGGAGAACATGCAAACTCCACACAGGGAGGACCCGGGAAGTGAAACCGGGTCTCCTAACTGCGAGGCAGCAGCGCTACCCACTGCGCCACCGTGCCGCCAGATTATCATTCAATTGAATAAAAAAAAAAAAAATACAAATTTTTAGTGCTAATTAGAATACATTCTAAGTAGGCCAAGTGCTAGGTTCGTTTAATTTTTCAATCTATTGTTTGCCTTTGACTTTGGGTTTGCTCCAGTGTTTTAGCTGCTTGATATATTTTTGATCTCCCAGTTTTGACGTTGCCTGGCACTGACACATTATTGTCTCCTGGCTACTCATAATTAACCTAGAGACTCTGTGCCCTCATATATTGGCAAAGACACCTGTAGTGCTGTAGCAAAACTAAAAAATTTACTAACCCCTGTACAAAATGGTAACACCTGAAACTGATTTTAAATGATGATGTGTAAAAACATGAATATGAAATAAATAAATGGATAAATAACATTCAAGAAATACCCTTTTGTGGCCTTCCAGTTTTAATCATTCATAAAAGTTTTCTTGTTTATAATTTCTAGTTTGCCTACCTACTGTTAAAATGAAACTAGATCTTAATATTATTTTTATTTATTTAAGCACTGGAGGGTTAGTTGAACATGTAAGTATGAATTTCATTGCACTTGGTTCACGTGACATTACTTCTATTCCTACTACTACAGCTACTATATACACTTTTTTCTTCGGACTATTACTTGTTCCTTTTTATTCCTCCATTAATGCTTTACAGACAATAGCATGTTGATTTTGGGTTTTTCTGGGGTTGTGTTCTTGCTCTTACTCTGTTCAAATCTTACATGGACTGGGTATTGGGTAGTAGTGTGGGGTCTAATGGCTGTGGGGCATCTTTTGGTGAAGAGAGATTCACTGATCTTGACTTTGCCAACAATGCTGTGATCTTTGCAGAGTCATTGGAGGCTGTGATCAGGGCTCTCGAGAGACTGAGCGAAGTGTCTGAGTGTCTGGGCTTGCGAGTGTCCTGGATAAAAACCAAGATCCAGGCCTTTAATGGCCTCTTAGGCACAGCCATCAGCAGTGTGTCTGTCTGTGGAGAGTGTGTTGACCTTGTTGAGAGGTTTATTTACCTCAGCAGTGACATTTGTGTCTCTGGTGACTCTTCCTATGAAGTCAGCAGACGGAGTGGAAGAGCATGGGGAGTCATGAGGTCGCTGGAAAGCAGCATGTGGTGTCTTTGCAAAAGTATGAAGGTCCAAGTCTTTACAGTCCTGGTGCTTCCTGTTTTGCTATATGGTTGTGAGACATGGACGCTACCCAGTGACCTGAGATGAAGACTGGATTCCTTCTGTACTGTGTCTCTTCAGAGAATCCTTGGTTACCGTTGATTTTACTTTGTGTCAAACGATCGGCTGCTCACAGAGTTCTAAATGAGGTTCATTACCTGTATTATGAGGGTGCGTCAGTTACGGCACTACATCCATGTGGCACAATTCCCTGAGGGTGATCCGGCTCACAGAATCCTCACTGCTGGGGATCTGAGCTGCTGGACCAAACCAAGGGGACACCCATGCAACACCTGGCTGCTGCAGATAGATGGTCATTTCTGGGGAATGGGACTGGACCAAGTGGCGTAGCTAGGGGCGGGCGGAGGGGGCATGGGCGGCACATTTTTGGGGGTGACATTATTGGCCAAAAGGCTCAGTACAATTCGTGTGTAAGCAACAGGGTTTGGAAAAATATCACTCATAAATGAAAAAAGTAAAATTCTCTGATTTTTATCCACAAATGCTTCAAAAATAATTTTCAGACTGTCCTTCTGTGACTGCATCAGACACACTAGTTGAAATTTATGAGGCAATAACAAAAATAAATGTAAACATTACACCAATAATAATTTCTAGGAAGATAAACAACTAATTTACAATTTATAATTTCATTTCGTTATCAATCTGAATGCGTTCTTGCCCTGCGCAGAAAACATCCCCACCTATCACTTGTACACTACACTGGTTCTGGTTTTCGCAGCATAATTATATTAACTTATAATCAGAATACGGCTTATCAGTGTGTCTATACTATATTCTTGTCTGGTTGATGCTTATAAATAAATATATGTGAAAAATTATTGCTGTTTCTCTATATATGAATAAATCTATCCAAAATTTATCTTAATGTTTTACTATACGTCATTGTAATTTTCTATTTAAATAGTTTAACATATTCAGATATGTTGGACGGCGGCAAATTGAAGCGCCGCCCCGCCCCAAGTGGCATGAATTCTAGCTATGCCACTGACTGGACCGCGTGTCTCATTGGAAGGTTGCCAGCCAGGATCATGAGCTGTTTCGGCGTGTGGTGTGGTGTCTTGTTGCAATGTACCAGTGCATGCTCCCCAACCTGACCTGACCTGAGTATCAGAAACTCTTTTCATGCAGGGTACTGTTAGTTAGTTCTGGACTGAGGGAGCTTGCAATATTGACTCTGCAGTGTTCTAGCTTTAGCCTTGGGTGTGTGTGCATCATGGCAACCTGAACTTTCCAGTTTAGGGATGAGGTTTGAGCGCTAGGGACCCATATTCTTTGCACTTAAATAGATACTGCTTTCTCTGTTTTTTAATCAAGATTGCACTTTTAAGTTGAGCAATGTAAGCCAGCAAAAAAGTATCAAAAGTTGAGTACCATTTGCTCCATTAAAAGTAACCACGGTAATCTGAACAAAAAAGAGAAAGTGGACCAATATTGAGGTTGCATCAAGCATTTAAAAAAACACCATGGAATCCTTACGTGTGCTCTTTCCACTTCATGGAAAAGAAGCTAGCAGTATGTGACACCTGTTTCAAAGTAGCACAGAGTCCTAGTGTAGGAAGAACAGCTATGTAGAACTTTTTTTCAGTGCTTTTTCCACTCAGCTTCTGTACAACGATCAGTCACAGCATTAAAATCATTGACAGGTGAAGTGAATAATATTGATTATTTTGTTACAGTGGAACTTGGGATATATTAGGCAGCAAGTGAACAGTCAGCTATCGAAGGAGATGTTTAGGAAGCAGGACAAATGGGCTAGTGTAAGGATCTGAGTAACCTTCACAATGGCTAGCCAACTGGGCCAGTGCATCTTTAAAATGGCAGGTCTTCCTAGAATGCACTCGTTAGTCTCTACCAAAAGTGGTTCATGGAAGGACAATCAGGGAACCAGTGACAGGGTCATGGGCACCCAAGGCTCATTAATGCACCTAGGGAGTGAAGGGTAGCCTGTCTGGTTGGATCCTACAGAAGAGCTACTGCAGACCATGAAAGAAATGTGTCAGAATACACAGTACCTACAATAGGTACATAAGTACCAGAACTGGAACATTGTGCAATTGAAGATGGTGGCCAGGTCAGTGAATCACGTTTTCTTTTAATTTATATGGACGGCAAGGTGATTGTGCATCATTTACCTGGGGAAGTGATGGGAGCAGAATGCACTATGGCAAGAAGGCAAGCAGGTGGAAGCAGTGTGATGCTTTGGGAAATGTTCTTCTGAGAAACCTTTTTGTCCTGGCATTCATGTGGATGTTACTTTGACATGTACCAGCTACCTACAGTAAAGACTGTTGCAGACCACATACACCTCTTCATGACAATAGTATTCTTTGATACCAATGGCTTCATTCAGCAGAATAATGTGCCCTGTGACACTGCAAAAATTATTCATAAATAGTTTGAGGAACATGATAAAGAGCTGAAAGTGTTGACTTTGCCTCCAAATTTCCCAGATCTCAATGCGATTGAGTGTTGGAAAACAAGTCCAATCCGTAAAGGTTCTACCTCGCAACTTACAGGAATTAAAGGACCTACTGCTAACATCTCAGTGCCAGATACAGCAGATCACCTTCAGAGGTCTTGTGGAGTCCAGGCCTGGCCGGGTCAAAGCTGTATGTGCAGCACAAGGAGTACAAAATGCTAGGCACTTGGATTTGATGTTGTGGCTGATCAGAGTATACTGACTGTTGATAATATTTTCAGGATATTTTAATAATTTTAAAAGTTCAATTAATGATGTTAGCAAGGTGTTTGGCAAGGAGATATCTTTAAGTGTTAGAACACTGAGTTCGCAAAAAAGCCAACTGCTACCCATGAAAGCATAAATTATAAAGACATTTTGAGATTTGGTCAGATGGCGCAGGTTTGCCTAGCAAAACCGATCATCTTGTCATTTCCTTTTTCATGCGGAATTCATTCATATACATATGCAATAGGGAAAGATGTTATCCGGTGCTTGCCTTGACCAAAGCTTGAACCTTATGACCTCTGGCAGATGGAACCACAGGGAATGTATCCCACGTGAGTTTGGCCGTGTCTAGCATTGGATTCAGGGAGGCAAACTGATTTAAATGGCAATTCATTTGTGGGGACGGCTTTTTGTTGTTTTTTTTCCCTTGACCTCCTCCCTTGTGTCATGCTCTATATATTATCACCAAGCTAGTAACATTCAAATAAAACCAACTAATAACTTACTTTCTAATGAATCCAGTTATTTCCCAGTAGAATGCCGCATGTTGCTCACGTCAGACCGGCATAAGGTCAAGTTACACAATTCGCATTGTGTGTGGTGTTTTTTTAGGACCTGGTTTAAAGATTACAGTTGGCTATGCATTTTTTTCTAACAAGTACATAATGATGCATCATTTCTAAATGTTTGGGTTCATCCAACTTCTTAAACTTTAATTGTTGCAAAAGTGGAGCTCTGTGGCACTTCGCCCTCTCTCAAAAGGAGATTCTCGATCTGTTTCTAATTAACTTGACTAAGATGATGGATTAGCTTTCTTTTTTGTAGAAGTCTGCAGCGAAAGAAACCACTTATCCTTCTGACTGAGGTTCAGCCATTGTTCACTAAGCATGCACCAGGGATAAGCGCACTTGAAGTGAAAAAGCTGTGCCTCTCGAAGTCAAAGAGCGACAAAGCAGAAATCTGAAACTAAACCATGTAAACAGCAACAACACTGATGGAGAGAACCAGGAAAATATATCATTTTTTTAATAGTTCATATTATCTGCTTTTGATGCAGTAGAGTGAAAACTTAAGAAAACTAGATTTTACTCTAAATTCCAAATTCTGGGATAGTATGATGTAGTGCAACATCACATTGCTGTCTCACTGGGTCGGGATGCTTTTTGTTGAAATTTAACATGTTCTGCTGTGTTTTTTTTTCCAGATTTATTTTGGTCAGTGTGTCTTAACAAGTGGACTGAAAAGGGCAAGGATAATTCATTGTAATTCCATTATCCTTTTGAGTGCCAGTTGTTGAAATATAGCAGTGATCGTCCAAGTATAAAGCACTATGGGGTTGTTCTGAATGCAAAAGGAGTTGGACTAAATATCCTTCCACATATTTCTGAGCCCAGGTATAGAGCTGCGGAGAGTAGCACTGGGTACAAAGCACAAACAAACCAATAAACGCGGTGCCAGTTCATCACATGGCCCGTTCATGGCTCAGTCATATGCGCCCCGTCACTCATACAAGGCTAATTCAGAGTTGCTAGTTTCAAAATTTGCTCTATCCTCCACTACTTTCTTTCTTTCACCCGCTACCAAACTGGTTTGTGACTCAAAAAACCCTTATTGTTTGTGATGTTGTCCTAGTCAATGCTACTAAAGAGCTTTTGCCAATTTTTGCCTCTGCACCTTTAAAAAGAATTAAAAAATGTGTTAGAAAGTGGTACGTGATTATAAAAAGAATGCTTCACATTCCCATATTTTTGTCAACTGTGTCACACCTAGTAATATTGTAGTTGGTTTTTACATTAAGTTACATGGTGACTCTAAATTGGACCAGCATGCATGAGTGTCTCCTGCAATGGAGGTCTTACTGTCTAGTACCCAATGCTAGTGCCAAAGGGTTGGACTCTTCCCAGTTAATTTGGACCACTGACTTAAGCAAATATAAATGGTTGTCTAGAGCAGTATTTCTCAACTTTTAAGTATTTGCGACCCCGAGTTTTCATAACAGATTTAATCACGCCCCCCCTAACGTTTTTTTGAAAGGAGCCCACTAATACCAATTTGTTCTTTTTTAATTAATGATATATCATAGATGCATATTTTATTATACCTACTTAACTTTTATCGACATTTATCTAACTCTATATTTATTTTTCTAGTATCAGAATGTAGTTTATTAATTTGTTTTGGTTTCAATAGATGTATTTTTCATATTTTTGATTCTTGTTTTCTTTTTTTCACATCTTCACGCCCCCTTTTTTGTTACTTCAGTTTGACAACCGCCGGTCTAGAGTGTGTCTTAATGTTGCGGAAGGACAAATGAGGAACTGACTCCTGGCACAGCTGATTTATGTGACTGCCTAGCATGAATGTCTTTGGCAGGGGATCACAAATGGAGTAGTAAACTTTGATTGTTTTGAGTGTGAAGTGTTGAGAGGAGAAATCTGCCCTTCATCCCAAGATGCAGTAGATTCCAATAGCTTATGCAGGTCGAGATGTACAGTATATTTAAATGCACCCCAGTTTTGAAAATATGGCATTAGATTTACATTATGTGAATAAATCAAAAAGAACACGATGAATTGTTGGGACCAGGTATCCCTGTTTAATGTCCTGGTTGTTGAAGAAAAAGCAAGGCAGTAAATACGCTGTTATTGGCACAACATAAAACACTTTCAGATTGTGAGATAATTTCTCTCTTATCCAAATGTGATGATGGTTAGGTCAGGAATGAAGAAGTATTCAAGTCTGCAGCTTTTTGTAGCAGAGTGGAAATAGCAGGTGAGGTAAGACTAAGGCTCAGGGCGGACATGACATCAGTGGTCCTCCTCCACTCCAGGGAAAACGGAACCTGGGTGAGTGGTGTCACACTAAAATTTTTCCCTGTAATGTTCAAGCAACCCATCCCAATTAGACACAACCTAATCTCACTTGTTTTGAATATTTTAAATATTGTAAGTGACAAATGAAATTAATTTGGATAAGGATATTCAACGAATAAGAGGTAGATGAATGTGTGGAAGTTAATACTGTAGTGTGTTAACAGTTGTGCCAGTCAGTGCTGCTCCATGAAGAATTCTCCTCATCACCCTAAAGGTCTAGTGCTGATTTATTGTCTTTTGCTTTAGTAAGAGTCAGCATTGTATTATATTTCCTTAGTCATCTTCAAGTTAATATTTCATTCTTCCAGCTTGCTAACTGTATTTTTTTCTCTCACTACTACTTCAGGTTAGGTTCTCACAAGCTCTTCTGACCTGTTTCTTACACACATTTCACATCATTCAGATTTGAAATATTTACTTTAGAAGGTGTGGGGAACAGACCGGACACAGACAGGTAGACATGATGTTTAAACCATACACGTTTATTCACATCTACTATTTACACTTATCATGAGCACAAACCCAGTGCCGCAGCACCAATCACCCCTCAAGTTCTTGGCCACACGCACAATGCCTTCTCTCAGTCTCTGGTCCACCTCTACTCCTCTCCACCAAGCTTCGTCCACTTCCACCCGACTCTTGCCCACGACTGGAAGGAGGCGGCCCCTTTTATTCATCCCGGAAGGACTCCAGGTGCATCCTGAGGGGCTCCGTAGCCACACCCTGTGTGGCGGAAGCTCTGACGGTACATCCGGAAGTCCTCCGGGTGTCCCCAATCCTCTTCCCCCCAGCACTTCCGGGTGTGGCGGAAGTACTGAGGTCCAGGGCTCCCAAGTCATCGGGGCGCCCCCTGGTGGTGACCACGGGCCCCTACAGGGTTGAGCTTCCAGGCTCTGTACCCGTGGTCCCCAAGGCAACCAGGGAGGACGCCCCCTCATGTCATGGAGGAGGCACAAGCCCTCCTCCACTCCTCCTTGGGCATCCCGGATGGGCGACAAACCCCGCCGGGTGCCACAAGGGTCAATACTGGACACTAATAACTGAAGGAATTTGCTTCAGTTTTCTATTGATTGTTCACCTTTTGCACTTTTTTGGGTAAAATGTGTGCTGATCCTACAACTTGGACACCATTCTATTGGGAGGTTCTATACAACACAAACTCTTTCTGTCATTACTCATTACTCTCCATAAACTCATGCCAGAGTAGAGAAACCACTTGTTACTTTCTCAAGTGCAGCAATTGAGTAAAAAAATAAAGAGAGTTTTAAAGTCATGGAGATCTAAGGAGAACCAATCAATGAAAGTTACCTTGAATAGTAATAATGTACCAGAATTGAAATAAGTGGAAAGACACAAGAAATATACAGTGCCAAGAAAAAGTATTTTCCTCCTCCTAATTTCCTCTGTTATTACAAATTTGTGGCATTAAATGCTTTCAGGGATATAACCAAAGACTATCCAATTAAAGGGCCCCAGAGTGAACAAATAATGCATTTTTCATACCTTTTTCATTCAATGAATAGGCAAAGTTATTCAACACTAGTTGACACTAGTGTCTGGAAAAATAATTTCCATCTTATACTTCTTATACTACCTTTACCTGCAACGATTGTAACACAGTGCTTCATGTAATTCAATCTCAGTCTGTTTAACACCACTGGGGATTTACAGTATATTAGCTCATTCTTCCTTGCAGAACAGTTTTAATTCAGAAACACTGGTAGATTTCATTGTCTTGCTGCATCACCCAACTATAATTCAGATCATAGACAGATGACAAAACATTTTCCTTTAGAATGTTATGATGCAGAACATGGTTTCTTCATTATCAGCAAGATGTAAATGTCCTGTCGCAGTAAATACCATCACACTACCACCTCTCTGTTTGACTTGTAGTATGATGTTCTTACTGTGGAACACTATGCTTTCTTTATGCCAGACACAATGGGCCCCATGCAGTCCAAAAGGTTCTATGTTTGTCTCATCTTTCCATAAAACTTTCTTGGTAAAGCCTTTAGGCACCATTTCTGTCAAATGAGAGACAAGCATGTGTGTTGTTCTTGGTTAGAAGTGGCATTCTTCAATGAAGTCTGTTTTTGCCCAGTATCTTTTTTATTGTGGAGTAATGAACACTGGCCTTGAAGATAACAGTTGTTTGGATCCTTTTTTTTTGGATCCTTTGTGATTTCCAGGTAATTTTGGTAGTTGAGCTCAAGAGAAGATTCACTACTGTTTCAAAAATGTTCTATTTGGAGATTATGATTTGATGAATGCAAGATCCTTAAAAATAGGTTTGTGCTAATTTACAGACTTATAGATGTCATCAACTTTTTTCCTGATCTCTTTGAGAATTTCCTTTGATCCTGGCATTATGTGATGTTCAGTCTTTGTGCTGGCAACTTTATGTTGATTGTAAGTGAGGTATTTATGGAGCTGAGTGGTTGTGGTCAAAGCTGGCCTTGTTCATTCAGCTGACTCAACTGATCCTTTTAATTAGGTTGATTTAACTAGGGTGAAAATACTTTCTCAAACAGTGGTAGTTGATGCTGGATAACTTTGTTCACATTTTCTCCATTCTGGTGTTTGTTGTGAACTTTAGCTGAAGATTCTGATCTGTATTGTACTGCTGCTGCTGCATGATGAGCTGGTTAGATATTTGCATGGATAAGAAGATGTATAGATGCTTCTAATAACAGATATACAGTGTGTGTTAAATGAGAGGTCATGAAGATGGCAGAGATATCCAAGACAGACCACATATCTATTGTTGGCAGTAAAGTGCTTTTGAATTAACCACACAGTCACAGTACTGTATTGCAATAATACAAATCCACAATTGGCGGTAAAAACAGATCACATGGCAGCAGGCAAACGTCAAATTTCAGCGTTGTTGTAAGGACATCTGGATATATTTCTTAACACTTCATATTCATTAATTTGCTTGCACTTAGTTACAGCTTGCCCTGTATCTGCAAATATTGTATTCTTGCATTAAGCAAGTTGTATGATACAAAACTTTTAGAGTAAATCACATACAGCAGAAAACCAAATGTCCACGAGTTAGTGGACTGTACAAGCTAAACTATGCCAATATGATCTTCCCAGTCATGAGACCCATGTGTCATGTTAATGACTGGGCTCTGTAACTGTTTATTTTCCATCAAAAATCCTCTTTCAGTTGAAGAAGAAACTGAAGCACTTCGATCTTTTTAGTTTGAGCAATTGAAGATTAAAAAGTGACTCGATAGCTGTGTTTGATTTTCTTTGAATTGGAAAGAAAGGTGCAGCTGTTACTTTATGAGTTCTTCAACTAGAACATGAGAGTACAGATGGAAATTATTTAAGGGTACATTTTGCTTCACACAGAGAACCATAGACATATGAAATGAGTTTCCAAACAATGTAGCAAACAGTACTGTAGAAATGTATAGACTTTAAATCTGAACTTTCTGATTTAAAAAAAAAATGAACTGATGCCTGAATGGCCCTCTTCCTATCAAAACATTTCTTACGGAATATTCATTCATCTCAATGACTGAATGTAGTCTGGTGTCTCTTATCTCTTATTTTAGCCTGATGGAGTAGCTTCACTTTTCTTTGCTTGAATCTTTCCTTTTAGTCATCTGATTAGTTTTGTAGCTTCAAGCTCTTCCTGTTATCTCTACTGGACACCATTTATTGATGTGATAAACAAGACTGGGTTTGCTTTTAGTGACCACTGCACCCTCATATCCACAGTGCCACTAACGAGAACACACACAACTATTCCAAAAAGTTAAACTAAAAAGATCACCTGTAGTTCAGGTGGCTACAGTTACCTATATCTGTGAGGACAGTGACATCGCTGGACTTTAAAGGGCACACATTAAAAATTATAACAAGTCTCTGCTTGCTCTTTTGGCATTTTTATTACCGGTAATTAAATGGAATACTATCAGTATTATTGCTTATTTAGCACACTCATTTATCCAAGGTGACTTACAAAGCAAATTATAATGCACACAAGAATGACGGTGCAGGTATCAAATCAAAAGAGAACAAGATAAAAAAGAAAGCACAAGAGAGTAGAGGAGTAACCTGGAGGATCTGCTTGCTGGGCTGGATGCAGATTATTGGCATGCCCAAGATGAAGCAATTGTAGGGTTAAGGGCCTTACTCAAGGGCCCAACAGATTAGAGGGGAGTAGAACTACTGCATAAGTATATCTACAACTAGACTAAGACTAAATGACAAAAATTAGTAACCTAAAATCTTTGTCAGTACAACAGCAGCTAACCTTTTGGAGAAAAGCTAAGCAGATCCAAAATATTTCATGAACAGTACTGTTTTGAAAAAGACGCCTGAACACAAGTAAATTGGGTGCATTACAAGTAGATAAAGGGAGATCATTCCACAGCTTTGAAGCAAGAAGGGTGAAACACTATCCAGTCTTTGCACATCTGACAAGTGGAGAGAATGAAGCAGAGGAGTTGTAGGTTTGAAACGAGGAACTGAGAATACCAATTGAGCAGCTGCATTCTGGAGGAGCTGGAGAGGTCTGATAACAAATGAAAGAAGAAGAGAGTTACAAAAATCCAGCTGAAAGAAAACCAATACCTGAACAAGGGATTGTATGGCATAAGTAGTGAAGAAGGGTCAGATCTTTTGGATGTTATCAAGGGTCATTGAAGATCTATGGCCAGAGCCACACTGAGATTGCTGATTATGACTGATGGTGAAAGGGTGAATATTATTTTGCTGCTTTTAACTACAGGACAAAGATTACTCTTTCTTGCTTGTCTTCATTTTTGTGTTGGAAACCAAGCTTCACATAATTTAGGTATACTGTAGTCATATTCTAACTTCAGTACTGGAGAGATGTTCATTGCTTGAGTGTGTGCAATTGTAGGTGGCCCACTGGCACAGTGATTCAGATAAGCAGGCAGTTGTAACAAGGATGCAGTTAAATTCGTTGTTTGTGCACTGTTGTGTAATGCCTTTTATACAATGCTCTCAGGCAGGATATGCTCAAGATCCCTTTTATTAGAGAAAAAAGAATGAATAACGAGAGAGAGATCAGAAACACGTGCAACTGATAGGCCAGATTTAGCTTATTGCTTATTCCTGGATTCTCTTGTCTTTCATGTTCTCCTAATTGTATCAGTATCATTTGATTGCTGACAGTTGATTGTTTATATACTATATACACGTTTTAAGCAGAGCATCATGGTGGCACAGAGGTAACACTGCAATATCGCAGTAAGGAGATCAGAGTTTGTCTCCTGAATCCTCCCTGCATGAAGTTTACATGTTCTCCCTGTGTCTGCATGAGTATCCCCTGGATGCTCCGGTTTCCTCCTGCATTCCAAAGACATGCAGTTTAGGTGGATTGGCAGTACCAAATTGGCCCTAGTGTGTGGTCGGGGTGTGTGTTCGCCCAGCGATGGACTGGAGCCCCGTCCAGGGTTTGTTCCTGCCTTGTGCACTATGCTGGCAGGATTATGTTCTGGACACCCCTTTGACCCTGTTCTGGAATAAGTGGGTTAGAAAATGACTGACTGGTATTTTAAGAATATTTGCTACCTTCTACAGAAGTCCAGTTTGTTTTCTTCTATTTCTTCCAAAGAAAAATATTTTGCAAAATGTCAACATGATTGAGACTTTTTTGTGGTTGTGGAAAAAAGTGGACATGCCTGGGACAAAGCTTTCCAGCGTCTTTTTAATGGTACATATCCAGTCTACATTTTATGAACAGCAGGAGAGAATATGTGACACTGATATCTGCATATCGTATGGTTTGTACTATAGTGCAGATGCTTCAAAAGGAGGAATGAACAACATGACTCCTCACTGGAAGAGCAGAAAGGAGACTCACAAAAAACTACATTGAAATGGATCAATAGAGGGATGAGATAACCATGAATAAATGCTAAACAAAATAAAGGCACCCTTCAGGATAAGAACACACTGTGCTCCACTGCGGCACACGATTTCAAGAATGTTTTTCTGCAGTGTAATTAAGTCACAAGGGCTGCACTGTAAATGACCAAAATAACATTTACAAGTTTGTTGCATGAATGCAGTCTATAGTGCTGTGACATGGAGAACACAAAGAAAAAAAAACTCCTAATATTTTACAGTGTTCTAGTAAATCATCTGATTTGACACATGGACTTTAGAATTTGGTTTGATCATTAACCCCTTCGTTCCCTCAGTTCCTGAGACTCTGTATCTCCATCCATCCATCCATTTTCCAACCCGCTGAATCCGAACACAGGGTCACGGGGGTCTGCTGGAGCCAATCCCAGCCAACACAGGGCACAAGGCAGGAACCAATCCCGGGCAGGGTGCCAACCCACCGCAGGACACACACAAACACACCCACACACCAAGCACACACTAGGGCCAATTTAGAATTGCCAATCCACTTAACCTGCATGTCTTTGGACTGTGGGAGGAAACCGGAGCGCCCGGAGGAAACCCACACAGACATGGGGAGAACATGCAAACTCCACGCAGGGAGGACCCGGGAAGCGAACCCAGGTCCCCAGGTCTCCCAACTGCGAGGCAGCAGCGCTACCCACTGTGCCACCATGCCGCCCCTCTGTATCTCTAAGGTATGAAATTTATTTAACCATGAATTGCTGCTGGAGACAAATTATAAATAAAAGAGTACAATTCAGCAAGAGAAGATGCACTCTAAATCATAATTTAATAAATGGCATACCAATTTTAATCGTTATTGATTTTGATATAATTCAAGGTACACTTTTAATCCAACACTGAAAAACTTTTAACAGATTGACACTCATTCATTAAGCAATTCAATAGACATGTGTGTAGCAAATGCAGATGAAAATAATAAAACAGTTTAAAAATGTGCAATACTAGAAATTAATTATTAATGCAGCAGCAACAGCAGCTAGTTACAGAGGGGTTAGCAATTAAAAACATAAACACAAATGTACCTGAACTACTCAAGCATGGCAATGTTAACCTTAGCAAAGGTGAAAATCTTTAATCAGGTCACTGTTTAACTTTTAAGCACCTTCCACAGAATAGTGACATCACTTTGAATATTGTCATTGGTTGCCACAAAGGAGGTCTTAATTTTTGACTCTTGTTAAAATATCTAGTATTATTGTACATCTGAATATTAAAGAAAAAAAAAAGATTTAGGAATTCTAATTGCATGAAAGGATCAAAACTATTTTAAAAAAAGGCTTTTATAGTTTTGTTCTAGATGCAGTAACTTTACACTCCATTCATACCCAGATTTATATAATTTGGTTGCCATTATAGCCAAATGCTACTTACATTGTAAAAGTTATTATATTTTTTGAAGAATTGCAGTGCCTGTAAAAAGTACACACCACCATGGAGGTTTCCACATTTTATTACCAGAACATTACAAGGACGGGTCATTTAGACCAAAAAAGCTTGCCAATCCTACAAAACAAATTTCTCCAACATTACACCAAGTTATTCCATAAACTTTTCCTCTCCACAGCCCTACTTGATCATTTATTCCATGTTGCTATGGTGTCTCTGTGAAGAAAAACTTGAATCACAGTGGATTTAATGTGGCTTTTTGATATTAATTAATAGAAAAAAACTCTTTAATGTCAAGGTGAAACAGACCTCTGCAAAGTAAACTAAATTAATTACAAATATAAAACAGAAATGAATTGTTTGTATAAGTATTCACTTAAAGTCAGTATTTAGAAGTAAGTGAATGCACTTTTAATAGCCATGGCACTATTAGGTCTGCATGTACAGGTCTCTATCAGCTTTGCATATCTGAATATTACCATCCATCGCTATTCCTGTGAACCACCCATCTCACTGAGATTGCACAGGTGGTGAATCAGCTGTGGATTGGGAAGGCTGCAGGGCTCTGTGGTATCTGGGGTGATCTACTCCAGGCTGGTGGTAAGGCTGTCCTCCTGGCACTGAAAGGAATCTTTGCTTCCATTTGGGAGACAGGCATCATTGGTCCTTGTTAGGGTTATCCTCAATAGGATCTGTGATCACTTGCTCACCTACCAGCGACCAGAACAGTCTGGTTTTACACCTAAGAAGTCTACCATCGACCGCATCCTGGCACCGAGGGTTCTCATCAACTGCAAATGCAAATATCAGCAGAGTTTCTTTGCAGCTTTTGTTGATTTTCATAAAGTGTTTGACTCAGTTGATCGAGCTACTCTGTGGAATATCCGGAGACTTCACAGGATCCAACTCAAAGTTGTTGGATATCATGGCCAGCCTTTATACTGGTACTGTGAGTGCTGTGCAGAGCTTAGGCAGAACCTCTGACCTTGTCCCTGTTGATTCTGTGGTTTGTCAGGGGTGTGTTCTTGCTCCTACTCTGTTCAATGTTTGCATGGACTAGGTGTAGGGCAGGGTTGTGGTGTCCAGCAGCTATGGGTTATCTGTTGGTGAAGAAAAATTCACTGAGCTTGTCTTTGCTGACAATGCTGTGATCTTCGTAGAGTCAGTGGAGGCTGTGATCAGGGCTCTCGAGAGACTGAGCGAGGAGTCTGAATGTCTGGGCTGGCGAGTGTCCTGGATTTAAACCAAGATCCAGGCCTTTAATGACCTCATGGGCACAGTCATCAGCAGTGTGTCTGTCTGTGGAAGGAATGTCAACCTCATTATGAGGTTTACTTACCTTGGCAGTGACATTCATGTATCTGGTGACTCTTCCTGTGAAGTCAGTAGACGGATTTGGAGAGCATGGGGGGTCATGAGGTTTCTGGAAAGGGTTGTGTGACGCTCCCAATATCTCTGCAAAAGGACAAATATCCTAGTTTTTAGTGCTCCCTGTTTTGCTACATGGTTGCGAGACATGGACGCTATACAGTGACCTGAGATGAAGACCGGACTCCTTCGGTGTCTCTTCGGAGAATCCTTGGGTACTGCTGGTTTGACTTTGTGTCAAACGAGCTGTTGCTCATGGGGTTCCGAATGAGGCATATTATCTGCATTGTGAGGGAGTGTCAGTTACAGAACAACGGCGATGTGGCATGATTCCCTGAGGGTGATCTTTGCTGAGGACCCAAGTGCCTGGATCAGGTCAAGGGGATGACGACATGGCACCTGGCTGCGACAGATAAATAGTCATTTCCAGATGATGGGACTGGACTGCATGTCTGCCTAGGAAGGTTGCCAACTGGGATCCTGAGCTGTTCTGTCATGTGGTGGGTGCTGAAACATGCTGTACTAGTGCAGACTCCCTAACCTGACCTGACCTGTCATCCATCCATCCATCAATCTATCCATCCCGTTTCAAACTCTGTCAGTCTAGTTTAGACACATGGATCCACAGCCTGCCTTTACAGGAGAAAGCATAAAAGCCAGTCCATCACAGTGAAGACTCACTTATACTCACTCATACATTAGCAATTTAAAGTTGGCAGTCAAGCTAATGGATGTGGGAGGAAGAGTGGGAATCTGAAATATACAACTTTATCTCCTTTTTATGCACTCCTTCCCACACCCTCCTTGCTCTGTCTTTCCATAGAAGAAGTAGAACATTTAACGAAAAAAGTGTGGTAATGCAATGTGATGAAAATAAAAAGTGTTATCTTAAAAGGGTTGGCATATTTTATACAGGAGCTGGGTTGTACTATACTCAGTAATTTTATTTTTGCTAATATTTCATTAAATATATAAGATAATCAGTGTGAAAAAGTAAGGTGGAATTCAGTTCTTCCAGAAAAACAGGAGATGAGCTGAAAAATACAGGACGCACAGCTGCTGCTTGCATGAAGTTTGCATGTTCCTCTTGTCTGTGGAGGTTTTTCTTCTAGTTATTCCAGTTTTCATCCTGCATCCCAAATACATGCATGTTAGGTTCATTGGGAACTCTAAATTGAGTTAATGTGTGTTTTTTGTTAGTGTTCTGGATGGATTGACAATCCAGGGTTGGTTCCTCCTTGCTTCCAAAGATTCAGGAATAGACTTCAGCCCAGGTGATATCTACTATGCAGGTTTGAGAATTTTAAAGGATAGGTTTGGTATTTTTCATGTCAAAGTTATTTCTTCACAAAAATGGAATATAGGCATTTGCAATGTGAAATTGTGTAGTAAAGTAAAAACATAGCTTGACCGCACTGGCTTTTTAAAGGGAGGCTATGGGGCACGGAGCACCACCAGAAAACAAAAGCCTAACAACTTACCAAATACATCCACTTTGAAGCAACAGAAGTTTCAATATATGAAAACATGCCTTCCATGTTTCCAGCATATGTTTTGCACAACAAAATGGATCTAGAAAAAAATAATTTTATCGCATATTCCTGGTAATATTTTTCCCGAGGTAAAGTGCATTTATTTCCCATTTGCTTGTGAGATATCAGTGGTTTTAAAGGGAACGGTTCTCACATAAGTAACGAACTAAATGAGCATGACACCAAGCATGTGACAAGAAAGGTTTACTGTAATTTGATCTTTTGAGAGGAAACAACGCCCCTCAAGGTGAATGGTTATTGCGGAAGAAGGCAAGTGCTGAGGGCATGCACACAGATGGTCCTCTTTTAAAATGGCTGATTCTCATATTATTATTACATTTTTTTGTTTGAAAATGATACATATAAGCTATTTTACAATGTGTGTGTAATCTGAAAAAGCAGATTAATGCTTGATAACTTTCTTGGCTTTTATTTTCCAGTGATGCTCCCATAGCCTCCATTATAAAACACCAGGGTGGGCAAATTATTTTCTTTTTAATTTATAGAAAATGCTTAACTTTAGAATGCAGTTTCATGTATATGGCTTGTTTGTGAAGAAATAACATTGACTTGAAAAATACATAGTAGCAATGTTGAATATGGCTCTCTGTGTATAAAGCAATTACATGACACAACTTCAAAAAACACTCTAATTCGGACAGATAGCAAATTAGATTCTAAAAGTAGCCCTGAACATGATAAGGAGCCAAAGTGTGACCTATGTACCTATGTATGAATTTTTTTTTTATTTTAGTTCTGGTATATGGAGTGTTTGCTGTAGAGAATGCATGTCCGATATTAATTAGAATAGTATATTTTAACAATTGTGGAGGTACATGTTCATACAGACACCGTCACGCTGAAATGAGAAGGATTTGCAGAACAGTATCCCATTGCAAATACTACTGTGAAATTTGACAAGATCTGATAGAGAACACACTCAGATTAAACTGTTAATAAAAAAATGTTGTTGTTTACATTATTTGTGAAAACTCAAAAACTCATAGTCTGGAAGCAAGCAAGTAGTGACATTATGAATCTTAGTTTTTGGACACAACAGTTAATTTGGGTGTATTATGTCTTTCATTTTGATGGGAATTGTGGAAGAGAGGTGAAAAAGTGCAGGCAGAGTGGAATGGGTGGAGAAGAGTGTCAGGAGTAATTTGTGACAGATGGGTATCAGCCAGAGTGAAAGGGAAGGTCTACAGGACGGAAGTGAGACCAGCTATGTTATATGGGTTGGAGACGGTGGTACTGACCAGAAAGCAAAGATTTCTAAGATACTAAGATTTGCATTGGGTGTGATGAGGATGGACAGGATTATAAATGAGGACATTAGAGGGTCAGCTCAGGTTGGATGGTTGGGAGACAAAGTCAGAGAGGCGAGATTGCATTGGTTTGGACATGTGCAGAGGAGAGATGCTGACTACATTGGGAGAAAGATAAGAATACAGCTGCCAGGCAAGAGGAAAAGTGAAAACCTAAGAGGAGGTTTATGGATGTGGTGAGAAAGGACATGCAGGTGATGGGTGTAATAGAACAAGATGCAGAGGACAGAAAGATATGGAAGAAGAAGATCTGCTGTGGCAACCCCTAACGGAAGCAGCTGAAAGAAGAAGAGTGTCTTTCCTTTTGATCTACTTCCAATATTGCTGTTATTTTGATTGTTTTGCTGGTGACATCATCACATTACTCCTTTACTTTCCTGTCTTCCTCACTGTTTGTTTTTTGTTTGCAACGATCCTGCTGCTGGTCTCGTGGATGATGTCAGTGCTGGTTGAGAAATCATCACTCCTGTAACTGTTTAAGGGATTTTCACACACTCTAAGACTTTGGATTAATCAATAAAAACTTTGTGGTTCCTATTAGTTATTTACAGAAGGACTAATTAGAAAGGAATCATGAGCAGTATCTTTTTTTTTTTTACTTCAAGTTTTTGTTTGCATTGTGTGCTATGGCAATTGCATCTCTGTCCTACTGGTTTTGATCACAGCCTGTTTTTCTGTCTACTTCTTTATGTTTTTTTTAATTCTTTTTCTCTCTTCTAAGTCCTTCAAGGTGAACATCTCCTGTGCTTAGGACAGGTGGTGATAAATATGAAGGAGAAAGGTTGTTCTAACTAAAAAAACATTAATCCAAAGAGAGTTTTTTTCATTTGTATGAGGTAAGATACTCATCAGTACACACTACAAACTTCTATAGTCACAGGGTGGTGGCTATCCACAGTGACAACATCTGCTCATGTGATCGCAACCCACCTAGCAGCCAACAACAACTTTAAATGGGGTAATGCCAAACAAAATATTAGAAAAAAAATAATATTAGTAAAATAATATCTATGAAAATTTGTATGTGTTTAGGCTCCAGGACTAGAATATAACAATTTAATTTAAGACATATATTTTGGATCTAATGAGAATTTGGGTAGCAAACCAAATGAATAATTCATATCACCTTTATCAACCTCTAGATGGACAAGTTCCTCTGGGATGCTTACGTTTCACAAGGTACTATTGTGAATAAAGTGCATAGAAAATAGCAACGAGGGTGATAGGCATCAATAAACACCCACAAATCATGTCATAACCTTCACTGGCCTGCCTAGCTATAGGCCTCAACCCAGGCAGCCAGATCCCAAACTCTACATGCAGGTTTCATCCGGCACAGGCCCACAATTGAGCAATTGGCTTTAAAAATTCAAAGTACTTTAAATATTCCAAAATATACATAAATACCACCCAAGGGAGAGGAAGGCATCATACCTCTGCATTGAATGATAAGGGCAACAAAGATTATGCATAAAGGAATGAACTTATTTCAATAAACAAAAAAGCAGAAAGTGGTCAAAAAGGTAAAAAATAAAGCAAATATAGTATGTCCAAAAGGCAACTCAACGCAAATTAATAATAATCCAGTAATCAGAATCTAGTAAACTAAGCAAAAATGCAATAAACCATAAGATGCCAAACAATACTTTCAATTGAAATCTATACACAAAAACACTCAAGAATGGTCTGAGAGAATCCATCTCCTTCACGAGAATATAAAAGCAGAGAGTGGTCCATCGGACCATGACATCATGGTGGCCCTGCCTCTTGGGGTTCCATCTAAACAATACAAAGAACATAGCCAGGAGACAAATATACACAATACAAAATTACTGAATTATATTTAAACAAAACAATATTTAAAAAATCATAAAACCATTAAAAACAACAATGAAAAGGAAAATATACAGTAAATAAGTCAGGGAGCAAACTCTGGCTGTTATATAACAAGTAAATGCAGTATCATGTTTAATAGGAGACAGAGATTAAAGAAAGAATGTCATTCCCAGAAACAATTGTTAGGAAAAGGCTAAATGCATGTTTTGCAGCAAACTTACAGAAGGTTTGCCCAGTCCTTGGTATCATTATTTAAAAGTTAAACAGATCTATACAATGTTTAAATAGGGGGACATACTTACAGATATATATCCTGGTGTAATGGTTTGGGGGATGACTGCAAGCATATCGGAATTAGAAGAGAAAACACAAATTGAGAATTTTTAGCTGAAGTGTTGTGTTCACAGAGTACCACACAGCCATCAAATAATATAGCAAGTAGTTTAACTGTGACAAAGGCAAAAATAGAATAAAGTAATATTGGTAAATGAGTTTCTTGAAAAGCTACTAAAATACAAATTTATCCACTAATCAATACAGAATTTTAGATTCTATATTGTGCACAATGGCAAAACACTGGTAGAAATAAAACAAAATATTCAGTAAAACAATTTATCTCTTTTTCATACCTAATAATACCTTATTGGGTATTAAGCTAGGCAATCTAGCAAGAATATTAAGTAGTAATTGGGAGATAAAGGAGAAGTCAAAACCAAATTAATAGCCAAAAACCGAGAAGTTATACCATGGCCAAATCATGGGTTCAAAAATCAAAGTCAAAAAACAGAAAATCAAAAATAATAAGATGTAAAGTCACAAGAAGGGTTGCTTTGAACCTGCAAAGTAACAACCCAAGAGGTTGCTCTAATGGCAGGATGTCAAAATAACTGCAATTGTGAATAAATAAAAATGGCACTGAAAAATAACCCAAAATAAATAAAGTAATAAATGAAAGTAAACTTTAATTTAGAAAAGTAATGTCAGATTCAAATTCTATTACTCAATAAACACCCAAAATGAGTGTTAGATCTTGTAAAACGATAGAGTATAATGTGCAAGAATTAAATAATGAATCCTTTCGTAACACTGGAAACCTAGAAACTAGCAGATTCAATAGCAACAGGAGCAAATCAAAAGCCAGTCATAGCCAAGCCGCCAGGCCTCCAGTCCCTTGTACTGCACACTTTTGCTCTCACTTAAGTAATATTGGGACAATCTGGAGTCTTCAGTCACGCTACCAGCATGTTTGGTAAGGAATTAAACCTCATGCCAAAGTCACGCAAGCCAAAAACCTGATGGTAGAAACACTTATAATGACAGCCATACTCATTTTGCCATCATGATAAACTAAATATTCACATTACATTTCAAATTATCCAATATATAGACAGACAGTTTAAAAAATATATATATATACATTTTGTTTAGGTGAAGATACTATTGTACCATAATACTTAGCTGGGGGTATGCATACTTGACTATCTGCTTAAATGTCTAAACCTGTTATACATTAATTTGATATATAAAAATCAAGTTGAGTTTGCTGAGTGTTTGACTATTGAACATAATATACATCAGTCTTGCTCATACATATTACTTATATAGGCTTAAAAATGCAGCTTAAAGTGTTCATTCAGCATCATAAATTGTTTAAATTATAATGAAGTAATATGAGTGGTTTCCTACCTTGAAAAGACAATTTAATGATTTGTATAACTCTCAAAGCAATTTTAGTAAATTTATTAGATTACATACAGCATCAGTGATATTGAGTATCTTCATACGATACACCATACAATATTTCTTTTAATTTTCTCTATACAATATTATGTGACTCAGAAAAAAGAGATGTGTACAGACCATTGCATATTAATTTTACCAAAAACAGCTTTGTAACTTATTCCACCATGTGAGGATTGTAAATGGAGCATTCAAAACTCGATAACTTGATTTCTGTTGCTAATGAACATTATGTTTGAGCATTTGGTTTCCACAGTTCAACTGGGATTTACTGTAAATTTGATTTTTAAAGATTATCTAGAGAATACAGAATTGTGTGTTCCTATCATTTACACATTATTTGGTGCATGTTGCCTTCATGATGCTGATGACATTAGTCCAGCTATACTGCACTGAAAGGGTACAGTTTCATATTATAATTTCCTTGAGGGCCAATGACAACTGATGCTGGAACTACATTTGTCACTGATGAAATAACAGAGGATTGTAATGCTTTAATGTCTAAACTAGAGGTATAAGCAACTTAAGAAGATCAAGAAGAATAAAAGATGGAAACAGTGGCTCAGTGCTATAAGAAATCAGCAATCAAATGTACAATGAAATAATGCCACCTATACCTGAGTTTCAAGAGATGGGATGTAAGGATTGCTTAAGTTACTTCACAGTTGTAATATCACAAAACCAAACAATCAGCAGTACCAATTGTTTTATATTGCATTATAGAAGCAATTTTAGCTGTGTACTGTTGCATAGTACCAGCTTTTAGCTTTACACTCACCTATATGGTGGACATCTTCATGAAAACATCAGCATCACCACATGCATAAAAAATATGAATAATGCAAATAATTTTCATTCACCAGGATTCATGTCCTTGACATGTCCTTTAAACTGTTTAATTGCATAAAATATAGCAAAGGTACAAAATAAAAGGAAATATGTTTAAATCAAATGTTCCATTTTTCCCATTTTCCATTCCTTATGCACTTTCAATTCATTGCCAGATTCAACACAGTGGTCATAACTGTCAGTTCCGTAAAAGCAAACTGAGCCATGTCAAATCTTTTTGAGGTGTAGCATGCAAGGCTAGGAACTGGCAGAATAAAATATTTGAAAGTTTATAATGTTAGTATTGTATTGTCACACGTACACTTCTTCGCATGTATATTTGTTATCTACCAAGTGTATTAAGTTGCTAGTTTTGCTTTTAAGCTCATCACAGTTCTGCTAGCCTGTTACATGATTTTTATGGTTGCTTTTCTCTTGACATTTTTCTTTCACTTACAGGTTAATAATGAGTAAATATTTGTTTTTGATGTACAGTAGATGCTGTTATTGTTCTCTGATTTTTAAAAACAGATTATGCCATTCTAGAGGACTTTCTGGCTAATTGTATATTGCTTATAGTATTCAGGCATGCAGAGATTTCAAATCTGAAGTTTCTCTTGTGTTTTATGCACCTTAACAATTTTTTTTTTTTTTCTTATTCTCGGGTGCTATGACGCATCCTCCAGTTGCTGTTCAAAGAGGTTGTGACATGAATGTGTCAAGTGTTTAAACATCAGCTTCAGTGCCATATTTTATCAGAGTTGAAACAGATAAACTATTGAAGACTTTATTGATTATTTCCGGAATAATGAATCCTTGCTCTTGTTTTTGGACTACATTTTTTAACTTTGCTTTATTCTCCTAGACTTTGATTCCTGAGTATAGTGCTGGTTCTGGCTAAAAGATTATTTTGATTGCCTGTTAACAAAATTGGCACCCACCTTTTCTTGCATTCATCTCCTGGTCCTCTCATGTAAAATATTACCGCTAATCTTTAACACAGTACAATCATTGAACATGAAACAAATTATTTTCTGAAAGAGTGCAAGTCTTACAAGATTATACAGTTTTTACAGTGTATCTAAAATTGATTCATTTCTATTTCTTGTTTCATTTCTATTTTTTTTTTTGTTTGGTTGTTTGAATTGATCCAACGCTGATGTGAGTATGTACAGATGTCTATCCTGAATGTGCGCCACGTGTGCCAGATGAATAAAAACAATTTGTTAGATGGGACGTAATAGATACTAGTTGCTGTGCTGCTTCACAGTATTTCAGCATAGGATGTCTTTAAATTTGTCAGCTCCAGATAGCAAGGAACAGTTATAGAAAATGAAAAAGCATAGGTGTTGCTTTGGCCACATTTATCACGGCCATGTCCATTTTTAGAAGCCTACAGACATGAGAGGGGACCCAGGACCATTGGGAGCAAGATGCAAAATAGTGTCTATGAAAGCAGTGCCGATACATTTTAATGAACATTTTTTCGTGGAGAACACTTCTCTATAAAGATCATATCTGTGTCACATATAAGTGAAGAAATACAAATTGAGCTGCAACATGTACGTAGTCTGTGTGCACCACATTGCAATCAGACATTACTCTCTCATGGTTTAACAATGGTGCTGTTGCTATTAACAACACAGCGACATTCACAAAAACGGGCCAACAAATCAAAATAACATAAAGGACAAAAAAACTTTAAAAGTTAATTTTGAACAAATCAGGAAATGTTCAAACGAGATCATAACTAGTAATCACCAAAATGTCTGCAGTGAAACTACAGCAAGAAAAACAGTTAAGCAGAGCAAATCCAATTCCCCCTCATTTTTCTGTATGTATCAGAGTTGTTTTTGTGGCATTTCCATGGAAAATGCTAAATGGGGTTCTACAGTATAATTTAAAAAACCTGTTCTTTTTTTCCCAGTTCACTGGAAAACTCTGGGATAACCTGTACCTCTTTGCCAAAGCCTTAAGTAGTCTGGGATTGTTTGCTTGCACTAGTAAACTCAAGATCATCTACTAGGATGTTCTTGGCCAGGTAACTGCATTTTAGCAATCACCACCTCTCAGTATTCCAGACTTCATCAAATGTTTCAGCATTCCCTTCAAGAAACTGTACCATAAAATGTACAGTGACCGGAAGAAAAAAAGAAAAAGACGAGCATTTGGTCTATGAGGTCATTTGTATTACTACTCCTTTTAATGGTAGTGACATCTGGGTTATCCATTCTAATCTTCTACAAATTTTTGAGAAGTTTATCAACTGGATTGATTAGCACATCAATCCCAGTGTTCTCACTGAGAATGCCGGACTGTTGTCTTGCCAGGAAATTCCACTACTCAAGATGAGCCAAGGTTAAATGACCCAGAGTGAACAGAGGAAGCTGTTCAAGGACATCTTCAAAGTTTACCTAGCAAAAGGAAGACTCAACATCACTAGCTATGAGAGTCTAGCATTGGAACATCCCCTGCAGTGCCACGATTCATCAAACTGCTTTTGATTTTGTTAATGACTGCCTGTCTAAAGAGAAAGACAAAGTATGGTGAAGGAATATGAGCACTGGAGAAACCAGCCTTGCAGAAACCACTCCCATACAACACTTTCTGTTCTCACAGGATTCTTTGATTGCTCAAAACCTTGATGAACATCATTTTTGTTTCAAGTGGCCAGCCTGATTTTATAGATAAAAAACAGACAACAAACAGTTTTTAGTTTTTAATCTCTAGTATAAATAAATAATGATGGCATGGTAGCACATTATTTTGTGCTATTTTCTTAACTTTAGGCCCAGTCAGTGCCTGATTAATGAACTTTGGCTTTCCACAGACTGGCAATGAAAGGAATGGGTTCCAAAAACCTATAGATTGTTAGATAACTTGTAATCAACATGTGTTTATTACTTCTGAAACTTCTACATGTAATGTTTCACTTGTAAAGTTACACACTACCTTCTGCGTTTCTGTGATTATTACACTATTCAAACACACTCTAGCGCTCTAGTCCTCTGCAGCTCTTGGCTAGAGCAGCCTACAGTCAACTCATGGCTCCCAGGCTTCTCATGTTATCTGCTTCTTCCAGTGTTCTGTTTAAAAGGGGGAGACATTGACACTTGAGCCTGCTAATCAGACTTGTTGCCCCCTAATTTCCTGAGTGTCTCTTTCATGTGGCCATTTACAAGGTAATTTAATGAAAAACACCCACACAGTGAAGGAAAAAGCTGCCTTGCAGCATCCTTGTCTCACGGGACAGTGCTTGTACACGCAAGGCATTAAGTTTTGTAATCTCTGACCTTTTTCCAAAGTGCTGATGCTTAATAGGAGGTTGGCAGGAACAGCTTTGACATTTTATTTAATCTTCTTGCGTGAGCATTATTTTGTCCTTATTCTATCGCATGCAGAGTGAGAATCTTGCTAATTTTCTCCACTTGAAGCTTTGTTGGATTTGAAAGTACTGTGCACACACTTCCTTTTCAAACCATGAATATCATGTGAATGGCTTAGGTGACCTCTCTGAATAAGATATAAATACGCATTAGTCACTGCCTCATGAAGTATACTATAGAGTGAAGGAGAACTTTGTCCTGTGGGATTATTTGCCAATATAATTCATCACTGATGGCGGATAAGCAGGTCTATTTGAGACACATGTTATATTTGCCTCAGTAAGATAAAGGAAGATCACTGATGAAAAGTCTGTCTGTCTGTTGGTTGCCCAGCAGTGCCACATTGCAGTTTTTGCCTATTCTGTGTCTCATTGAATATTGCAACTTATGTTACAAAGCATGCTTGTGAAAATCTATAGTTATATTTTTTCCCAATGGATTACAGTGATTTCGAATTAATTATAATACTTATTGTGCTTTTTTTCCATTAGTGCCGGAAACCATGCAGAAACCCTA
Source organism: Erpetoichthys calabaricus (assembly GCF_900747795.2). Taxonomy (NCBI): domain Eukaryota; kingdom Metazoa; phylum Chordata; class Cladistia; order Polypteriformes; family Polypteridae; genus Erpetoichthys; species Erpetoichthys calabaricus. The sequence goes on from NC_041395.2 coordinate 84,806,494, forward strand.
TGAAATTCATAGCTTACTTTGTTCCACTTTATACAATTTGTGGCTCTCGTGCTGATGGGGACACTTTCACCAAAGTGTTGGTGACATTGTGGACAATGATTTGTTTTTGCCTGTCAAAGCTTTTTTTTTCCTCCATTACATTTTTAATCACTTGCTTTGATTGTGTTACACAATCTGTTTTTGCGCAATCAGCACTTTACATGCAAAATGGAGTTACAAGTACACTGAACTGCTAATGAGTATTATTATTATTTTTCTTTTTTTTTTTTTGGCATTTTGAGATGACCTTAGTGTTCAACGTGAGCTTGAACATATGATCTTTAATGAGAAAATGTATAGTGTCAGACAAAAGTGTTTAAAGTACACCTTCAGGGCTCCGATACGGTAAGCAAGTAACACTCCACACCAGAAGGGGCGCAGTTACTAATAATTTCTCCCCTTTCCACACAGTCTTGAAGAACCCTCAGAGGCGAACTGATGTCACTTCCTTCATTTTCCTAGAAGTCCTGTCACTTCCAGATCTCACAGTATACAAACCCGCCAACCATTAATGGACCTGAAAGGACAGGAGACAGAGCTCCGACTATGGATCAGTTACAAGTCTGATCAATTTCAGCAAACTGGCTGTGGCTATTGAAGTTTGCATTTGCTTTATTGTTTACCTGGTTTCTTTTGCTGCCTCATTAAATGGGGTTCACCAAGGAGGGACCTCTAGTCTTCCCCTTCTATTGTCCCCTAATGTGACAATAGACAAATATCAAAGAAATTGGATGAAACAGAGGTCAAGTGCAGCATGAAGAAGAACCAAGAAAAAAATGTAATCTAAGAAGCTCAAAGACCACTTTCTTTCACAGTAATGTCCTAAATATCTTCCCCCATGATTAAGCATACAAATAAATATCTGTAATTTTATTTTAATTATGACGGAAATAAAACAATGCATCCTTGAGCATTCTTGTAATCAAAAAGTATCTGGAACTCGATTGTCAGCATGGTTATGTCCCGTGATGTTGGTTTTTGGGGAAAAACTTCACCAGAGCTGGCATACACAAAGATTTCTGAGAGACACTGCATGAGGCTTATTCCATGAAGCATTAGGTAAAATATAGAAATTAACATCTAACATATCTAAATATTATAATCACTACAGGAAACACACTCAAATATTATTCTAGAAAATCATAACAAACTAGTATTAAAACATTTAGATCAAAAATACAGCTCAGTGTAATTTCAAAATGATGTCAAGAGTCTTAAGTTTTTTCAGTTGAGGAATTTATTAAAGCAACAGTTGCCTGGAGCTAACATTGACACTAACCCCAGATTTTCTGTAACCACAAATGTACCCCTTACTCATTTCTGAGATTTATGCCTGTTCCTCATGACATTCCTTTCTATGAAAAATAGCAGCTTTTGTGCAGTGATAGAGAAGAGTTTCTTCTTTTCCCTCAGTACCTCCTTTCGCCCGGGGCAAAGGTTGTGACCTATGTCTCTTTTTCAATGACTTGTTGGGTCACGTTTTCCTTAGAAGATTCCGACTATGCCATTCCTTGCTCTGTCATAGCCTGGAACATTCTTTCTCAGATTTAACTTTTTTTCATCCACCCTTCTGTCATTATTGTAAATGAAGGCAATGCACACCCTAAAAATTATGCATGTCTGTTTAGTCTGAAGAGAAAACAATACAATTTTCTAAAATGGTGTTCATTATAATAATCCTTCTTTTAAAAAAACATGAAACTTTGCTGATTTCCATCCAGATTTTTTTTTTTTGTTAAATAATGACTGTTTTGCATTTGAATCATTGCACCTAGCCTGTCCTACTCTTGAATCTGAATCTGGAACACCAGAAACATCATGGGGACCTGTTTCAGAATTTCTGAAAATTAATCTTGAAACACATTGCTAAAGTTACCTCCATTAGATTTAGCAATGCATATTTTTAGACTGAGGTATAACATAACATAGACTGAAGGTGTAAACAGATCTTTGCATAAGCGTTTTATTTGATCCATTTCAGTAAATTGCATTTACACTGGACAGGATGTTATTGTGGTTGTGGTAATGGCAATAATCAAGGTGAGGACATTTAATAGACACATGTAGAGAGGGAGACTAATTTTCACTTTAGTTATTTAAAAGCAAGGAATGGTTGGCATATATAGGGTGAGTCAAAATTATGTTAACATTTGAATGGCAGAAACAATTTATTCACAAAACATACTTTATATGTGCAAGATGATTTACAGGAATGTCTCAACCTGTTCACCATCATGTTCAGTACCATTTAAAGCCTGGACACACATTTCACGGGGTTTTTATGATACCACTGTCCATATTCTGTCCTTTAAAAGCTCATTGATATCACAAACTTTCCTTCTATACACGCGCTCCTTCACCATACCCCATAACCAGAAATCACATGGTGTCAAATCAGGGGAGGTGGAGGCCATGGCAATGGTCCATCACGACCTGTCCATCAACCTGGAAAGGTGTGGTCAAGATAAAAATAATCCATTAGTGTTAACATAATTTTGACTCTGTACTTGAGTTAAAGTATTTAGCTCATTTGTGCCTATGAGGATACCTTGTCATGATGAATGATTTAAACGAAGAAGCACATTGAAGTGCAAAAGTGTAGCACATGATGACACTGCACACAGATCTCTGGTATTGTTATGTGAAATTAACAATCATCAGAATGCATATGATTTCAAAATCAGTACTGTCCAATCTTCCTTTACTGGAGTGATGTCAGTGTGATACCATGTCAACAGATTGCTCCATAGCATGTTGAGATCTTTATGTCTTCCGTTATCATTTTCATGTCTAATGTTGGATACTAAACTATATAGCTCTCTGACATGACATGTGTAACAGGCTAAACTCAATAAATGTTATTAAACTAATCTAAGATTAATGTCACATGAACCCAATCTGAAAATGTATCATAAGTTTAGAAAATGGGATATGTTACATTAGTTAATTCATACAAGTATATCGGCTATAGGTGGCATAGTGGTGTAATGGTCAGAACTGCTGTCTCATGAGTCCAGTGACTTGCGTTTCAGTCTTACACCCAGTCATAGTTCATGTGGAGTTTGCATGTTCTTCCCATCTCCTTCTTCCTCCTGGCACTCCATTTTTTTTTTCTTACACATTCCAATGACAAAGTTTTTAGGTGATTTAACAATTCTAAATTGTTCGTCGATGGGCCCCAAGATGGTCCAGCACCACATTGACTCTTTTGTCATGCCACGCATCTAATGCTACGAGACTAAGCACTAGCCTCCCAATGTTGAATTGGATTAAACAAATTTGACAATGTTATGTCATGTTTAAGCAACCTGAAAAAAACTGAAGTTCATGGTATAAAGTTGTACTTAAACACAGACTATGTTTACAGGGTAATCTTTGGAGAAGAATCTATTAAGCATGTATTAACACTATGGAGGGAGAAAATTCTGGAAATGGGCTAACCAGACCAAATGTTGAAGCCCACACTATATCAGTTTTTAAGAATAGGATGCTATACTGTACTTGGCCCATTTTGCTTCTATACACATAATAGCATAGGCTGAGCTGTGTCCTCTGTTTTTTTTTTTAATTACTGACATACCGGCATCCTATTCATAGCTCATTACTGCCTGACAACTGATATCTAATGAACTATGTGGGTTAAGAAAAACAATATTTTTGAACTGATGTATCATTGCATAGCATGATTCAGAGTGTATAGACTTTCCTCTTTTAGTTTAAAATAGAAAGTACTTCAAAATGAAGTCTTCACATTTCTGAAGCCATATTCATGTTGAAGTGATGTGGTAAAAAGTGGACATTGCTGTCTGTGAACACTTTTCTATTTAACTGCAGCTTGTAAATTGTGCAGTTAAAGAAATCGTAAAGCGGTGGAAGCCCTGCTGTCCACAAGTAGCCACGAGTCCTGTCTCTGAAAGTGAAGCAAGTGCATACATTATATTTGAAATATTTTTGCGCCATTCAACCACTGTGTGTTTTTTTTTTTTGCCGAGATCTTTTGATTTCAGAATTTTAAAATAGATCCTGAATTAGAGTTGCATATGCATAATGTACGATTTGAGGACACCAACTTTTAGATTGGCATTTGAATTCTAAGGACAAGTATGTGGAAGGTCATTGAACGTGAAGTGGATGATCCAATCTGGTATCCATTGAATTCGTTGATCATATACATGTGTTGCTTAATATAAATTATTGTGAAGTTTTTGTGCTTAAAAACTTCCCGGGATTTGCCTTTCTTGCTCCAATTAGCACACTCACATCTTCTGCAGTGCTGGTATAAAAGTAACATGGTGTGATCAGGCTGCTAGGTTTAAGCAGATTATTGTTTTCATTTACTTACACTCTAGAATGTTTGAAATGCTTATAGGATTCAATTTGTATAATGTCATAAGGTCACCCTCCTTTTCATGCATTTTGAAAAATGTTTTGACACCATCTGAATATCACCTGATTTCATCCTGTTTTGCTGAAGAGCCCTCTGACAGAGCTGGAGGTAAATCGTGTCAGATGCTGTCCTGACTTCATTCTATTTATTTATCTGAATGCCTATAACCACTCAAGATGATCAGAGTAACTTGGCTCACTGTCTAAAGCAACCTGAAGCAAATGACAGTCCATCCTCTTTGGAAGCGCTCAACCAAAAATGCTTCCAACATCTGTGGAGCCAGGTCAAAATGTCAAAAAGAGAAAGCTTGTTTTGCCAAAACAAACAGCAAAGACTTTCTCACATTTATAGGAGACAGCATGCGTATTTGAAGGCAAAAATCTGAAAACACTGCAGTGTGTAGAGAATTGTGTATAGATTGATTTCTTTCAGTTGCATGTGTCCATAGTCTTATTTCATTTTTTCATTTAAGATTTAGGCCTCCACTAACATTACAGTCTGAGCTATTCTGCATGTTTGAAACCAACCAACAGCATTACCTTGTTAAGGTGTTTTCAGTAGACTTGTGAGACAAAAACTTACATCCATAGTCCACTCAGAGCGTAAAATGAAACTGTTTTAGCCAGTTGACTCACATGGCTCATCTGGTTTCTAACTGTTTTATCTGAGCCCCACTGCAAGTCCATCCTGTTCCTTTATAGTCTACGGTATTCTCTTACAGTTAAGACACATGTGGTCAGGTCAATTGACAATTCAAAAATGAGTAGGTGTGTGAAAGTGTGCACCTTACAATGGACTGCTCACCTGTCTCAGGTTGCCTCCAGCTCAAGATGAGTGCTGTATGGACTGACCAGAATCTTCAATAGATAAATTTGTTCTATGAAAAGATGAATGGATTTTAGGTTGCGTTCAACCAAATTCGCTGCGGTGTAATTAAATTCCTTTTCACAATACATGGCCATAACACAGAACGCTGTTCTTTGCAGCGTTATGCATATTTCAATGACATTATTCAAAAATAAATATCTAGTTATATCAGTTTTAAATATCATCTTACCCATCTAACAATGGTTGGTGCTCATAACTCCCAAAGACAGCTTTTGAATTCCAGACCATTCACTTTCTGTGTGGAATTTCCATGTTCTCTCTGTGCTGCTTCCTTACACATCCCAAAAAAATGTTCATTTCCAATTGATTGGTGACTCGACTGTGGTTATGTGCATTAGTATACCCTGTGATGAATTGTTACCCAGTTCTGTGCTGCCAGAATAATTTGGATAGAAGAGAACTGAGTGACTTTAGTTGATCCATGTCAGGATTACACAGAGCTTCAAATCAGTCTTAGATTGTACAAGAGTTTCTCACTGAGAGGAAGCACTGAACCAGATAAGAAGTTGCAAATTAGCCTGAAAATCCACATTTTTTACAAAAATTGAGAAAAAGGCAGATGCTCCAAGAGTCAATTCATTTGAAGTTGGAGAGAATGTGGAAATTTCACAAGACACCTGGAACCAGGATATATGCAATATACATGATATGAGACAGCAGTACCATGCCACATGTAAAACAAATGTGCAAACTAATATTTAATTCCATTGTTCAATTCATCATAGTATGTTTTAAATCAACTATTATAAATAACATACTGCTTACCATTCTATGAATGCGTGGGAGTTTTAAAAGGTGCCCAGGCATGGATGAATGGGAAAAATAAAATTGCCAAACATATAAAATACTACTGTAGTAAATTGAAAACATGTCTGTTCAGGCACTTGGAGTTCACAAGATAAATTTTATTTTTATGAAAATGATTATATGAAACTTAAAAATAACATTGCATCATTTTTGCCAAATATATATTGTGCTTTAGTCCAAAAAAAATACAGTAATACTGTATCCATGTCAACCAACTTTGGCAACGGACACAGTTCACACAACCCACTGGCTTTCAGAAGGACAGTTGTTAATTGTTATGGCGTCTTTTAATTTGCCTTTAACCTTTTAGAGTGAATAAATTGTGTGTCTTGTGTTTGTCTCTCTTCCTACACCTACGCATCAGAATGTAGGATTTCTTGTTTTCGTGGACAAATGAAAGGTATTCTGCTTGCTGCTTCCTCCTCCTAGCTCAGGGTTAATTAGCAGGTTAAAGAGCGTGAAGGCTGGCGTCACCAAACCAGATTTATCTGTTCCTGTGCTGACCTGACATGGGGCTTTCATGTCTGTCTTGTGCTGAATAATATTTCTCTGTTGTTTTCCTTGGACCGTTCATTGTTTTGGAAAAGCAACGCTGACTTTTGTGAGGATCTTTATTAACTGGCATGTTGTAATCTTCATTAGTCAGAAAAAAAAACATCAGAATTTTATTTTAAAAATCTTGATAACATGCTACTACTATAGTATCTAAGAATATAACCAAAGAACCTTTCAAATTAGGTGCCACAAAATATTTAATTTAAATGATAAGCACACGTAAAAGCTCTCAAATAAGAAGACAACTTCAGACTCTCAAATTAAAGCTCTTTGCTGATATAGCGATGCAATACTCAGACACAGATACACATGTAAACACACACACACAGATATTTATATATATAAATCAGGGGTCCCCAACTCCGGTCCTTTAGGGCCACAGTGGCTGTAGGTTTTCATTCTAACTGTTTTCTTAATTAGTGACTGTTTTTGTTAGTAATTAACTTCTTTGGAATTAATTTTAATTGACATGTTTTTTTAAGATTTATTCCCCTGAATTTCTTCATCGTTCCTCTGAATTGCTTCATTTCTTTCCTTAAATGGCACCCAAATAAAAATTAAATGTGAAATGAGGGAGCCAACAGAAGACCAACTAAGTCAAGGCCTCAAACTCCAAACAATTTCACTCCAACCAGTTGCTTAATTAGAAACCGATTCTAGTTGATAATTAAACATTTTCTTTAATTCTGTGGCTTGTTGCTGCTCTCATTGTGCCATAGCAGACATTTCCTAAATTGTTGATTTTCTCTTTTCTAACAGTGCTGTTAAAATGTTTTGGGGACCTGAGCAGTTTCTTTATTTTCAGATATTGTATGATGGGTACAGTTTGCTAGTCATTTTTTGGCTCATTTTTGAATATCTTATTGTTTGGCTGCTATTTAAGGAAAAAGAAACAATTGAGGGGACTGAGTCTTCAAGAACAAGTCAAAAGAGCACTAATTAAGAAAACTGGCAGCCGCCTGTGCCCTCCAGGACCGGAGTTGGGGACCCCTGATATACATATACATATATATATATATATAGGCAATGCTAAATTGGCCCGAGTTGGTGTGTGAGTGTGATCCCCTGTGAAATGGCGTCATGTTCAGGAACCTGTTTCTGCCTTGCACCGTTTATTTGCTGAAATGTGCTCAAGCCCCTGCCGATATATATATATATACAGTGTATATATATTGTGAAATAGTGTGGCCCGGGCACAGACAGTTGCTCTGGGACGACAGCCGTCCGCTCTGATCCCTGCGTCTCCGCCCGGAGGGCACATCACATCAATCCAACAAGCAGAAGGCATCTCTCCAACTGCTGCAGAATTGCTGCCAGGGAGAGAAAGTCAGTCGACGGTGTGCTTACCTGACAAGCAGCACCACTTGCCGACTGCTTTCTATGGGCCCTTTCCTCCGGCCTATTCGGGTTTCTGGCTGGCACGGGATGGACATTCCCTGGTCCCGCCTCCATCCAATCACTGGCGGGCACACAGGACACGCTATCCAACCCCGTGCCTGTCGCAAGGAGGTACTTCCAGTCGGCGGCCATCTCATCCTCCTTCCTCACACGGAGACGAGACTCCGGGCAGCTCCGTGGCTGCTGCGGCTGTTGTCATTGGAGCTTCTACTTCCCGGCAGTTCCCTTTGCTGCCGCGGCGTCCTTGAGCCACCCCTGAAACAAACAGTCCATCGGCAGACTGCTAACGGTCCAGGTAATAAACTGTCCCTGCAGGGTTGGGTGCACGCCGCCCCTGCAGCACGTGGGTGAGTTCCCCTGTTGTGCCGGGCCATTCACAGACATTTTTATCAATACAGATCCCCACCTTGACCCAGGTGGAGCATCCTGCTGACTACACCACTGTGAAATAGTGCGGCCCGGACAGACAGGCAGACACATTTACAGCCATCACCACACGTTTATTTACACTATTATATTTACAAGTCAGTAAGTGCACCGCCACACACAAACCCCCACAGTCTCCCAAAGTCCAGGCTTCACTTAGCCACCTCTCTTTCTCTTTTCTCTCTCTTCACTCTTTGTCTCTCACACTCCAGGCCTCTCCTCGCCGCCTCCTCTCCGACCTCGTCCACCTCCTCATCCGACTCCAGCCTTGATTGAAGGGAGGCGGCCCCTTAAATAGGCAGGCGGCTGATGACCACACCCGGCCACCTGCCACAATATACAGTGGTGTGAAAAACTATTTGCCCCCTTCCTGATTTCTTATTCTTTTGCATGTTTGTCACACAAAATGTTTCTGATCATCAAACACATTTAACCATTAGTCAAATATAACACAAGTAAACACAAAATGCAGTATATATATATATATATACAGTGGTGTGAAAAACTATTTGCCCCCTTCCTGATTTCTTATTCTTTTGCATGTTTGTCACACAAAATGTTTCTGATCATCAAACACATTTAACCATTGGTCAAATATAACACAAGTAAACACAAAATGCAGTTTTTAAATGATGGTTTTTATTATTTAGGGAGAAAAAAAATCCAAACCTACATGGCCCTGTGTGAAAAAGTAATTGCCCCCTTGTTAAAAAATAACCTAACTGTGGTGTATCACACCTGAGTTCAATTTCCGTAGCCACCCCCAGGCCTGATTACTGCCACACCTGTTTCAATCAAGAAATCACTTAAATAGGAGCTGCCTGACACAGAGAAGTAGACCAAACGCACCTCAAAAGCTAGACATCATGCCAAGATCCAAAGAAATTCAGGAACAAATGAGAACAGAAGTAATTGAGATCTATCAGTCTGGTAAAGGTTATAAAGCCATTTCTAAAGCTTTGGGACTCCAGCGAACCACAGTGAGAGCCATTATCCACAAATGGCAAAAACATGGAACAGTGGTGAACCTTCCCAGGAGTGGCCGGCCGACCAAAATTACCCCAAGAGCGCAGAGACGACTCATCCGAGAGGTCACAAAAGACCCCAGGACAACGTCTAAAGAACTGCAGGCCTCACTTGCCTCAATTAAGGTCAGTGTTCACGACTCCACCATAAGAAAGAGACTGGGCAAAAACGGCCTGCATGGCAGATTTCCAAGACGCAAACCACTGTTAAGCAAAAAGAACATTAGGGCTCGTCTCAATTTTGCTAAGAAACATCTCAATGATTGCCAAGACTTTTGGGAAAATACCTTGTGGACTGATGAGTCAAAAGTTGAACTTTTTGGAAGGCAAATGTCCCGTTACATCTGGCGTAAAAGGAACACAGCATTTCAGAAAAAGAACATCATACCAACAGTAAAATATGGTGGTGGTAGTGTGATGGTCTGGGGTTGTTTTGCTGCTTCAGGACCTGGAAGGCTTGCTGTGATAGATGGAACCATGAATTCTACTGTCTACCAAAAAATCCTGAAGGAGAATGTCCGGCCATCTGTTCGTCAACTCAAGCTGAAGCGATCTTGGGTGCTGCAACAGGACAATGACCCAAAACTCACCAGAAAATCCACCTCTGAATGGCTGAAGAAAAACAAAATGAAGACTTTGGAGTGGCCTAGTCAAAGTCCTGACCTGAATCCAATTGAGATGCTATGGCATGACCTTAAAAAGGCGGTTCATGCTAGAAAACCCTCAAATAAAGCTGAATTACAACAATTTTGCAAAGATGAGTGGGCCAAAATTCCTCCAGAGCGCTGTAAAAGACTCATTGCAAGTTATCGCAAACGCTTGATTGCAGTTATTGCTGCTAAGGGTGGCCCAACCAGTTATTAGGTTCAGGGGGCAATTACTTTTTCACACAGGGCCATGTAGGTTTGGATTTTTTTTTCTCCCTAAATAATAAAAACCACCATTTACAAACTGCATTTTGTGTTTACTTGTGTTATATTTGACTAATGGTTAAATGTGTTTGATGATCAGAAACATTTTGTGTGACAAACATGCAAAAGAATAAGAAATCAGGAAGGGGGCAAATAGTTTTTCACACCACTGTATAAACAGTGCCTTGATAAAGTATTCAGCCCCAAAACAGTTTTTTGTTTCAGACTCTAAACTACTATTACTTTATTAATTATTTTTCAACAATTTGCTAAAAATTAAAAATCTAAATTGTAAGATTTAAAAGTATTCACACCCTTTTTAGAAGTAAGACTAACTTTGCTCTGGTGCAGTGCATTAATTTTGCAACTCACCCAATTGGTTGATGGTCTCCACCTATATAAAAAATAGGTGGATCACCTGTTCTCGATTAATTTATGAGAGCCACTCTCTCGCTGAGGTCCAATGGTATAGTAGAAATTTTCCATAAAGTAAACCAAAATGACAGCAAAGAACATTCAAACAAGTCAGTGATATAATTATAGAGAAGAACAGACCTGGGGAAGGGCACAAAACCACCTGAAAGCATTGAACATACATTCAAGCTCACCACAGGCATACAGCCATACAGCCTAGTTCAGGCCATCGCTGTAAACTTAGCTGACAAACAAGAATAGCACGTGTCAGTGTGGCTACTGTGATGCCAACTATCACACTAACTGATTTGTAGAAGTCAGTTACTACAGTTGGTGAGGATGTTCAGACAGCTCAACCATCTCCAAGGCATTGCACAAAAATACCTTTTATGGAAGAGTGACAAGGAAGAACCCCTAACTGAAGAAAATGTCCTTGCCCACTAAGAATTTGTAAAATATTACTTGCAAGATAAAATAAAAATTAAGAAAGTGTTAAGTGTTAAGAAAGTCTTGTTATCTGGTGAGACAAAGTGGAGTGTTTTGGCTTGAATGCTAAATGGCATGTATGGCATAAATCCAACAATGCATATCAGCCAGGGAACCCCATGATCTCTGTAAAATGTGGTGGTGTCAGCATCAGATTGTAGAGATGCTTTCCAGCACCAGGGACTGGCAATCTGGTCAGGGTTGAGGATAAGATGAATATAGAGAGATCCTGGAGGAAAACCTGCTTCACTCTGCCAGAAAGCTTAAGCTGGAGAGGAAGTTTGTCTTCCAACAGGCCAGTGATCCAAAGGACATTGCCAGAGCAACAGCTGAGTTGCTTATTATGAAAAATCAATGTACTTGTGTGGCCCAGTCAGACATTAATCCCACTGAATATTTGTGACAATGCCTAAAAATTGCTCTTCGCCACTGCTCCCCAGCTAACATGAAACAACTTCAGCAATTTTGCTTGGACAAATGGCCCAATCTTGCTCTGTTATATTGTGCAAAATTCATAGAAATATATCCAAAAAGACTAAATGCTATAATAGCTAAGAGAGGTAGTTAAACAATAAACCACGATGATAAATACTTATAAATTACTGACATTTACATTTTTCAAATTAAAATTGTTAATGATGTATTATTTTCTTTCTGTTTTCGGCAACAATTTGAAAAAGCAGGTTTGTCTCATAAATAAAATTCCCTTTTGGCAAGAGATGAGAGGAATAAATACTCAGCTTGATGTAAAGTTTTGAGAATTTTACCTGTGAGGGTTCTTAATACTGGTAGACAAAGGTCACGTTGAGCACCTTACTGAAGGCAAATGATAATGGCAGAATGATGTGGTGTTGTGTCACTGGTCTTTCCAATCCACTGTGAGTCCCCATTCATAAATTCAAAAGCATATACTTATTGAAAAGAAGAAGTGCCATCGCAGGGCACAAATAACATAAAGAAAATGGGAATGAGAATGATTTGTCACTAATATTACATACTAAATATTGAGAGGTGTTTGCTAGAGGACATCACAGAGAGAACTCGGGAACTGGGGCAATGCTATGCTACATTATGGCATGCTGATCACTCCTGAAGCTTTCTATGTAATGAAATAGTTTGTAAAATTTATGTTAAATCCTTTTGCACTTCCATGATCATGTAAAAAGGCTTAGCTTTAAAATAACAACTGTTGATCAACTCCATTAATCTCCTTCATATATGTAAATACCCTGTCACATGCGTGTGCAGAGGGTGCATCTACAAGACTCTGATATGGTAAGACCGCTGACCTGAATGCCTGAGGGATCATGTTTTTCACTGCTTTCTTTTCTCTAACCCAGGGACCAGAGGTTGAGGCTCAAGACAAACACTGACGTTACTTCTGGCGTGACTCTAGAGGTCCTGTCTCTTCCAAGTCATTTAAGAAGTAACGGCATTCAAAACCATCATTCAATTGGGAATCCTCTTCCAAAGAATACGGAACTCCTTGGAGGAAAAAACAAAGTGCACATGATAGACTCTCCTTGGGCTTACAGAGGACAGAAGACATCCACAATTACATTTGGGACTTTTTCTTTTCTTTATTGTCTTATTTTAAATGAGGTACCTTGATGGTCCACAACCCTTCAATGTCTGTTTCCCTTTCATATTGTACAGCTTCTATGATATTAAATGTTGATGCCCCTGACAAACTGAAAAGTATCAACTCCTTTAGTCTTCTGTCCTCATCGCTCATATCCAACAGTCCTTCAATCAGTCTAGTAGCTCTTCTTCCAACTTTCTCTAGTGCAGTTTTCTTTCTTTTAGTAATATGGAGATCAGAACAGTACATGTGGCCTTACAAGTGCAGTATATGACTTCAACATGTCTTGTTGTGTCTAATCCCCAATATATACTCCAGTTTCTTCCAAATACATTTTTGTGCAAAAGTCACCCCAACTCCCCTCCAAAAATGCTGTAGTTATTTTTTAGTACTATGGAATTGAGTCCTACCTGAAAGCACATGGTAGTTGTGTGAAGCAATAAATAAAGAAGATTATAATCTAGCTATCTGGCAAATTGTTTAATTATATCAATTATATTGTTCAGGCTTGTCAAGTGATGTTGTGGTTAGCAGTGCCTTGCAACTTCAGAGATCTTTGTTTGATATTCAGGCTTACACATTTTCTGTGTGTTTGCAGGAGCTTTATTTAGGTGTTGCAGATTTCTCACACTTCCTTTATTTCTAGCAAAGATGTGTTGCCTCTGTGTCTAAATCTCATATTCCCAATTGGAGTGAGGCACTTGTTCAGTGGTTATATCATCAAATAATTGAATAGGAGAGGAGTTTATAGGATGTCCTAAACTTTATATGTACTTTAAATAAAGGACTGTTCTATCCCAACAATTTTCACTATGATCCGCAGATTTCCATTATAATAGTCCAATCATAGACTGGAAGTTAGATCTGCTAACTGTTGAAGTTTTCCCAACCCTATTCAGTATGGATGCACTGTTAGTAGAAAAAATGTTCTGTAATTAATAAAGAAGGCAGGCTGTGACTGAAACTCATTGATCTACCATGTGCATTATAGCAACCAACACATATGAGTTTATATGCTTTTACCATAGTAAATTTCCAAAAAATGTAATAGAATGACTGTCAATGGACATCCTCAGTCTTCTAAACCAACTGAAAATCACATTTTAAAAATAGTGGCTTGAAAAAGAAATCTGAGTGGACTGCACACTAGGAAGCAGTAGGTAATAGATCATTTACTGCATGTAAGAAATATATAGTGCCCTTCAATGCACTGTTCCCATATAAAGAGCTTTTTAGTAGACAACTTAGTAGTGACAACTCTGTCTACAAAAATTAATTAATTAAAGCACATACTATACCTTTATTTTTTCATTTAATGAAATTTGTTCTTAATGAACTCTGGGGGATATCTTTACATCTTGAACCAGATAACCACACTAATGGATGGTCCAATCATAACTACCATATAAGAGCATGCCTAAACTAGCAGCAAGATCTATGGTGCAGTATATTTAGCATAGTTATTTTCTTAAATGATTCCCTCCTCTCTATTTTCTTTTAAATCCCAGACCTATAAATACAAGCCTGGCTCTCGATCTTTTGGTGATTGGCTGGTAACCTCTGACCCCCCAAAGGGACACTGTGTGCTATGGTCTTGACTGATGAGTTGTCTTAGGTTTCCTTAGTCAACTCCAAGATCTGGCATCTGGCACCACAAGGTCTGCATTAATGGGAAATGCTTTTCAGTTTCTTTGTTATCTCTATAATACTACACAATTATGGTAGCAAGATTTGGATCATTGTTCTGTGGATAAATGATGCCTCAGCCTGTTAATTACACTGCAGATTTATGATAATATCACTGTATGGATCTTATGTTCCCTCTTAATGGTGCCATCGCCTCGCTTCAGAAGGAGAAAACTGTACAAACTAGTGGAAGCAATTTTAAAAAGTAAAACAAGATTTTAAAAACACAGCTTTTGAAACATACAGCACTGTTATTTAATATTACTACCACTGCTACTTACTATTTATATTCCTGATTGATGAGATTTTCAGTGAGATAATGAGTTTAAAAAAAAAGTGACAGGAAAATTGAAAACTGTTGTTGAGAAAGAAAGAGGCACCTATAAGGCTCGATTTTGCAGTACACTAAAAATCTCAGAATTTTAAAACATTAGAAAACCCTAGATGAGAAAAAGCCATTCGGCTCAACAAAGCTCGCCATTCCTATCCACATAATTCTCCTAAAATAGCATCAAGTCTAATTTTGAAAGTCCCTAAAGTACTACTGTCTAACCACACTACTTGGTAGCTTACTCCAAGTGTCTATCGTTCTTTGTGTAAAGAAAAACTTCCTATTGTTTGTGTGACATTTTCCCTTAACAAGTTTCCAACTGTATCCCTATGTTCTTGAAGAACTCATTTTAAAATAACAGTCTCAATCCACTGTACTAATTCCCTTCATAATTTTAAGCACTTCAATCGTGTCTCGTCTTAGTCTTCTTTCGCTTAAACTGAAACATAAGTTAAAAAAAAGAATAAAAAAGAAAAGATCATGTTTGGTTGACCTAAAAGCCAAATATATCATGATTCCACTTATCTTTATTTTTGACATCCCTTGCATTCTGAAGAAGTCACCATTTCCAAACTTATATTCATTACAGAAGCCATTCATCAACATTTTTGAATCTGATGGACCAACACAATATGAAACAGGGAGTGTTACACTTTAGATACTGTATATGATACCTCAAACTCAGAACACAACTGCTATGATCCAATCTCAGTTTCAGGTTTCAACTATTATTTATTTTCCAGATTACCTTTCAATACCAGTGTTTTCTTTGAAATTTTATCTATTGGTCCTGCTCCAATCCAGGTGGACTCCACTCCTGACTCAAATGATTCACGAAGTGAAACTGCCTGCAAAGCCAAGCCCACGAGTACTTCCAGCACATCAGAATCAGACCCCAGAAGTAGTTCAGTGTTAGACAGAGTTCCCAAAGAGTAAGGTAGCTGTCAGATAATGTCAGTAGTATGATTTGGGGCTTTCTGTTCAGTCTACATAACCCATTCAGCTCTGTGGGAGCCCAAACTGGAGCAATACCAGAGGTGTATTGCTATCCAGTGTATTATGGAAACATATTGCCTTGGAGGCAGTCTCCCATTGCCCATCCATTGTTCTGCCTTGCAATCTGGAGAAAGTACAATCAACCATTTCAGCTGGGATACCAGTCTATCTGCAACTTCCCTTACAATATGTGATAATTTTTCAGAAATCATCCCCCTAAACTGCAATTTAATTATTTTGTATAGGCTTATGCAATAGAAGACATTTTTATATATTTGTTTCAGTGATACAGTCCTTGCAAAAAATCAGATCTTGAGTGGCCAAGGTGAGAGCTCCAGAAGTTCTTCTCAAATAACTTCTTACCAAAAATTCAAATTTTCCCAGAAGCCATCAGAGAAGAGTGCTGAACAAAAAAAAACCTCATGTCTGTGTAATGAAAACAAGAAAAATAAAACTCCCTTTAAGGGGAGCAGTGAAGAGCACAGGATCTCAATCTGGGGCTCGACAAGAACAAATGTGAGTTGAATAAGGAAAGTATGAATATTCAAAGTTAAACAATTATGAGAAAGCTTATTCCATAAAGTCCAACTGTAATTCACACACTTACATTCGCAGAAACACATGCACACCAACTTTAGTGTCATCATGTAGTAATAAATTAATGTTATAATGTATGAGCAATGCAAATTAAACAACATTTTTAACACAAAACATTAAACAGATATATAATGTTTAACAAAGAAATGTTTGACACATAAATATAATAGAGATGTTGGAATATATTTCTTGCCACATAGAGTAGGAAAATACTAGCAAAAACTCAAATATATGGATAGCACAGTGACCACTGGATAACACATTCCATTTCTATTTCTACAGCCAATCCATTATCTAAATCACATTAATTTCATTATTATTAATATTATTATCATTATTATTATTATAGCATCATAAACAGCCAGAGCCTATACCACCAGCATTACTGGCCACAAGATGACAACCAGCTTTAGATGTGGATGTCAGTATGAAGTTCATAGTCAGACACCCACACTCACTGAAAAGCTGAATTTCCCTTTTTCATTGCCAACCAATGTTTTCTTAATACATCCAGAATTGTTATTTTAAGCTTTAGTTTTAAAAAATTAATTAAAAGCAGCATGTTGCTAGAAGTGGTTAGCTTTACTGCCTCATTTCTAGAGCCTTCATTTGTTTCTGTTATATGTGTGAATGAGTCAGTGCTTGAGCGTACCTCCTTAGACCCCATATTTGATAAAGTAAGTACATTTCTGTGTACATATTACCTTGTGTTTTGCTACATGGCTTGTTATTAGGAACTTTGAATTTGCAAATGTGTGAAGCACATTTAGGTTGTTAATGCAACTGAATACATGGAAATGAGACTTTTGCAGTGTGGGTGGTAAGAAAAGAGAGAGGTGATGAGGGATTAGAGAGGGCTAAGAGTATGTGGTCATGTAGAATACTTCATATACAGAATGTTGAAGTCTTCCTTGCTTGTATGCAGGGTGCAGACTTCAGTGCAATATGTTAATTAGAAGAGCTGGCAAAAATCACACTTGAGTAGGATACCAAATATTGTAAGTTGTCTTTGTAAACAGTGCTTTCTCATTATTTCCTCCTCACTCACTCTCTCAAATACCTATTCATGCATTTAAACTGTTTTTTCCTTGTAATTGCATTTGTTGTGTCTGTAACCCCTGTGTCTTGTGCATTATTTGTTTGTCTGATAACATATTATACTCAACGGTATGTTCATGTTGGTCAGAAGTTGTGCAATGTTTTATGCAAGGCTGCTTGTGTACTGAGTTAATGGAAAGCCAGACAAACTCACAGAAGCCCTTTTCAGTGCCCTTTGTATCGAGTTAATGGAAAGCCAGTGAAAGTAGCAAGTTCTTTTCACCTTTTCAATTGTGCTATTTAAAACTAAAACTTGATGGGGAAAGCAAAAAAGGGAAGTCCAGAATGTGATGCAAAAAGGCAGACAGGTCTAGAAACTTAACTAACAAGTTAGGCTGTTTTACTCAGAGATTTGTCTAAGGTGGCATGAGTGTGTGCATCAATGACGATAGTGCTAACTGTTGCACCATAAGAGTATCATCAAAGTGTGACCAATAATAAGTCTTCTCAAAAGCAACTGTATTGTTTAAACATTCAAAAAAGTTGTGCATCCCAATACTGACTGTGCAGATGGTGTCATTTTCCTAACATCCCACAGTTCATGAATTTTTCCAGTTTGAACTGTAGTACTAGGGTGTTGTACCGTGTTAGCCATTATGAATGTAGAGAAAAGCCAAGCAAAATAACACCTTTTATTGGCTAACTAAAAAGATTACAATATGCAAGCTTTCGAGGCAACTCAGGTGAAGAAGGGGCCTGAGTTGCCTCGAAAGCTTGCATATTGTAATCTTTTTAGTTAGCCAATAAAAGGTGTCATTTTGCTTGGCTTTTCTCCAGTTTGAACTGATATACTTCTAAACATTATTTCTCAAGTGACATGAACCACCACGGCACATCCATCAGAACATAGTAGGCATGATGCTAAGTTGGTCAAAGGATCATGTTTAAAAAAAAGGGCTAATGTCTGATTTTGATTTTTTCTTCAAGTAGTTAAAAAAAGCAAGAAAACACTATCAGGACGAGAATATTCCTTCTATGCCTTCTACTTGTGCATATCTCAGATACTTCAACAAGCAGATGGTCAATTCACCCATGAAGTTTCGTGGGCTGCCGCTAAATAATCTCGATGTGCTTCAGTTGTGACTCATCTCTATAAATATAAATGTAACGGCCGTTTCTAAACGTGTTCCATTTTCTTTCATAAGACCATTTTGTATAGGCAGTCTATTTTACGATATTTTAGTAAAAATACTTATGTTTGGGATGTTTTGAATATATGACTGGAAATCTTGAGTACACTAGTAATGTGAGATTTTTTTCATGGATGTTTTTGATATTGTTTCCTGTTGTCACCATAGACGCTTATTTTATCAGAAACTTCGTTATCTCTGCTCTGCATCAAAACATGAGATTTGAAAATTTTTCTCAACCATCACTACAAACATTATGAGTTAAGTAATTGTTTTTAAAAAAATATCATTTTTTGGTGGAGTATTCCTTTAAAATTCTGAAAATAAATTTAATTTAACTAGTGCAGAAGACAAAGCCTTTAGCTATAGGGCACCTAGACTCTGGAATTATCTACCTACCAATAATAGAGAAACCACTCTGGTCTCAGCATTTAAATTGAGGCTGAAGACAAATTATTTTAGCATAGCATATTCTTGTTAGAGCTCTTTTTGATTACTCTCTTACATTAGTTTTTAATTAATTCCAGAAATTGTTTTAATTTCCCACTAAGTCATTTCCATTCTGTTTCTCTTCTCAGTGTCTGTGGTGGGACTTGGTCTGTCTTGATGTTGTCTTGTGTGATGGAGGTGTTTTCAGGAGTTTTCTCTCATAATCAATTTGCTATTTGTTGACTAAGGAATGAACCTTTTCAGGATGCAGTCCACCTAAAATTAGGACTTACTGCATATGCAGAAATACTGCATATTTATAGTTTATGTATTACGTGGTACTTCTCTGCTATGTTTTCTCTAACATTATGCTTTGTATTGATGTTGCGCTACTTTGTTTCCACACTGAGTTTGTAATTTGTACAGAATGTTGGGTTAGTGAACATACACTTACCAAGATAAACTGAATTTAACAGACTCAGCAGCATGGGGCAAATTCCAACATCCATCCAGTGTCTGAGCCTGCTCATTCCAATTCAGAATGCCGCTGATTCAGAGCGCCTTTAGAAAGCTTTATGTGTAAGGAAGTATGCTCAGGATACACTGATTTATACATGTCTACTGTATACTCACTCATACAGAGTAAATGTTGAGTTGCCAATTGATCTATCAGACGGTTGTTGCGATCGCCTTCTTCTACGCGGTGGTGTGCTGGGGAGGCAGCATAAAGAAGAGGGACGCCTCACACCTGGACAAACTGGTGCGGAAGGCAGGCTGTATTGTAGGCAAGGAGCTGGACAGTTTGACATCCGTGGCAGAGCGATGGGTGCTGAGCAGGCTCCTGTCAATCATGGAGAATCCACTGCATCCACTGAACAGTATCATCTCCAGATAGAGGAGCAGCTTCAGCGACAGACTGCTGTCAATGTCCTGCTCCACTGACAGACTGAGAAGATCGTTCCTCCCCCAAACTATGCAACTCTTCAATTCCACCCGGGGGAGTAAACGTTAACACTATACAATGTTATTGACTGTTATACCTGCTTCACAGTCTCCACCTTGCATTTTTTAACTTGCACTGCATTTTTATCACTCTTTGATTAATATTGTTTTTATCAGTATGCTGCTGCTGGAGTATGTGAATTTCCCCTTGGGGATTAATAAAGTATCTATCTATCTATCTATCTATCTATCTATCTATCTATCTATCTATCTATCTATCTATCTATCTATCTATCTATCTATCTATCTATCTATCTATCTATCTATCTATCTATCTATCTATCTATCTATCTCATCTGAATGTCTTTTGTATAAGGTAGTACAACTAAAGTAAAACTGAGGCAGACATTGAAGAATATGCAGAATCCACAAAGACAATGACTGGGACCAAATTTGAACTTAGGACTGTGTAAAAATGGCAATAACCACAGTACCATTATAATAACTCACCTAAGATCATAACTTACATTTATACTTTGCTGTCAGTTTGAGGCACTAACAAATAATCAAACGAGTAGTCTGAATTGTGAGTGTGAGAATGTAAAAAGCATTTTTTTTAACATTCTACTAAAATAATTTGGTATATTTTTCAATGTTACCTAAAACAACACTACAAAATAAAATTATATATATTTCTTACTTTTTGCTTCTAAAAAGATCTAAAGTGACTCAATAACAAATTGGATAGCACTACTGACTCATAGGTTTTGGACCACACTTTGATTTCTTTGTAGGATCCTTTCTATACGTAAATTACATATGGCTCTGTTTTCCTGTCACAGGTTCAAACAGTTATTCTTAACTTGCCCAGTCTGAGTGAGTAAAGGTACATACATGTATGCTGCAAAAGAGAAATTTCCAATAGAGAGCTGCCATGTGTTGATACCTCCTTAATTAGGCTTAGGGATGGGATTGAGGGGTTAGAAATTCCAATTAGTAATAAAATGAGGATGATAAACAGAATTCTCTACATGAAAACTAAACAGATATTGTGATCAAATGGCAAAATATACCCTTTTCATTCAGTCTTCCATTTTTAAACCTACTAAATGCAACAATTCAACTACAGCAGGACACATCTTATTAGCATTATTTAGAAGGCAGATAGCACCCCTGAAAGGAATGCCAGTCCACCACATTCATTTGTACAAGACTACACATTCACATGGCCATTTTAGAGCCACCAGATTATCTAACCTGTAAATCTTTGGGGTGCAAATAGATAACCAGAATCACACAGACCCAGGAGTACATGTAAAGATTACAGACCATTAATGGCCTGGCCAAGATTCAGACCTAGTACCTAAAGCTGTAAGTTAGCAGTGCCATCAGAATATTTTTTCAATGTTTCAATTTTTTTTCATAATTCCCCTGTATGTTCATGAGTGACTGTATTTATATGTTTGTTTTATTCAGAATTAAGGAGCTAATTGTACACATCCTTAGTCAATTCCAAGAACAGTTAGGCCTTGTTTCAAACTGAGACCTAAAAAGATGCACATACAATATGCCTGTTTATGAGCACTTCGGTTTGTTTTTTTGATACCATGCCTTCCACCACTCTTGCACATCAAGGATGTTGGTCCAACCTCTGAAGAGCCCTCATCTTAGCACTTCAGAATGTTGTCAAGTTTTTCTGACCAATTTTAACATTACTTCATATTTGTATTGTTCTGGTGGTAATGTCACCGCACAGCCATTTTTGAATTGGCTGGTTTTCTTGGGTACCACCTTTTGTGGAGGAGTTTGGCCATCTTGTTTGTTGTTGCTATGCCCATTACTAGTCATGTGACACAGAGATCCCATAACTCATCTTGTCATCACATTCTGATACAGCAGCACACAGCAACTTCTTATCTTTATGTAATGAAAAAGAAACTTTTTAAAAAGTAAAGAAATTACTGCCAGGAAACTTTTTTTTTTTACTTAGAATTTTGCTTAGGGTTTTGGCTTTGATAATCACCAGTTTGGTTAGCTTTTTAGTACTCTGACTCCAGGCTGTTTTTACTGTGATCTGTTTACTGTGCCTGTTTTGTATTTTTTTATCTCCTAGTACTGCATGTTCTGTTACCAAGTGTTTAAGTGCCAGTTATTTTCCAGGTGCTCACACCGTTACCCATTTAATGGGCACACTTCACATCTCGTTTAGCCCAAATCTGCCCATAAAGTTTGACCTAATGTATAGATCAGGGGTCTCCAACCTTTTTCCCCCCCTAAGAGCTACTTTTACAAAATGAAAATGGCTGAGAGCTACTCATGTTTTCTAACGTTTATTCTCACAGCTTATTTCAACCCAAACAAACGGAATCAGCTTGTTTTGCCTGAAAATTTGCAAAATGTTGGTGTTCACAACTCACATTTTGCATTAAAACATCACAAAAAAATATTTAGTTCACCTGCAAGTGTATTTTGTATGTCTGTATGCATTTTCTAGTGTATCTCACACTATTGAATTAAAACCTGAATGCTGTCAAAACAAAACAATGCAATTCTAAATCCACAGATATTCCTTATGGATTTGTCATTTTTGTTCCATGTCAATGTGTCACTTTATTCACAGGTCCAGTTGCATGTTTGATGTGTTTTTTAGTTAGCCAGACTGGCACTGCATGGAGTCAACAAGAGAGGCAGGTGTGTGGTAGAGTGGAGCCACTTAGTTTCACTCTTCTGGAGTCATTTCAGTGTTCGTCTGTCAGTCTTGTTCTGAACTTTGATTTCATGACATGTCAGACTCACAGAGGTATGGAGACCCAACCAAAGCAGACATCTTCAGGGCTGCTTGGTGAAGATTCTTATAGTTATGTGGCTCTACTAAGCTCCAGAAATGCTGAGAATGCTGTTGAGACTTTAACTGCACATTATTTTGAAGGTTTACTAGTATATAATATATAAAAGCCAATGTCTCTCTGTCTGTATGTCTGTTCGCTTTTCACGCTACTTATGGATTTAGATCATGTTTTTTCTATAATTTGCTTGAACATTCTAGTTGATTTTGCGACTTCTCTCATTTCGCTATGTATCATAGTTCGCTTGCGGTACCGATTTATTAGCACGAATCCGAGTGAGACGCAGAGGGCTGAGGGGAGGGGCCTTCCTCACTCACTCGCCAGCTTCGGGGCGTGATCCTTAACTCTGCTTAGCTAGTGAACGAGAGAACAATTGAATTCAACTTTGTCTGATATTTAAAATAAAGTGTTACTTAGGTCTTGATGAGTTTGAGTCCGGATATTCTCTTAAGTGTATGCCACATTGAAAGATAGATTGCAATTCAGATTGTGGATCATGATATGATTTTTTAGAAAGTGCGTCCACCCCTAATTTGACTAATCCAAGTTTTCAAATTTATGTAGGATTCATTAACCTAACCTAAGCTACTTGGAAAGGGGTTGCAAACTACCGGTAGCTCGCAAGCGACATGTTGGAGACCCCTGGTATAGATTATTTAGCTGGGTAAGTCAATGACCATCATGTTTTTTCTTTGATCTTGTGGGTGTCTTTAAAATATATGTTAATTTATTTAAATGTAAATTGAAAGTGTTAAGCAAAATAAATCTAACCAAGGAAGTTTTAAATGGATCATATTTCACTCCACATTCTCCTGAAAAATGTATTATCTAAAACAGTTTTCAAAAACTTGCATTTCATTACAAATTCAACTTTATACTTCAATGTTTCTTATACAACAAAACATTATGAGCATTTTTTACTTTTGTATGTTAGCTGCCAATTATATATTTCATATTCTTTAAACAAATATCTTCCTTTTTACCAGAAATAAGAAGAAATAACACTAAATAATATGATGAAACAAACAAACTGAATAGATTTAGTAGCTGTAAGGATGTGTTGGTTTAGCCAAGGACATTACAGGATAGATAGATAGACAGATAGATAGATAGATAGATAGATAGATAGATAGATAGATAGATAGATAGATAGATAGATAGATAGATAGATAGATAGATAGATAGATAGATAGATAGATAGATAGATAGATAGATAGATAGATCTTTATTTGTCTCTGGGGGAAATTTGACTTTTTACAGAAGCTCTTGAAATTAATAAATATGTAAGTAAATATATACAGACAGACTATGGTCTGAACATACACCACAGTGACTTTAAAGGAAGAAAATTTAAAAAGAAAGAAAACTTCTGACTTGGCAGTCCCAGTCACAGTGAGGCATTATGTATTTTATTTTATACTCAGTATAAAGAGTCCCTTGGAAAGTCCTCAGTGTTAGTGTGTCAGAGAGGGGATGTGTAGCACTGTTCATGAGGGCACTCAGTTTTGTTTAATTCTCTCCTTTGCTACTACCTCCTGGGGCATCTGGAGCCAGTCCCATGACTGAGCCTGCTCTTTTAATGAGCTTGTTGATTCAGTGGCCTCTCTTGAAATGATGTTGCCAGCCCAGCACACCACAGAGTAGATGTGAAGGGTGTCATTTCCCACATTAAAGACACGCAGTCTCCTACGGAAAAAGAGCCTCCTCTCCCATTTCTTATACATTTCCTCTGTGCTCCATGACCAGTCCAATATGTCATTAATGTGGACCCCCAAGTACTTGTAGGAGTGGAGATACTTGTAGTGACCAGACAGAGTGGCACTTTGGGGCAGCTAAATAACCAGTTCCTTGTTTTTGCTGATGTTAAGATGTAGAATAGAAACACCAGCACTTTGTGGCTTTCCAGAAAGTATTATATCTATGGCAAAATCTTTTGTGTTACACTTTCCATAAACTTCATACTCAAATTACCTTACATAAACCCCAGGGTGTCTTATTTTTTCTTTTTTGGAAAATGTTATATCTTGTAATCAGAGTTGATTCTATGTCATTATGTGATGTGTGAAGCTAGAAAATAGTTGAAATACTCAACTACTGACACAAAGGACAACATTAGAAAGGAATGAAAAACAAACTAAAATATGTTTACAAGCTTAGAATGGAGGAAATATAACAAAGTGAGATTTGAAACGTATAGTGGAAGGTAAAAAAAAATACATCGTTTAAATTGGACGATTCAGTGTGTCATGTGATTGCCCTGAGCCATCATCAACACTTATTTTCTGACTTGTCCCTGAATTTATTCTACAATGAAATAAAAGAAGGAACAGATTCACAAAAATACACCAAATGAAAAGAAATAATAAGGCATAACATAACGTCTCCAAACCCAATTAATCTAATGCGGTTTAGCAAGGGACTGGAACCAGTTCTGGATGAATGAAAATTTTTATTTTATTACACATGTTAGAATCCGTTCTTATTTTTTTACACTGCTGTCACCGATATTATGTTCTGGATGGATAATGAAATCAAAAGCAGCTTTTAAATGCCCCCCTCTTACTTTTTTTTGCCCAATGCCATGTTTTCACTAAACAAATTTTGGATTTTTGTTGTTTCACCTATCACACCTGAAGGACTTCGTGATTACATGATTGGCCCATAGAGGGTATGTGTACATGGCGAATAGCTTGACACAGTCCTAAATAACATGGACGGAGTGACATCACATTCAACTATGATAATGAAACATATCACCAGGAATGGATACCATTGCCATACACAATATGGCAAGAGAGCCAAGAAAATTAACTTAGAAATGGTGGTGCTCTCAAGAGAAAACATTCCAAAAATAGCACTGTGATGATACCTCTAACAATAATGATACAAATTAATAAGAAAACAACAATATACACAAAAAACACAGAATGAATGTAAAGGTTCCCAAAAATAATCATAACAGCTACAGGCTTTGAGAAACAGTGTTTTAAAAGTTTCGGCTGCTGTTATCAATACACCATTGCGCTCCAGAGCAGTGTAGTGCTCAAATTGTTCACAAAATGGGAAAAGCCATAAGCAGCATGCAGAAACATTCTTAGATAATGGAATGTGGTCAAAAATGCCAAACTGAACCTAATGCCTAAAGTAAAACACAAGACCAGAAATGGTAGTCAAAAGAACTTGAAGCAAACTAAGGATCCCTTCAAAGCCAATTATGAAGTAAGTTGTGCCGTTGATTTAATGCAAAAATAACTGCTAGATACTACCAGTTTTTATAAGAGGAGCGTGATGGCAGAGTTTGCAATGTGATTGCTGACATGTGACTGGAAACAGACATAGCAACAATAAACAATATGGACAATGCCATCAGAAAACTTCACAAAACAGTAGTGGACAATGTTTCATTATGGATTTGCAGTGAGGATACTTTTAAAATGATAAAATAAATAAACTCTGCTAAAATATTTTCAGAATGTCCATAAAAAAATTAAAAGTTGCTAGAAAAGCCCAGACAGAAGTTCATCATAGCGGGTGCTCCATGTCTGAGCACCTCTAATTAGCCTTCTTTGCTTCTCCTTTGAAGCCATTTGCCTAGCCCAGTGGTTCTCAAACTGTGGGGCGCACCCCTTTATTAGGGTTTCAAAAAAACGTTAGGGGGGTGCAATTAAAACTGTTACGAAAACTCAGGTCGCAAATACTTAAAGGTTGAGAAACGCTGGCCTAGCCCGATATTATGAATGTGTTCTGGTGTCAGTGTTTCTTCAGTGCAATCTCAATATACAGTCATTTATTATGGTGATTAGATTAGTAATCTAATTATTTAATGGAGATGTTACATTTATCATTAGAAATGTGAACTTAAAAATTATACTTACATTTTTCTATAAAGTAAACGATTTGTGTATGAGTTCTTCCTCATGTGTGGGCACCTGAGGTATGCAATATCCTACCGGGGCATGAGGGGGAGTCAATGCTAATAATGCCATCTTTGTCCTCCATAATTCAGAGACAGTACACCTCGGCCACGCCCCCATTCAATTAAACCACACCTCTTCCTGCCTGCACAACATAAATTCAAGGACTCCTGGAATATGGTGTCTCAGTCAGAGGAATGCAGTCTCGCATGATGGAACTCCTCGACTTAGACCTGCTCGAGAAAGAGTCGATAGCTTTGAGAAGTCATAGAGGCTAAAAAGGCATCTGTTATGCCTTATTTCTGTTGCAACATTGCATGCTCATTTTTAGGGTAAAAGGGTTTGGTTCACATTCACCTCACATTCTATATGTTTGTATAGTCATATTAAAATTTTGTTAGTACAATTGTCTTATAGTATATATTGATCCATGTCAAGCTCTTCTGTTCTTTAGTGTTTTGGATAGACATGTCTTTAAAGGAGAGCTTTTTTTCTACAACCATTTTCTTACACCACGGTGTTAGTCTCTCCTTTGTCCAACTGGTCTTCTGAAAAGGTGAAAGAGTTTGGTAAGAAACTAGAAGAGAGAGCTTGTGTAAATGTCATCCTCATTCACCCTCTGTGATATATGGAAAATCATCAAATATTTTTAAATATTTAACTGAAAGATTTAATATAATTTTGCAATGGCATACTATAATAATCTTAAATGTGTTGTATCCAATTCAGGATCATGCATGGTGGAACCTTATCCCAGCAGTACTGGATGGCAAGGCAGGAATTAACTCTGGAAAGAGTGCCAGTCCATGGCAGGAACTTATCAAGAATCATTTATGAAAAAAAATCAACAATTCTTATAATAAAAAATGCTCAAAAATTTAATATTTTTTCATTCTCAGTGATACTATTCATCATGAATTTATCATTTTAACTTAACAGACACAAATGTTTTCATAACAGCTGTTTTTTTTCTGTGCAATCTTCTAAGCTTAACAAATGTGAAATTTAGCAATATGTTTACCGTAAAGGCGCAGTTCTCTAGATAGCACAGTTAACCTTTCAGAGGTGGTCTCACAATAAATCCAATGGACTGGTCTCAGTTTTTTCCTCACTATGACCGAGTCATGACATGACCTCACTGTCAGTCTAAGGACAGAGGGAGGTGTGGGTGGCAGTTGTTGCTGTCAGTGAAGACATAGACTGCAAGTCAAAAATAGAGCATCTGCTTCTCCTTTCCTTGTTTGCTTCTGTGTTAAAATGAGGTTCTGGACTTGATGTTATTTCAAGCTTTCATTAAAACAAACAAAAAAAAGGAACATTGTATATGATGTTTTCCTGTTTTGCTACAGAAAGTGACAAAAATATAGAACTTTATCATTGTGCTTGTCATCCAGCATTGGATTTTTGCCTAGCCTTGTTTATCATCTACATTCCATTATCAGTTTAAAAAGTATTTTAAAATTACTGCTGATGTTTATCTTTTTGTGAGTAGCTGATTTATTATACTGTAATTCATATCCTTTCATGGAGAATTTATCTAGAGTTATAAAAAAACTTTAACATTCAGAATTATTTGCTCAGTCTTTAACCTTGTGTACCTACAGGCTAACATATTACAGTCCTCTTTTATGCTTTAATTTTTCAATAAAATTGAACTTAATTCTAGAGTATCATTTTTCATCTAATTTATTGGCCATTATGAAACTTGACAAGATGTAAATTTAGTAGAGCTCTTATCTTGTTTTTTACGAGTTATGATATACACATGAAGATGGAAGGTGGCTTGACCTGAGGCGGGTTGAAATTTTTTAGTCTTTGCTGACAATGCAGCCAAAGTCCAACTTTTCACTCAAGTTAAAACAGAGAGAGTTACTGTCCACTTGAAGACCCCCCTTTAGAAGAAACCAGCCTGCTCTCTTTGTGGTGAAGAGCACATTGGCGGGTGACAAGGGAATGGCAGGTGATTGAGAGTTAACTGCTGCCTTTGTTTAGTAAAGCGCTGCATTGACTTCTCAAGTGAAGACAATGCCGGTTATATGAACATATTTGTTCCAATCAGAAAGTTATTTCTGTAATCAACTGTGATAAAAATCAGAATGGGTTATAATAATGGTGGCACAGCGGTTAGTGCTGCTGTCTCACAGCTACAGAAGGCATGGTTTCATTCTTGCCTTTGTTACTGTTTGTGTGGTATTTGGACATTCTCACCATTCTATCTGTCTGTCTGTCTGTCTGTCTGTCTGTCTGTCTGTCTGTCTGTCCGTCCGTCCGTCCGTCCGTCCGTCCGTTTATTTATTGTTAAGAAATCTGTTTTTCATCCTGCATCCTGAAGATGTGTGTTTCAGATGAATCGGTGACCCTAAACTAACCGTTTATCATTGTAGGTAGATGAATATGTGACTGCGCTTTGCAATAAACTAGCTCTCCATCCTGCCTTGCAACAAGTGCTGCTATGATAGGCGCTGAATCCCAGTCACCCTCAGCTAGATAAGCCTGTTAGAAACTGGATGGATTATTTGGAGCTAGTAGAATCCAAATGGTGAACAACTGTTCTACATTGAAATCTTATGTTGAATAAACAAACTGGTTTGACATTTCAAAGACCTTTTTTTAGCTCACCGACAAAGAAAAGCTGAATGTATCTATCAGATGATCTGCTGGTGAGTGAACTGTACCTGTCTATCCTGTTCATGCAGAATGCCAGTTTGACCACTTCACACAAAGGTAAAACAACATTTTTTAACTGACAGCACTGGTCAATTCACTTGCCTGAGGCCCTTCAGAAGCAGGAAAGGGCCTAACTGAAATATGCTTTAGGGACTGCTAGGGTTACAAGAAAGAACAATTAGAAGTGAAAGGTTAGCTGTTTAGCCAGAAGGCAAAAGTGAGTGAATTTCCATTCGTTTTTTTTGTAAAAAAAAAAAAAGACCATTTGGGCCTTGAAAGGTGAAGTCCCTGAAACATTATTACCCATGTTAAATGGCTGGTTTTAGTAAGAACATAAAGAGGGATATTCTTCTAAAAACTAATGGAACATTAAAACAGTTTTAACTCTGAAAAAAAAAGAATAACACTGAAGTTAAATCAGCTGTATTATTGGCTTGAAATAAGCACAATTAAATCTGAATAGAGGCATTTTGCCAAGCCCTGTCAGCTCATAACAATGAACAAGAATGCTATACCTCCAGTCCATGATGACTAAAATGTCTACTGATTTTCATTCATTCTCATCTTTTCAGGGCCATCCATTTCCTACATGGAACATTAATTAAAAACATAGTTTATTTCTATGTGTTGCACACTGTCTAAACATTGAAGGGGCATGTTTTCCTTTTTGGAATTTGTTTTATTAATGTGCTTCTCTTTTGTTTTCAAAAAAGTAAAAAGCCAACAACTAAGTTACAGACTTCATCAATGTGATGCTGATAAAAAGGTTATGTATTTAGTTATTTAAATAAAATAATGGAAAATAAATCTTAACCAAGAATATATTCCTATGCTCAAAAATGCTTGCCGACAAAATAGTTTAATATATTCATACAATGCTAAGTAGTAAAAGTTAAATTAAGCAAGGAGTTGTATAAGAAATACAATGTATGGACAGATTGTGGTGATTACCCTTTGTAGCTTTTATTACCATGTGAGTGTGGTGGTGCTATGAGAATGTCCTGTGATGGACTGGTCTCTTCCTCAGGATTGATTCCATCTAGCTTCCCTGATTCATAGATAAGTGCATAAGAAAATGAATGGATGAAGATTTATATTTTAACTCATATACTGAATTTATATGTCCATATACAGTGTATATGTAACATTATGTACATAGGTCAAACGTAGTGTTTGTGATAACAGATAGAAAACCTTAAGAAATGTAACCTAGATACTTAAGCCTCGAATGGAATGCCTTAGACAGGAAGTTGCCTTGTTGGTGTGTATTACCAGCTTTTTAAATTATTTTGTGTGAGATGTTTGCTTTGAATGTCAAAAAATATTTTAAATGAAGACACTTGGACTGTGGAATTGTTCATGGACAATAAGTCATACTATTACTTGACTGCCTTTCTGGTAACTGCATTTGAACTGTTGGAACCCCTTGACAAACTCAGTTGTATTTTAAGTCATATATATATGTATATACTAGGTAAGACCCCCTTGCACCTTTGGCGCCCAACCCCCAGTTGCAGCCAGTCTTCTGCTCATGTTGTGAAGAGGGGGGCTGAACACACCCCAAGGAGATGCAGTTTTTCCTCTGAAATCCACTCTTAAGCAGTGATACAATGGGAAACAAATTTTTTTTTTTTACCTCCTCTTTGCTCGATCAGCTGCTGGCTTTCTGCTGCTGTGCCACATGATCTGCATCTCGCGCAGTGCTTCGAACATTTAATAGCCTGTACAGCAGCTGTCCTACTCTTTGGCTTTTATTTCCGGCCCCGGGCGTGGTTAAATCTCTTGGCACTCTTGGTTAAGTTTCGTCTCGCGGGACGTGAGTTCTTGATATTTTTTAGTTTATAATTTAAAAGCAGAATAAGAATCTGAAAATCTAACAACATCACATTAGTATGATAAATTCTGAAAAGAATGATACCAAACATATATATGTAGGTTTTAAAATAAGCCTGATTTAAAGCGTGACATAAAATCGTTGCACAAAATTGTTGCACTTTTAGGCTTAGGATTTTATATATGTATAGAGTAGATATACAGTCATATGAAAAAGTTTGGGAACCCCTCTTAATTCTTTGGATTTTTGTTTACCATTGGCTGAGCTTTCGAAATAGCAACTTAATATATGACATGCCTTATGGAAACAGTAGTATTTCAGCAGTGACATTAAGTTTATTGGATTAACAGAAAATATGTAATATGCATAATAACAAAATTACACAGGTGCATAAATTTGGGCACCCCAACAGAGATATTACATCAATACTTAGTTGAGCCTCCTTTTGCAAATATAACAGTCTCTAGACACCTCCTATAGCCTTTGATGAGTGTCTGGATTCTGGATGGAGGTATTTTTGACCATTCTGCCATACAAAATCTCTCCAGTTCAGTTAAATGTGATGGCTGCCGAGCATGGACAGCCTGCTTCAAATCATCCCATAGATTTTCAAATGATATTCAAGTCAGGGGACTGTGACTGCCATTCCAGAACTTTGTACTTCTCCCTCTGCATGAATGCCTTTGTAAATTTCGAACTGTGTTTTGGGTCATTGTCGTGTTGGAATATCCAACCCCTGCATAACTTCAACTTTGTGACTGATGCTTGAACATTATCCTGAAGAATTTGTTGATATTGGGTTGAATTCATCCGACCCTCGACTTTAACAAGGGCCCCAGTCCCTGAACTAGCCACACAGCCCCACAGCATGATGGAACCTCCACCAAATTTGACAGTAGGTAGCAGGTGTTTTTCTTGGAATGCGGTGTTCTTCTTCTGCCATGCAAAGCGCTTTTTGTTATGACCTAATAACTCAATTTTTGTCTCATCAGTCCAAAGCACTTTGTTCCAAATGAATCTGGCTTGTCTAAATGAGCATTTGCATACAACAAGCGACTCTGTTTGTGGCGTGAGTGCAGAAAGGGCTTCTTTCTCATCACCTTGCAATACAGATGTTCTTTGTGCAAATTGCGCTTAATTGTAGAATGATGTACAGATACACCATCTGCAGCAAGATGTTCTTGCAGGTCTTTGGAGGCGATCTGTGGGTTGTCTGTAACCATTCTCACAATCCTGCACATATGCCGCTCCTGTATTTTTCTTGGCCTGCCAGACCTGCTGCGTTTAACAGCAACTGTGCCTGTGGCCTTCCATTTCCTGATTACATTCCTTACAGTTGAAACTGACTGTTTAAACCTCTGAGATAGCTTTTTGTAGCCTTCCCCTAAACCATGATACTGTTCAAATCTTTGTTTTCAGATCTTTTGAGAGTTGCTTTGAGGATCCCATGCTGTCACTCTTCAGAAGAGAGTCAAAGGGAAGCACAACTTGCAATTGACCACCTTAAATACCTTTATTCATGATTGGACACACCTGGCTATGAAGTTCAAGGCTTAACAATCTAATCCAAACAATTTAGTGTTGCAAGTAATCAGTATTGAGCAGTTACATGCATTCAAATCAGCAAAATTATAAGGGGACCCAAATTTTTGCACAGCCAGTTTTTCACATTTGATTTAATTTCATACAACTAAATACTGCTTCACTAAAAAGCTTTGGTTGGAAAAAAACCCATTACTCAGATGTTCCTAGGAAATGAAAGACTTATCACTGTTATCTTTTTTGTTGAAAGTAGAGTAAATTATTATGCAGGCTGAGAGGGGCTCCCAAGACAGTATATATATAAAGAGAGAGAGAGAGAGCACCATCCATTCTTTTTATAACACAAAAGGAGCTGGTGGGAACCAATCTTGGGATGAGATGCCACTCCATCACACGGCACTCTTACACACATAAACATGCTCACATGGTTTTAAAAGTGGGACAGGGATATCATCTCATATTTGCTAGAATTAAGCAGAAACACTGTTCCAGAATCTAAAAGATGATTTATAATGCTGCCATCCATGGACATTACAGATATAACCTTCTCAGGATTCATCTTAAAATGTTTTGATGTACTATACTTATAATCATGCGTGTATTCAATAGTAATAATGATAATAATTAAAATAATAATAATATTAATAATAATAATAATAATACATGTTTGTTTTATTTCTTACTTAATTAAATTCAAGGTAGCATAGGGCCAAAGCCTAATCCAGCAGCAGTGGTGGCATGGTTGTGAGTGCTGCTACTGTGTAAGCCCAGAATGCTTAGTTTAAATGCAGGAATTTGACTGCATGGGTTTTGCTCTCAGTACAATGACTTTCCTACCAAGTTAAGTGTGTTAGATAACTTGCAAGCTGTAAACATGTCTGGTGTTGATTAGTGTCCTGTGAAGGGCTGGCCAATTCTTCAAGTCAAGACAAGTGGTTTTATTGTCATACCATCCATACACAGTAATGCAGCATACAGTGCCACAAAAGAACGTTCCACAAGGCCACGGTGCAACATGTATGCAAACAAAGGACAATTGCAAGACAAGTTAAGAACTATTCTATGCTATAAACAATAAATAAATAAATAATAGGTAAATGAATAGATAATGATGATTTGAAATAGATAGTAATAAAAAAATAATAACAGTAAAACTAACCATAAACAACAACAGTATAGTGACAAGTGTAATGAATGTCCTGCATATAAATTCATTACTAGGGGCACATTTTAGGGTAGGGGGGCAGCACAGAGTTCAGAGTCCGGACAGCCAAGGGGTAGAAGCTGTTGCAGAACCTGTCAGAACTTGAGATGTTACAGTACCTTCTGCTTCTGATGGTAGTGGGTCAAAGAGACTGTGGGAGTGGTGGAAGTGGTCCTTCATAATGTTATACGCTTTATAAAGGTGTATACAGTGGTGGACAAAGAACCCAATGATCTTTTTTGTGGTGTGCACTATAAATTGTAGGACCTTACTGTCAGATACACTGCAGTTCCCAAACTAGACAGTGATGCAGATGGTTAGAATGCTCTCAGTGGTGCTCCTGTAGAATGTGGTAAGAATGGGGTGTGATAGTCTTGCCTTCTTCAGCAGCCAAAGGAAGTGAAGATCCTGCTGCACCGTTTTGGCTATGAAGGTGGTGTTAATTGAACAAATAATGCCAACTGCTAGGTGCACACCAAGGAATTTGGAGCTCTTGACCAGTTCCATACAGAGTCCTCGATGTGCACGATGTTCAGGACTGCTTCATGCTTTTTCCTAAAAATACAGCTTGAGTGGGCACAGTCTCCTGTGATCCTGAACTGGATAAATGAATTATAAAGTCAATGGATGCAATGCAAATCTAGACAAATCTTGACTAAGCTATAAAAGCTTAATTTGTATTATCCATCCATCCATTATTCAACCCGATATATCCTAACACAGGGTCATGGGGGTCTGCTGTAGCCAATCCCAGCAAACACAGGGCACAAGGCAGGAAACAAACCCCGGGCAGGGTGCCAGCCCACCGCAGGGCACACAAACACCCAGCACACACTAAGGACAATTTAGGATAGCCAACCTGCATGTCTTTGGACTGTGGGAGGAAACCGGAGCACCCGGAGGAAACCCACGCAGACATGGGGAGAACATGCAAACTCCACACAGGGAGGATCTGTGAAGCGAACCCGGGTCTCATAACTGTGCGGCAGCAGCACTACCCACTGCACCACCGTGCCGCCCCCCCTAATTTGTATCATGTATATTGTTATTTGCACAAATGCAAATGAAACCTTGTTATAATCTATTTAGTACCAATGAGCCATTCATTTTTAACACAATACAAAATTACATATGTACAGATTTATTTTTAACTCCATTCTAATTGATATTTCCTATACTCTACATTCAGTAGTTTATTTACTGTAGAACTTACCCCATCACCGGTATTATCTGGGGAATACATGGGAATTTCCAGTTGTCCTTTCTTTTGAAATACAGCATATCAAAAACTATTTTATTTTTACTAAAATCATCTTTGAATCAATTTTCCCAACCTGCTTAATCAGTGCAGGGTTGTAAGGAGGTACTATCTATCCTGACAGCAACATGGGGACCATGCTGAAGGTGATGACCGTTCTTTGTAGAACACATTTGCTCACATATTTAACACTATGAGCTAATACAACACGTATCTCTTTGGGATGTGTAAAGAAATTAATGTGCCCAGGAAAAAAACCAACACAGACACATGGGCAACATGAAGGCAGTGGCATGACTGGGATTTTATTCAAAGATTCTGGAGGTGTTAGGCGCCACGCCACTGCACCACTCTTCTTAATTGGCTATTGCTGAATCAAAATATATTTTTATAAATAATTTCATTGTTTGATTTGTTCTGTTTAAGGTATCTCTTTAAATCGTTTTCTTACATAAAATGTTATAAGCTTCTGATGCATGTCTCCTACTGCTTCACAATCCCAGCTGGTCTTAGAAGTCTCCTCCATGGAAGGTGGCAGCACAAGCGTTAATGTGAGTGTGGTTCTAAAACAATAATCTTTAGATAATGGCATCACAGAAAACATCTTACTGGGACAAAATGGGGGAGGGAGATGTCAAACGGAAGGGAGCTGTGACAGTGTATCATGCAAGAATCTTATGGGACTCATTGTATAAATCACCCGTCCCAAAACATATATAAATAAGAACAGCAAAGGTAAAAAGAAAACTGAGATAACGTAGCTTCCTTTGAATAACGTAGTTGAATCGTGAATATACTCAACCGCCTTTTAAAGTATTGTTTTTCTGTCAATGTGTGAATTAAGTTGACAATTCTGTAGCCCTAAAGTTTACATTTTTAACATTTTAGAGCTCAGTATCTTGTCCCATATACTGTGGGAATGTCAAACTTGTTAAGCTGAATGGCAAAATATTTTTAGTTTGAAAGTAAATAAAACTCAAGTAAAGAACACTCGACCATAACTAAAAAGACAAACGGAATCTGTTATGATGTCAGTTCGTTTATCGCAGTCGTTCGGTGTTACTAGTTTAGTCCTCCAGTGCAGTTGTGTTTCATATTTCACGCAAGGTGAACACTTTTAAAATTCATTTTGTAATTGCAGATGGTATAAAGATGCCTCGTTTAATTAGATACACCACCGCAATCTTAATTTATTGCGACGGAACACAGATGTCAAAATGAAGCTGTGTGTGTAACTGGAAGTCAAAGATGTTGCAAAAGTGATTTTACAACACGACAGACACTTTATTGTACTAATTCTCCAAAATCAAGCATATCCTGAAGTCGTTATGAAGTATGCAAGATTGAAAACGAAATATATTTAGAAGCTGCATATGAACGTAGAAGTAAAGACTTGTTCTCATCTGGATTAAAATGAGTTAGCTCTCAGTTATTTATCAAATAGATTCCGTAATGTAAAAGCATAAAACTCCTGGTGGTACAACTTGGAACCTGGTTAGCAACTTTATAGAGCTAATATCGTTATTGCAGTATTGGGACAGTTTGCACTCGGCGCCGAAATCTTTATTTAAAAAACGTACTTCACAAACCTCGTTACGAAAGTTAATATGAAATCATTCACTGTCTGCTTGCCCAGTATACAGTAAAATGTAACCGCTTAAAGAAATAGCCAGGACGGGACGCCAGAGGTAGATAAACTCTCAGCTTCCACAGTAAACAAAGAGTTTCATGAAACAGCCCTGATATTGCAGGGGACACTCACCCTTAGGTCTTCACTCACAATCTGATAATCTGTTTTTCTCAGGGATGTACATCCGAATCGAGGCTCCACGAAACTAAAAAGTATTCAACAGCATTTTCGTCATCGATGTAATTCTAGGGAAATACATTTTGATTATTTCTTTAACAAGATGTAGGTTTAAATGTTAATGTTCGGTTTTGCGGCAAGAAGGTAATAAATGAAAAACTGTTGCTACTTAGACATTCCGGGTTTTTAAAAAAATAGTCCTTTAAATGTGTTCTATGCATATTTGAAACACTTAATCGAGTTGATCCAAATTAAAAAAAAAATTAGAGTTAAACAAAAGGTTATTGTCTCCCCTTTAATATAATGCAGTATATTTCCTTTCCAAAGGCAAGACACTGTAAAGGTGGGTGAGTGCGCGCAAGAAACACACACGGATGTAGAACAAAAACGTGGTTGAAAATGAATCTCTTCGTACCAGCTATAAAGAAGTTATAAAGTTAAATAGAAACCCCCGATTTTAATTTAAATGGCCAGATATGAATGATCGTCACTGTGCCGTGTAATGTATTGTCACTCTGTCCGGGGTAATTCCTCCATGGCTCGGGTTTTAACGGGTTTAGGAAGGGACCATGGATGGCGTTTTCTTTCTTTCTTTCTTTCTTTCTTTCTTTCTTTCTTTCTTTCTTTCTTTCTTTCTTTCTTTCTTTCTTTACAGTTCATTGCTGTCAATGGAGGAATGTAAAATGTGAGTCTAAAACATCACGTTTTTGACTTGCAAAAGTTGTTTTAATAGAACGGATTTGAATTCCAAACTGGGTGCTTATATGCCAAGCGTCTCGGAAGTGCAGTGTGAGAAATCTTATTTGTCATGTTTTAATCTACTACTTAACGTGATGAATCGCCTAATATATCTTCAGACACTAAATCACGTTATGTTTTTTTCCTTTTTATCAAATGTGCTTTGTCCAGAAGCAAAGAAACCCCTGAGGTTCTCAAATTAGAAGTTCAGGCAGATTGTGACAGAAAGCATTTTTATTTCTAATAACTAGATTAACCGCTTCGCTTTTTCTTAGGCTGCCATGGGCAAACCTCCCTCTCTGATGTTCGGAACCTGAGGGACTTAACAATCGCTTTGTATTAAAAAAAAAAGTGAACAACAGGCATAAAAAGCCATCAATACAGAATAATTACCACATCCCACACCATTTATATCCCATTTAGATTCATGACTTCGCGGTTTGGTTTTAACTGTTCAAAGATTTTCAACAAATAATCGAGTCAAGGATGTGTAGTTATTCGCTTGATTTCTCGATTTTGATCCTCCTCAGCTACCCGAAGACGTCTGATTTTTGCGTGTCTCAAAACAAAAGCAGGAGCGACAATGACACTGTTAAACCATCGTATAACTACATCACAATTTGTGACACTAGTACGTACTGCCATTGAATGTCTTGAAGAGGGTGTCCAACAGGGTAGTCAGAGTTATGCTTTAAACAGACAAACTCGACCGTAAACTGTGTTAAACCAGTTCGACAATGGATGGATGATCTCTACCGAAGGGAAGGCCTTTATGAGTTTATTGACTTATGTGCAAATACATGTCAGCTTACAGTGTTCTTTTTTAATTATATACATAAGCATTATATAAGAACTATATAAGAGCAACACTGAATAAAAATAAATTTAATTCACCTGGAATATACCCAAACTAAAAATATCCATTCTTATATCCAGAGTGCTCTACACTCTTAAAAATATTGGTACTTTAAAAGCACTTCTTTACGGCAGGGTTGTGTGGTTCATCATAGAGCCATTGCTTGATAAAAGCACCATTTCATTCTGTGATGGGTTCTTTGCATATGAAGTTCATTCTTTGTGCTTTGAAAAACTTCCTAATATGTAGAAATAATCTTTATTGTATGGTATACTACCAGCAGGACACTAACAGATTAAGAAAATTTGTGTTACTGTGTGTGTATATGTGGCAAAAGTCCTTTTAAGACGGATGCATTAGTATCTCATAAATCTGTTATCATCTATATAGTTATTTACTGTATTTAGCCTGTGACAGGTCTAAATAAATAACGGTTCTTTCTAAGAGCCTTCATGTGGGTAAGTCTTTTGTGAACAAAAAATGGTTCCCCTGTGACATCGCTCTGAAGAACCACACTGGCACCTCTATTTTTAAGAGTGTACCTCACAGATTTAGTGAAGTGGGTCGATCCCCCAGCTTTCTCACTGTGTTAAGTTTTGCATATTCTGAATTAATTTGCATGGGTACTTCGTTTTGCTCGCATCCAAAAGTTTTATTATTTCTTATTACTTTATTTAGTCACTAAATAAATCACCCCATAGTGAGCGAACATGTACTGTATGACCGTTCAGTTCGATGACATGGTTTCCCGACCAGTTTGTACGAGGCTTCTGGCGCTCTTAGCATAATGCCCTTCTCCCACAAACCCTGCCATAGAAAATATGATAAAAGGATTGTTTTAAATTGAAAATAGTTTAGATATAAGCTTAGTTCTACGTTTGGTGAATTAACACTAAACACGTACTTACATGCAGTATAACTGTATATGATCATGCGGATTCTTAACACGGCTTTGTATTGTCTTTTATTAACCTCTGTTCCTCAGATCTACAGGCATGCCTATTACTGTGATGTACATCTTATTAAAAATATAGAAACTAACATCATAACTCGTCAATAGCTTAAAAAGGGACTTTTTGATGACAGAAACAAAAGTACACTAGTATAGGTCAAGCCCACAAGATTAAATAATATATTGGTTACTATCCCTATCGGACTCAAATTTTGTGTGTGCATGAGGACCGAACAGGATCAGATTTCTTTCTCTAGTAAATAATTACAAGTTGACCAATCGGACCAGTACACTAAACATTGCAGGGATCTGTTAAGCCTGGTTCACGCCCCCTTTCTACCATCCAATAGGATTTCAACATAAGACGCGCAATGATCTGTTGCGAACCATCCCAACTCCTAAGAAGGAAGTTCTCACCATATAAGGAAAAAGTAGCGTACCCACGTGCATGAATGGGAGGTTAGTGTCACTTTCAGGAGGTCCCACGGAGTTGAATCAGTGATGGAATTGACAGCCGCCGGGTGAATTATTCCTCACTTGAAAACGTTTTACTGTATATATGATACACTGCGTATTTTATAGAAGTGTCTTTACCAAGAAGGTGGCTTTGTCCTTTTCTACACCCCACAGCGTGAACTCCAGTCTTTCGCTGATTGCTTGTTTGGATCCAGCTGGAAATTTTTTTTTTTTTTACACTGAACACGTGGATTTTATACGGAGTAGCAATATTTCGAGATAAGGATGCACTACGACAGATAGGGCTTGTGATAAGTCTAACAAAGTGGCATTTGTCTTAGAAAAAAAGAATTAGCTTCTGAAAATTAATAATAATGTGATGTAAGAAGCGGGTGTTTATCTACAGCCATTTTGCTCTTCATTATTTATTTTCCGTTTATAATTTTTGTTCAACGTTTCTATCGGTATTTTGGTTCTAGAAGTTTCTTATTAAGTATTTTGCGACATGAAGTAATACAGTCCAAAGTTGAATGTAAAGCCAATTAATAGTTCAAGGATATTTGGCGACGTTAGTCTTCATTCGCCATGGTTATTTTAAACTAGGTGAATCTACTGGACAAAGGACTGGTGTACGATACATCCAAGAATTCAGCGCATATTACGGGATTGGTAAGGATCTGACTGCACTTGCTTTGAAAGTGATCCTCACACGTATCGCGATTTCCGGGTATAAAGAAAACAACGAAACTACAAGCAGGCACTCGGAGAGCTCTGGATCTAAATATAGAAGTATGAACTGTGTTCTGAGACTGGATTAATTAGACCGCCGCGACCCTTTTACTTTCCGCGGCTCTTCTGTACGTCAGAACGGATCATCACCAAAGCGCTGGAAAGAGGCTGTGTTTTGTTAATCGGGAAGTGCTGCTGGATAGCATGGCAATGGTAGTTAATCCTTGGCAAGAGGACATCTCCACGGGCCCCGGGTCTCAGGGTAGCTCGCAGTCGCAGATATGTAGTCAAGAACCAGTCGGAACTTCCCTTCAGACACCGGGAACCCCCTCCGGTTCCACGCCAGGCAACGACGCGCATTCGGGGGATAAAATCCCTAACGTTGACTGTATGGTTTGCGGAGACAAATCCAGTGGCAAACACTACGGCCAGTTTACCTGCGAGGGCTGCAAGAGTTTCTTCAAACGTTCAGTGAGACGCAACCTGAGCTATACGTGTCGGGGAAACCGAGACTGCCCGATTGATCAGCACCATCGGAACCAATGTCAGTACTGCCGCCTGAAGAAATGCCTCAAAGTCGGCATGCGAAGAGAAGGTGAGTCGCCGGAAGCCGGCCGACGAACGTTTGTGAAATTCTCTTATACTTACGGTTGCATGCTTATTGTATAAATACAAGTTGTGTGTTTCTTCTGGAAATCATTAACTATCTTAATTTGCAGTCGTAAAAATGCGTATTTTTGCTTAGCATGATCTATCTATCTATCTATCTATCTATCTATCTATCTATCTATCTATCTATCTATCTATCTATCTATCTATCTATCTGCCTGTCTGTCGGTCTGTCAGCCAGTCTACCTTGATGTCAGTCTGTCAAACGTTTATTATTTAAAAGTATTAAGAGTCAATGTTCTTGTCACGGAAATAATAGACACTTCTTATGAAGGCTGATATCGCGAGTATTCTTAAAAGTGAGTTAACACTTGCGTATATATCCCCCAAACTTCAACTAGTAACTACTTCGGCTATGCATAATGATGACATAATTTTAAGTTCCGTTTTTTATCCTAAAACGAAACAACATTGCCGAATGACTTAAATTTATTGTTTTATATAAAGATTATCATAAATCACCGAACGTTATGGTAGAGCACTGTCTTTAACAGCAACGAACAACTCCGTGTAACTGAATTTATTCCTCCCGATTATATCACGTACAT
This sequence comes from Erpetoichthys calabaricus, assembly GCF_900747795.2. Taxonomy (NCBI): domain Eukaryota; kingdom Metazoa; phylum Chordata; class Cladistia; order Polypteriformes; family Polypteridae; genus Erpetoichthys; species Erpetoichthys calabaricus. Next base: position 84,848,641 of record NC_041395.2, read on the forward strand.
TGAAGAGTAAGTTAATCGAAGAAAAATGGTAGAATTTCATTTCATTATTCATAAAAGTAATCAAAACATGGGATCGAATTAAATGGCAGTGACGGTTAGTAATATTAAAACACTAAAAGCGTGAATGTTTGCGCTATTTTTCTGGAAAACGTCTTCTGTTGTCGTGTTTTTGATCACATCGTTTTCTAAGAGTTATATTCAGAAGATGACCTAAATTACCGCCAGACCGTTGAATAAAATTATAAACGGTGCTGTGAACTCCTGTATCTACACAAAAATCACTGACAGATTTGGAGCGACGTCGCTCCACCTCTGTGTTTAGCTGTCGTGTAGAATATCAATCAAGAATGAACTCTCAAACATGTAGCGTGCTTCATTCACAGCGACACTGCTTGCTAGTTACATTTTTGGACATCATTTAAGTATAATTTTACCGATAAAGATAATGAATAACACAAAACAGACCACACTGTGTGATATAATACAGGAGCAGAAAGTCTCTTTTTTGTTATCTGCTTATATGATTTGCTTTCTCGCCTTGCGTCTTAATCCTGTGCCCGGACGTTAGTTTGCGGAGTTTGCGCGTTCTGAGTTAACTTGAGTATTCCTCTGGGTACGCCATATTATTATTAATATTCAGGGACTCACTGGTTAGGTAGATTGGGAATCACACACTGGCCCCTGTGTGTGCGCGTGAGTGTGTGTGTGAGAGAAGGGGTCCTGCGATAGACTGGCGCCCAGTTAATGGCTGTTTGCTATTGGATTCTGCACCCCCACCACCCCATCTCTCCAGCAACCCTGTATTGGATTAAGCGGATTATAGAACATTATGTTCCATACAGTAGTATTTTCCTTAAATGAGCAGTAAACATTGGAGAAATATTGTTTTGTTTTCTGTAACTTGTAAAGTTAAACCACTCAACCCAAAGGGCCCCACAGAGCAAATATACGTACATTTTATTTCAACTAAAAAAACTTTTTGATAGATAGATAGATAGATAGATAGATAGATAGATAGATAGATAGATAGATAGATAGATAGAACATTTACGGCTTTATATTTTCAAAAAATGTTTTAAAAGCAGTAAAAGACCATACTAATACACTTGCTAAAGGAGAAATGCTACATGGCCATAGCAGAATAAAATATAAATCCTTTTGGATTTGTATATGCTTCCAAAGCCAGGACAAAGTTATGGTTGAAGACTTTCTTTAAAGATGTTGTATGCCAAAATAGTCATTATTTAACGTTCAATTTTAAAACACCTTATATGTCTAACTTGTACTCTTCTTTTAACCAGTTTTATTTAAATACATGAGACACACCAAATCATTTCCTGTACATTCATAAGTTTATTTTTTATTTACTAATAAAAGAACATATTCCAAAAGTAATGCTGAATTTTGTTTAGAAATCTAAAAACTAATGTTGTTCCTAGTATTGTACTTATTCATATTGGTAACAGATGTATTTGTGCTTTAAATGTTAGCGAGTTTCTAATACGATCATTTAAAGGAGACCACGTCCTATCATACTATTACTTTCGGAACAGGATCAGTAAAGGTAGAAATACTACTGTACTACTACTATTACAACAAATAAATAAATAAACTTTGAAAGTATACATTTAAAATCATTTGTCAATGAGTTAATCTTTATTTTTATATAACGATCTTTTCAGAAAACACCATCACAATACGCGTGAAAAAACAAAACCAGTACAGTTTAGCTTAATAAGGGGGGAAAAAGCACGGAGTACATTAAATTACAACAGTGTAAAATCACCAGTGTTAAATTAACATTTTTAAGTGTTTATATGGCAACACCTTTTAAATATGTAAAAGTTTAAGGATTACTTTAACCCCATAACAGTATCACTGGTGATTTGGCTCTGAGGGAGGCAGAGCCACAGTCAGGTTGACAAAAATTGTTAAAACACTTGCTGTTCTTCAGTGCTTATATTTCTTTAATGATAGCTATGACCTTATAGTGAGGAGCCTTTGAAATCAAGTGTGGATCATGATGGGCAAGTTATGATGCATTCAAAAGATGTTAATTCACCTTTGACAAATCATGGGAACGTTTTCATTTTACTGTATGGGATCCTGTAACTTTTCTCAAGAAAATACCTTGCAGAATTAAGTTGAAAAAGTGGATGTCTCAGTTCCTAAAGTAATGCTTGTCAAAAAAAAACAGTCTGCGTTTGAATTGAAAGTAAGGGTTATTGTAAGGTAGTGTAGAATGTTCACTTTACATATACAGCACCTGTACACTAGGGGTTTATGCAGTACTAAATTCCGAAAAAAAGTGATGCTTAGTCACGGCATTTTCTTTCTTCTAATGTACCGTAAAGCCTCACGTACCCTGAGATTCTCCAAGTGATAGTTATGAAACGATTGGAACGAGCGAAACCAACACCTGTAGGCCACCGGGAGTCATTATTAGCGGAACGTTTGTTTGATACCGACAGCTAACAAAGCAGCGCCACCTGCTGTTTGTCCAACAACCTTAATGCACAATCCAGCTTTTTCCAAAAATCCTGACCAAATCAAAACGCTGAATAAATTATTGACATAAACTGAGTTTGAGCTGACATATGCAGAAGACTGAGCTGAAGCCTGACATTTATGATGAATATGTGGCTAAGCGGTTGGGCTGTACTGTGGAGCAGTGCTCAGCGCGAGGTTGGGGCCACTGTCTGTTTGTACGCTTCCCAAGTGTCTGTCCCGTTTTCTTACTCATCCCAAAGACGCGGGTTAGTTTAATTGGATACATCGTGCTGGTTCCAGACAAACTGAAAGCAGCGGAAAATGTGTGTTGAGAATATTGGTGGACGTGCGCTTGCGTGCTGTGGCTTGATGTGCTGCGGCCTTGACCGTCGGAATGCCCGGGGAGAACACTACATCAGTGTCGCAAAGAGCCACGTATTGTGCTGATGAACTCTTTTAAACTGTTGGCAGCATTTTTTTCTCGTATTTTGCATTCCTTCAGAACAAAGGGCATCTTTCAGGCAGTTAAAAAGAGGCTATGCAACTATTCAAAAAAGAGGCAATGTTTTATTTCATCGGAGACTGAGAGAAATTAACATAATAGCCAGTATCTACAATGAGAGGGATATACAGGGTACGGCAGTCATGGAGGCGAATTATCTGCACAGTCATTGATACCATTAATATTTATTTGACACCTTTTTGGGGCCCGCAAAGCTCTTGGTTTCTGTCCATAACGCAGCGCTGGAGGTTTAACGCTGCGTCTCCTTATTTTAATCTCCTCGCACACATTGAGGATTTATAACTATAATGGAAAATATAGGTCAGTGAAAACAGGACATTAATAATGAAATGGTTAAAACGAAGCCCACATGTGAGGAATCGTTTTGTTTTCTACTCTGATATTGTTATGTAATTAAGCCATTTAACGTAGCGTTAAAGAATTTAAAGTCATGACAAATACTACAAGTGCAAAATATCCATAGGCTTTAAGATTTTTTTTACTAGTTTTCACAGTTTGCACATATTTAAAAAAATCAATCAGAGAAAAGTTAAAGAAATTTACTGGAATGTATTCGACCGCCACCAAAGTACACTCTTAATAAAGGTGACAAAGTGGTTCTTCAGAGCGAAGCCACAGAAGAACTATTTTTGGTTTCCAAAAGAACCATCCATACGAAGCCGTTAGAAAGAAAGAACCTTTACATCCATTACAGGGTTCATAAATAATCATTCATAGACGATACTAATTCGTATAATTCAAATGGGATTATTATTTTTGGGGCTTCGTGTTTCTTGATTTCTGGTACTTCGCTAGCTGGCCCACTACAAATTAAAGATTTCTGTTTTGTCCTTATATTAAGAAACTTCTGAAATCCCAAAGAGCACATTTAATATACAGAAACCCCTTCCCAGAATTAAATGGTTATTTGTCAAGAACTGGTTCTATGAGGAACCATTCAGCCCAGTAAAGAACCATAATTTTTAAGAGTGAGGCTTTCAAAAAATTCGTACAATATGTTGCATTAAAACGTTGGTGTGCTAATACTGTATATCATTTTTTGAAGAACTATTACATGCATTCACGCAATGTCCACCCAGGATTATAACTTTTCACGTTCCATTCATTGCAACACCCAACATCTTTACGTGAATCAAACACATTTTGTGTGAATTAACGCTTAAAAGTGCAAGAAAGACAGCACTGTGCGCAAGGCATTTATGAGCCCAGAACTGGACACCAGTGCATCGATGGTCAGTCAGACTTAATCACTGCGTACGAGTGCGGAGTCTCCTGTTAACGCCTCAGCGAAACTCGAGTGCTCTAAGAAATACGGGGCTTTTAAAGGCCGCATTCACGATTAGAGAGCCAACTACTGCACCACCTTGTCGACAGATAATGAGGGGGGCAGTTATGAGTTTTCAAACTTTAAGCATAAGTGCAGATTTCCCCCCAAACTGTATTTACGTTATTTATAAAGCTATTAAGTCGACGCCTTTTGGGTGCATGGTGAGAGAGTAGGATGATGAAGATGGTAATTATCATCTTCATCATTTATTATTATTATTTATAGGACGGCGGCTTTTTCTAAGAGGATTTACAATGACAAGGTAGATTAACATTCTTTACACCGTTTTATTTACCACTTGAAGTACAAGATCATATAGGCGGGGGCGAGATTTTAGCACGCAATTTTTGTCATTAAAGGCTGAGATTTTTCCGCACTTGTTAAGTGTTTTCACTGTTGCTTTTGAAAATGATGTTTACTCTAAACTCCTGATCAGAAGTAACCTGTACATTTCGAAAAATAGAGCATTAACAATCCGTAGTGGTCGCAACGCGACGGGTGCGATTTATGTCCATTAAAGAAAGCAGAATTTCCACTGATCAAATTAATTGAAGAAGAATAAATTAATTGACACTTTTATTCATTTTTGTCCGTGGAAATTGGAGCCGTGTTTATTACTCACATGTAAAGTGAACAGAATCATTTCCACATTTTATTTTGTTGTGAATAAATTGCTTTTACTCTTTATTGTATTTTGATGTTTTTCAGCATTGCTAGCTAGAGAAAAAAAAGACATTCAATCTACAGAAACACTTTCTTTACAGACTAGATGTTGTAATGCCAATACTGCTTCATGTGATTGTGAAATGATCCCAGTTTCAAATCCAGGTTAATCTGAAAATTAATCCTTTGATTATGGTATTCTACTTTTGGTTTATATTTGTTAATAAATCAAATTGTGCAGGTTTTACTTTTTTATCTACTTACAGTATCGAACATTATTCAGCATTAACATTAATAGTATTCAACATTACTAATGTTTATAACATTAATGAGTGATTTTGTAATTTTAAACAGAAAATCCCCACAACATTAATTATGAGAGAGTTTTGTATTAATGAAAGGTGGATTGTCAATTAAATAAGTGTATAATACAACAGTCTCAAACCTACTTATCCCAATTGGGAAGGGCCATAGGAAACCAGTCTATCCTTGGATCACCAACCAACTCTGGACTACAAAGGGGGGCGATTTAGAATTGCCAATCAATCTGACATAATAATACGTTTATTAGATGATTAAATGAAAATTAATATTTTTTTTTCTTGTGGTATAATTAAAAAACAGACCCGGAAGTGGAATGTATCACAGAAAAAAAACAAAAAACAAAACAGAATCTCAAAGCAGCTGGAACCAATTCAGGGTCATAGGGGGGCAAAGTCTCTCCTGGTAACACTGGCCATAAGGAAGGAAACAGCCCTAGACAGGGAGCCAGTCATTCACAGAGCCTACTCACTCACACTTCATGTTGACACGCACAAAGGGACAATTTGGAATCATCAGTTCACTCGACAAACACATTTTTGGGGATGAAGTAGGAAAACCGAGGTACCTGGAGGAAAAAAAAACTGCTAATAGGGAGAGAACATGTAACCTCCATATGGAAGAGGACTGGACAATGAATCTATGAGGCAGCAGTGCTAACACCCACACCACCATGCCATCCTCCATTTTAAAATGCAGATTGACATTATCTGTAGCTGTTGCACATTTTGAATAATTAATTAGGCCAAGTAATAAATGATATTTTCAAAAGTTGGGAACACTTCTATTCAGTATTTGATAGCTCTAGTTATTCAGGGAAGAAACAGTAAAATTATTTAAAGAAAATATCTTAAGAGTATATTCCCATATTAATTTTATCACAACATCAGAAAGCAAAGACTGTATGTTGTTTAGGAAGCATTTCTGTGATTAAAACATGTTCCCATGTTTTTACTAATATTTCCATCACTGGAGAATAACGTCCTGATTACTGTATGAGAAGCAAACTGTACTTAACATGCTATTAATGTAATGAAATTGTGTTCTTTTATCTTATTTTAAAGTCTTTAAACAATAGTTTAAATCTCCAGCGTAACTATTTAAGAGTGACATTGTATAAAATAGCATTAAATGACTATACAGTTTTGGATTTATTTGCAATTTTGATTTGTACTTAATGCATATTTTTAATGCGTCTCTGGTTATTTGGTGCTCCACAGTGCATGAACATTCTGTGATTCCAAAGAACATATTACATAATCTATATGCAAAATCATGTGTTCTAGATTTGAAATTAACACATTTGTTGTAAGGTTAATTGTTTGTAGTTTTTTTTTAGTTTTCTTTGTAGTTTTAAACAAAGCATTTCTAATCAATATAGAACCCTGTACTGCAGGACAGTCAGATGCTGCAGTGGTTAGCGCTGCTGCTTCATGATTAAAGTGTCCTGGCTTTAAAAAATCTCCCACAGACTGGCATGATAGACAGCTGGGTGACTCTAAATTGAGAGTAGGGGTGTGTGCCCTGCATTGGGCTGGTATCCTGTCTTGTGTATAATGCAGCCTGGAAAGGCTCTGACTCCTGCAGCCATGAAGTGGGCTTGAAAATGGATGGAGGAATGTGCATGGAATAACCTTTAAAAAGGCTTCATCTTAAAATAGCAACCACAGCTAGCCAGGTAATGTTTATCAGAAAAGAGTGTTGATAGTTTTTTATTCTGCACACATGCAAAGAGAATTGCTTTTTGTCTCAATCTATAGAACACTTGATTATATTTGGTTTTGTCATTTTCTTGTTTTATCCATTAAGTCCATAGATTGACCATTTTGGACTGATCATTAATGTCGATTGTTGGGATTTTGTAGGGACGTAGGTTGAGTAGTTCATAGTGAACACACTTGAAGCAATCTTTGAGGACTCTATAAACATCTGAAATGATGAAGTAAATCAAGGTGAATAAAGTAAAATTAATTGTTAACAAGAATCAGAAGATTATATTTTTAATAAATAGAATTGTTTATTTCAAGTCTGATATAGAAAGGAATCCGGATATATATAGGTTCAGAATGCATATTAAGAATTGTTTTCTGTAGTTGTACATATGCATGATTTATTAATAGTGATTTGTGAAGTAATTTCATTGTTCAATATTGAAACTTGTGCTTTAACTTGATAGATGACTTGCGGTGCCTTGTCCAGTAGTGGGGCATCTACATGTATTCCCAGTCTATTGTTCAAGATTCCCCCTTTCCTACTCACTCACTCACTCATAATGTGCTGCTGGCTAACAGCTCCAAAGTCCAAAGTTCATTCCCCTGGCAGGTTACCATGTGGACTTTACATGCTCTGCTTGTGTTACGTGGATTTTCTCTGAGAACTCCAGTTTGGTCGCTTGTCCCAAAGCTGCCGTTAAAATGCCCATTTTGAGTGAGTGTGCCCTGTCTATGCTGGTTTCTACTTCTTGCACCCCATGCTGTTGGGATAACCTTAAGCCCCCATACCCACATGACACAGTATTCTGAAAATGAATGAGTATGTTTAGATTCTGTGAATAAATTATTCATTATAAATGTTTTTATTTTCTTTCTGCCTTTCAATTAAGTCAGTTTCTTCTTTGTTAATCATTTTTTCAGCCCCTTGTGCTCATTTCAGAAGTACCACCTGTATTTTATTAGCTTTCATCCCACTTTGTATCCTCAAATTTGACTTAACTACTACTATTAACTCACACATGTGCAAGTTGTGTAAAGTGAAAAAAGTTAATGTGACCTTCTACTGTAACTTGAATCTGGAAGACTTAAGGATCCAAAGTGTTGCTGATTGGGGTAGTTACATGTGACTCTTTTTTAAAATGTTAATTATTTTAAATTTAGGAAAGTATAAAACCTCTCCTCTACTCTTATAAATAAGTTTCTTTGTATTTCATTCCAAATCACAATGGTTAATAATATTGAATGATAATTTAAGAACATTACTTTTTGTATAGTTGTGTATAATTTTATAAAATATGATATTCCATAATATTGTCCTCTAATTTTGCTGTTTTATTCATTGTGAGATTCACTTCAAGATTCAACTTCAAAATCTTGTATAAGAACTGTTTTTTTCTCTCAGTTCCTAGAAGTCATGCCAGGTGCAGCGGCCACCATTAAACTGTTTCCTGTCTTTTCCATTTCACACCTTTCTGGGCACTTTTATTAAAGTTGGTATAATAAACTTTACATGCAAAATCATTTGAAAACATGTGCTTCTGTGCCATATGTGTGACTACTCTCTTCGGTTTATGTTTAATGTTAACACTTAAAAAAAAACAAAAAACAAACTGGTATAAATGTACCATGTATAAGAACTGCAGCTAGATCCGTAACAAGGGGATTTGCTAGTTAAGATCTGCTAGCTTTGTCCACCTTTTTTAGAGAGGCACTCTGCAATATATCTGAATGTCACGCTTTCTCAACTACAGCAGATAAAAGTTGTATTGATGTATAGTTGTATTATAGTGTATGTGTCCTCGTATACTCAGGGAGAAGAACAATCTGTCATGAAAAGCCTACAAAACTTGTTAGTTTTCACAGTACTCTGTCTTCATATAAAGGATATCTGTTCTCAGCTAATGCTTTAGCTTCAGTGTAATAATTATATCATTTTTTCTTTAGAAATATTAAATTGGTCAGTTGTAAGGCAGCATGTAAGTATTTCCAAAAGCTATGGTAAATCAGGATATTTTCTTAAAATATGATCAAACGGTAGGAACTTCATTGTCATGTAAAAAGCTGCTGACACCTCTCACTAGGTGCTTTTTATATGCAAATATCCAGTGAAGGTTCACTTTCTATTAGTGAAAAATTAGTGAAGTTTCTGTCATTAGTGGATTAAACAGACACTGTCACGGTGATACAGTATGTGCAACTGATTTATACTGCTCCATCATCTTTATCTGAATCTGGGGTGAGTAATGATGAACAAATAATTAATGCATTACTATATCTCAGAAATTATTTTTCTTAATGTGTTTAGTCTAACATAGAGCAGTGTAGAGATGGAAGCTATTTCATCAGCATGAAATAAAAAATTGGAATCAAACCTCAGAACCAGTCTCTCTTCCATGCTCGCCTACGTACCGCACATGCCATTATTCTCACAGAACCAAATTAGACATTCAAATCAACCTAATTTGTACATTTATAGGGATATATGTAAAAAAAAAAAAAAAAACAGAATACCTGGAAAAAGATGAGCCCAGGCATTTGGATCTGAAAATTATAACTAGTTTATGAGGTGAATAATAAATAAGGTTTTTTTTAAGGACCAGTTGTAGATGTAACTGGATATTGTCCCTCAGTAATGACCTGTTGTGACTTCTTTATTGTCTTCCTAATATTTACATTTACAATTGTATTCATTATATAGAACTGGTACTCTTTACATTCTGTGTATGAGGAATTATATTCATCTTGGATCCCGGTTGTTTTTTTTAAATGAATTGTGACACAGATGGATACTTGTTAAGGATAAATTTTGTAAATGTTATGTAAAGTTTTTCTTCACAGAAATGTGTATAGACATGTGGAAAAAGTTACCAAGTATTATGGTATACAGTAGGCCTTTAGGGTCTTTCATGATGTGATGTCATTTTGGAGAATTTGGGTAAATACGAAAAATTAACTTTATGGAGCTGAATGACCTGTTCTCGTCAAAACTGTTCTACAATTCTAATGTTAAAGTAGACCCTGAAGTTTCTATTTAGTTCTTACAGCACCCTCTTGAGTTTCCGAAACAGCTGTAGATGTGCATCAGTAACCAGTGATATTTTGGGTAGATGTAGATTTGAAAAGGAGAGACAAGCACAATGCTTTCTAACTTGCCTATACAGTATGCAAAAAAATACATTATGAAGACTTTGACTTATAATATAAAAATATAGTTTCCAGGGAGAAGCAAAGCACTTGTTTTCCTGCCAATGGAAAGATATCTGAGCTACTTGGTGCACTGGAGTCAATAGATGGAAAGATTCTGTCATCAGATTAGATGCCCAGCACAGACTCTATTGTGGAATGCCCAGGAGTGGATGGGCTGCCAGTTGGCCATGGTCTTCAGGACTGTGACTGGGTCTGACTTTGTGTTTGACTTTGTCTGTTATTATTGGCTATTGACCCAAGCCCCCAACTCTCCATGTCTATTTTCTTCAGCGGTGCTACTAACTGGAGTTATTGTTTTCCAGTCCTCTATTGTCACCTGGCCATAGTTCAGCAATAATAATAATTCTTTACATTTACATTCTTTTCATTTTCACTACTGAAAGTGCCTTACGTCGAGAATAGGGAGCCACGTCAACCACTACTAATGGATAAATTAATGGACAGATAGTGTGGGGCTTCATTTGTGCTAATCAGTTTCAACTACTTTGTTTTCTTGTCTGTTTAAACAAATCTGTGTCTTTGTGTATTCATTACGTAATTTGTTCTTTGTAAAGTTTGCTTTTACTTGGGAATTTGTTAGAGCTCGGTGAAGAGCACTATACAAAAATAACTTGAATAAACTGAATGGATGTGAATCAAAAGTTTTGTAAAACTTGATGAGCAAATAGGGGGTATATCAAAAATTAGAGTCATGAGGTGGCTATTAATGCAAGTCACAGCCAAACCACGTTCACTCTTTAAGAATCTCTGTCAAAGTTCAGATTTGTTTTAACTAGGCACACGGTGAACAGAAGCCAGCCATTTCTCCCCCTTTACTATTTCAAAATTCTCTGTGTCCTCCCATATCCCAAAGATTTGTTTTTTAAGTTTACTGACAACTCCAAACTGGCCTGGAGTGAATGAGTGTGGATATCCACCCTGGTGTCCCATCCATGTTTGGTTTAAGCCAAGGGTTTAATGTTGCTTGAATATATATTATAATGTACCTTTCTGTGAACTGTTACAATTGTTTATGATTTATACTTTGTTAATAAAAATTTGATCACAAAAAAAAATGTTGCTGGGAAATGGGTTATGGCTCCCTGCAGCACTTTATTGGATAAAGCAGGGTCAGAAAATGAAGGAATGAAATTTTAATTTATCAGGTCACCCAGTCTGTAAATGAATTTCTTCAGAATTGTATGCCATGCATCTGCTTATTTTAATTAATGTTATAGTAAAGAATATATAATAAAAATTAAGAAAAACCAAGCAGCGTAAGGAAATAAACGGCACAAGTGGTAATGCAGGAAGAAGTTGAAATAGGGAAGCATGACGAGAGGAGAGAATAAGAGAAAAAGAGAGGTGAAGGGTTAAGAAAGAAAAAGGCAAACAAGGGTTCCTCCTCCGCCGCAACACAAATCATCCCTTTGTTATAATGTGAAAGCCTGGGCTTCCCTTTAAGTCTGTCATTTTGAAGCATATGTGAGCAGAGTTGTATTGTCCATTTTATAGACGGTGTGTTTTTATATCTGTACTATAATCACAATTTCTCAAGTTCTGTCAGTTTACTTATGGAACCAGCATCATGCATTCAAATCCCAACCTCTAGTCAGTGTGTGGGGTTTGTCAGTTCTTTCCACATCTGCCTGATATTTTCTCCGGGTACATCTGTTCTTCTTTGAAATCCCAAAAACATGTGTATTTGAATGTGTCAGTGAGCCCTCATACGAACTGATGTCTAGCTTGCACCCAGTACTTCCACAATAGGCCCCACATATGAATGAAGTGGGTTTGGAAATGTTAACATCTCATTATTCACTTTCTGGTGGTGTATTCTATTAAACGTGCTTCTAAAAAATATAGACTGATTGGTCAGTGTTACTTTCCTCAGCTATCCAGTTGGCCTTAAATCTCTCTATCTAGTACAAGTAGGTCAGAGTTTCATGAACGCTTTGGCAAGCAAGTCACTTTGTTGTTCCATTCAAATGTGTTGCATTATAGAATTGTTAGGTCCAGATTTCTGCCACTTTGAGTTGTATTTTTGTTTGGTTTTGTATAATTTGACCGGTTAGTGTACAGGATGTATGTCAGCTGGTGACGTGTCTGTGGTTCCTGCCTTATGGTCATTGTGCCTTACTGAAATGGACAAGACAGGCAGTCTTTTTCTCTTATTTTACAGCATGTCTTCTTTTTTAGAATATGTTACATGCTAACAACTGGCCACACTTAATTGCTGAAATTTTGCAATTCAACACTAACTCAAAATTAGAAAAATAAAATAAAATCAACAAAAATAGCAGTGTTGGTCTTTGAGCACATGTATCAGATGAGTAAGATGTTAATTATTGAGCTGACAAATTGCTTTCAATTTATGCAGTGATTTGAAAACATGAGTAATCAAACAGCATGCCAAATCTAGCATCCTATCTTCGGGGTCCAACATAATTCTTTTTTCTTCTTGCAGCACATCTGCTGGGGCTAAAATGGTTAATCAAGCAAGACTTTTCTCTTCCCTGATTTCCAATCAAGTTATTTCAGCTTGATCTGCCCCTTGTGATTTCTCCTACCCGCTAGGGATGCTTTAATTGTGGCACTTTTCAGAGGCCTCTGTGCAACCTTTTGGTATCTGTCAGTTCTGTTAATATTTCCTATTAGAAAGAGTTTAAACATGCCTGCCTGTTGCTGCTGGCAGTCTTAATCTGAAAACATATTGCAGAGCAGGCGGGTTTAATCAAGCTTTCACACATACTGTACTGCTGCCCATCAGAGATGTGTGGCTGAGGTTTATGCCGAGCAAAGACATTTATTTTTTTTTTATTTTTATGTTTAATGAAAATGAAATCAAATCTGTGAAGAATTTAGGACTGACACATTTGTCTTTCTACGTCCCCCTTTTCACCATCTTTTTAGGCTTAGCAACTTCCAAGTTAATATTAATTAACTTGATGTTGGAAGATAACACACATCAGTGTATGCTAGGAAATACGGTGTGTTTTATTTTGAACAGTATGCCACTAAATTGTCTGTAAATAATACAACAACAAAATCAACTTTACATTTGTCTACCTGGTGTGCTTAGTTGTAACCTGTAAAACAAATAAAGTAACATACTTGGATAAGACGTAGCTGCACATTCCAGGATGGTATGAATGGGTGCTTATTGCATGCATATTACATCCATTAAGGTGGTGATGTTTGATGGTAGGAGAGCATGGTGGTGCACTTGTTAACACAACTGCCCCTCACAACACTTGTATACTGGGTCTGAATATCAGCCCAATCCCTAACTGTGCAGAGTTGACATTTTTTCTTTTGATGCTCATTCTGTGTGTGTTAGGTTAGTTGTTAGTTAGTTTCTAAATTTTCCAAATGTGATTGTGCCCCTTGATGGACTGGTGCCCATCCAGTATGTGTTGGGTAATCTCGCCCTCTGGGCAACACAGTGTTGTGTTTAAGTGGATTTAGTATATAAATGGATAGATACATGGTTATTGGGTGTATTAAATGTGTGTGAATGACTTTTCATTTCTGGAGTGAAGTGTTCTGTGGAGAACCTAGGTGCAATATAAGGTGTTTCTCTCAAAGATTGAATGTAGAAGAGCCGTAGTGAGTTGAGAACCCCTGCCTTATGTGATTTAATAAACCACCAGCATTAATAAAATCAAATCAGGAATTTCCAAGTATTCTACTCAAGGAAGCACAGTTCAAATGTTATCCAGGGAGTCACTCATTGCTTCATTTGTTAAAGTAAACTTCCCCTTTCTCTTTTATTACCTATATGTGAATTCAGAACAATTATTTGGGGAGCAGTTTGGCTACCTTTTGTATTAATGTCTTTCATATTTGGTCCACAAGACAAAATAAGATGTTATATATTAACTGTATAACTTCTGAAAGTCAATTTTGAATGATGATAATTGCACGATATGTATTTTTTTGTTGTATCAGACTATTGATCCTTCCCAAAGGATTGAATATAAAACCACACAGATTTTTTAAAAAGACATACTTTGTTAGCCGAGGGAAAGGTGTAGCAGACCCTTTTGAACCTGGTGATATTGTGGTTCTTGTTTTTCATTTTTTTTTACTTTCTGACTTTTTATTATACATGGTGGCATCACTAGTAAAATACCACCCACAGCATGATCTATCTGAAAATCCAGACTACAGTCCTATATGATATTTGAGAACCAGCCCATATGTTAAAGGAAAGGAATGGAGGCCCTAGAACCACTTCAGCCTGTGACATTTCTAACCATTTTATTAATCTCTGGTTGTCTACTTGTTGCTATTTTTTGTGCATTTATTTATTTATTTGGATGGAGAAGTGCAATCTAATTAGGTCTAATATGTTATGGTCATACACATATTTAAAATATCCATTCATCCATTTTAGTATCCACTTAATTCATCATTAATGTCACGAACATCCAGAGCCTATCCTACCATCTCTGGGCAGGGTACTCTTTTGTCACAAGACACAATCAGACATACCAGTCCTATGTACAGTTGCCAGTTAATTTTATCAGCACACTTCTTAAAAATTTAGTTACAACAGTGTAGTCTTAGGTAGCACATCTAAATGAATTTTAAGGCATTTGATGTTCATCATGTGTCTCCTCATTAGACACCACACATATTTGTTAAGTGTTGTATCGTGTTATGTTAAATTTCAAGCATTATCAGAATACTGCAGGAGCAAAACTTGACTGGTGTAGTGTTATGTAGCAAGCTGTAAATAGGCCTATGCGCTAAGTGCAGCGTTCATTGCACAACACATACAATGAAAGCAGGAATTAGGATTTTCACAAGGGCCTCGTAGGATGAGTGTACTGAGGTACCCAAGTGAGGCTTGAAAAATAACTGACACTGGTTCTTCTGCGTGTATGATGATTTTTTGTTTTCTTGTTTATGTAGGATGGAATACACTGAAAAATTGTATAATACCTTTTTAAAATTTTTGTAAATTGAATTTAAGCAATACTTTCTCATTGCTTTGTCACTCAGCCTCTAAAACATACTCTGGATAACTCTTTGGCATTTTTCTACTATAGTAGGGTGCCAGATTCCGTGGGGAACTGTACAGATTCGACAGAGTGCATCTTTTCACAAACCCTGAGGTAACGCGAGGATATGCAGGTTTTCTCACAAGGTACTCTCCATATCAGGTTTATTACTACGCAAGCGAAAGCCTACTCTCACATCTTGTTATGCAAGACAGACAGCAAACGTTTCACTTTTAGGACTGTAAGAGACTTTGAGGAGTTATCATCTGCTGCATTGTGTTCCTTTCTGTTAAATTGGAAAGCAATTTGGAATTGTTTTTATCACGTAACAAACATGTTTAGCAGATCAGCTTAATCTGTCTGTATCATGAACCACTCAAATGAATGGAGCCCATCTATACCACAGCTGGTATTTTGAAGTGAGCAGTGTTTTCAGATGATGTCTGACTGTATTCTGCTTTATAAAGAGAGTCTGTATTTAAATCCCTTTTCCAGTTTTTTTAGTTTCTCTAACTGCCTCCTTCTTTTTTGCTGTTTGATGTGATTTCTCTGAAGTAGTCCAGCCAGTTAGACAATATTGCCTCAAACAACTAAAACATAATATTCTCAAACATGCTTAATCCAATTTAAGGTCACAAGTTTCAGAATATTATTGCTTTCTTAAAATATTACATTGTTGTTTCTTGAAAAGCAGATATTTTGTCATTGGAAAATGTCCTGATTTTATCGCCTATGCTGCACTAAAGCAGAGTAAGTGGATAGTGTACTGTACAGTATAAGAAGAGTAAATAACTTAAAAGAAAACCATGGAAAGACTGCAATCAAGAAGATTGTATAACAGAATGTTAATTAAGAGACATACTGTAAATTAGGCTGACATTAAGATGATGTCTATTCTAGCCTTCAAGGTCTGAGATGAGTAACCCAGGTTAAAAGAATACAGTTTCATTTTAGTAAGTAATCTTATTTGTAATCTGTAGGGAAATTATGACAAGCTGCAGTTCTCTCAGAGCTCTACTCAGGTGAAGAAAAATTAAGACATAGAATCTGTGATCTCATTCATTATGTTTTATATGGGATTACATACAAATGCAGGTTCAGGTGTATGACCCGTTTATTCTAGGATATTAGTAATTTGCAATAAATAACATTTTCAACGTAATAACTACAACTTCTTCTTCGTCTTCTCTTCCCACTTCTATGTGGGGTTGATATGCCTGATCAACCATCTCCATAAAGTCCTTCACCTCCTCCCCAGGCACAACCTTTTCCTTCAAATCTTATTGTTTAACTTTATCAATCCACCTCTGCACCTCTCTTTTCCTGTATGTCCATTCCCATCACTCTTTTTCTCACATATTCATTGTCTCCCCTCATCACTTGCTCTTCTCCACTTCCTTCATTCTGGTGCTACACAACACAACATCATTAATCATTTAACCTAAGAGTCAATACAGCCATAGCCTGATCAAAGAGGTAAGAACTTAAAGAAGATCCCTGGTGTAGACCTACTCTAACTGGGATCTTTTCTGTTATCCCAACCCTGCTCCTAACCCAGGTCATTACTCTCTGGTAACATTCATCCATCCATCCATTTTTCAACCCGCTGAATCCGAACACAGGGTCACGGGGATCTGCTGGAGCCAATCCCAGCCAACACAGGGCACAAGGCAGGAACCAATCCCAGACAGGGTGCCAACCCACCACAGGACACACACAAACACACCAAGCACACACTAGGGCCAATTTAGAATCGCCAATCCACCTAACCTGATTGTCTTTGGACTGTGGGAGGAAACCGGAGCTCCCGGAGGAAACCCATACAGACACGGGGAGAACATGCAAACTCCACACAGTGAGGACCCGGGAAGTGAACCTGGGTCCCCTAACTGCGAGGCAGCAGCGCTACCTCTGCACCACTCTGGTAACATATCCTGAAAAATCTTCACATATTTCTCAGCTATTCCTTTCTTTCTCATGTACCTCCAGACCTCTTGATGTTGCACTCTATCATAAGCCTTCTACAAATCAATAAACATCATATGCAAGACTTTGTTTTTCTTGATGCTTCTTTATGAGCTGTCTTAATGCAATGACTGCTCCAGAATAAAACCAAACTGCTTCTGCTCTGTGGTTGTCTCCTCTCTGTGTCTTCTCTCTGTATCCCTTCCCCAGATTTTAGCATGTGTAACATCAGCTTTATCACTTTGTAGTTTCCACAATCCTTATGATCTCCTTTATCCTTTTAAATGGGTACAACCACACCGTTCCTACACTCTTCTGGTATTTTCCCCTGTTTATAGATATTCTGCATTAGGTCCAACAACACATCTACTCCTCTTCTCCTAAAGTCTTCCACACTACCACTGGTAATTCATCTGGTTCTGTTGCCTTCCTATTCCTCATTCTTTTCAGAACCTCCTTTACTCCCTTCCATTAGTATGGTTTGTGTAACTCTGGCTGTATGACGGAGTATGAACTGCAGACTGGCACCAGATACTCTGTTGGTTCTTGGTTTATGTCCAGTATTCTAAGGTAGGTGTTAATCTCTATAACCCTATCATTTAATTATGTGAGCTTAAAAAATGGATGGATTGATATTTTTAAAATAATTATTATTCTTCAAATTATGAATTACATCATTTTGCATATCATTTATTTAGATATTGTATTTTGTTCAGTTTTTGATAATAGATTAAAATATTAGTGGGACAGAAGAAAGTGATGGGGCCCTACGCAGACTTTCTTGCCACTTGTACTTGGCAGTTCAGCTTAGTGGTTTTCCTCCTCACTAGTTTCATAGTCAGGACTTATATAGACACATCTCTGATAACATATTTAAGTGGAGGAGTTCCATTAGAAGGGCAAAGAATTTGACAAAACCACATCTCTTATTGGTGTTTGCTCTAACCCAGCAGTTGTAAATTGGCAATATGTTGTGCCAACTAAATTAAAGTGCCCCTGCACCAGTAGCAAAATCCTCTGTCCAGCCATCCACGTTGATCTATAGCCTTTTTTGTCTGCACAGCCTGAAGGCATGCAAAACAAAAAACACAATCCATCTGTACAGTGTAGTGTAGCCACTTCCATTTATCAAAGTTGCTGTGGTTGAAACAAATGGGGAAAGTTTTCATCTTGGAAACATTCTTTTGGAAAAGCAGGGCTGCCAGCCTGCCAGCAGTGACTTAATGTTTCTCCTGCTGGTGGCTTCTTTGGCGCTGCTGCAACTAGCAAAGAATCCAGTGCTGCTGGTGCTAGCTAACTGACCAATATTCACCTCCTCTTTTCTTTTTTGAAAGAGATTGGTCCAGTGGTGGTGGGACTGGCATTAAGGAGCAGTGCCGTTTCTAGAGGCAAAGTCAGTTTTCAGTTGGTTTTCAGAATTGTTAGGTATGTTTATGATATGATGCATTTGTGAAGAAACCAGTCATGTGCTTATGTGTCACCCTGTTGTGGCTTAACCAGTCACTACTTAAAGTGAATATGCCAATGTGCAGTGCAGTTCATCTGCTGTTTGCTATTGGCTGCTGCAGCATGACATAAACCTTAGAAATAAACAAACTTCAACAAGTGCTAGCCCTTTGCCTACAGTACAAATCCCAAATGTTAACACTCTCTGAGAATTTTGACAAAACACATGCAAAACATATAATTTGAAATGTTCCATCCATTCATTTTCTGGCTTACTTTTTATATTACAGAATTACAGAGAGATGAAGAGCTGAGGGAGATGCAGAAAAAATATGATACTGTAAGCCAGTTAATCGCAGGAACCACTCAGTTTCATTTCTGCTTTAAGACTCATACCAGGGAAAACTAAAGATGACAATCAACCTAACCTACTGTGGAAGGAAATGATTTTTTATGCATTTTGTATATATTTTTCTATAAAACCCTTATGCATATGTATACTGATATACTGTATATGTTGCTTATTATAGAACAAAGGACCACTGCCAGCCTTGTCTGAAACATGGTGAAGATTTAGACCATGTGATGAGGTTTTTATCTTACATTTCTTTCTTTTTCACAGTCAATAGGATGACTAACTGCTCTTTAGCTATAGTTTCTTATCTACCATATGTCTATATACCTGTAAGCTTAGGAATGTCTGTGTCCAGTAACAGTGGCTCAGGATGAACCAAAACCTCACTTGCCTCTCTCAAATAGATCTATTGCATTAAAATAAACATATATATATATAATGTATTTATATGTTATATGTCTCTTGACATCAACTTGGTGAAATTTGTGACCACTGGTCCATGCATAATTCCTTCAGTTGCAAGATGTGTGTGGGTTTTCTTGCATGTTCTGTCTGTTTCAAATTCCCTCTACAACTTTTCAATGTGATTCAAATGAGGGCCAGGCCAGTCTATAACTCTCCATCTCTTCTGTTTGAGCCATTCCATGGTGAATTTTCTAGTGTTCTAGTGTGCTTTGGGTCATCATCATGTTAAAAGATCCATTTCTGGTTCATCTTCAGCTTTCGAACAAATGGCCTCACATTCTCATCAGTAACTTCAATGTGATACAGAATTCATAGTTGACTTGATGATTGCAAGCTGCCCAGGCCTTAAGGCAGCAAAGCAAACCCAAACCATAACATTTCTTCCAGTTGGTATGAGATTCTTCTCCTAAAATGCTCTTTGACTCATTTGTCTGGAGCACATGGTCCAAAAAGCCTGGGGCCTAATGCATAACACTGTACGTAGAATTCGCACTATAACATGACGTAAGCACAAAAGTGGAAATGTGCTTACGCACAAAAAAATCCAGATGCATAAATCTGTGCATTCGCCAGCTTCCATGTTCTTCTGCTACATAAATCCCGGTCAGTGTGAAAATTAACGCACGTGCATGCGGCCGCTGCCTTGTCCCAACTCCTCCCGGAATTACGCCTCTTTGAATATGCAAATCAATATAAATAGCCCTTAAGCTAAGCCTTCTGTGAAAAGACAATGGCGAAAGTACGAGGGAAAATAGAAGAATTTCAGTGAATACCAAGTGGAGGCAAGGAAAAACTTACTATTTGTTGGTTTAAACAGTGGTATAAACAATCAAAAGGAAGTTGATCGAGTGACATAGTGTGTCGGAGAAACTTGAAGGCTCAAGTTCACAAAGTCGCACAGTGCCTGAAATAAAAAAGAAGTTGTCACATATCAAAGTCGGCGTGAAAAGGCGAGCCATAGCCCACCGTCAGAGTGTCATATGAAAGCTTATTAGGGTACAGAGAGAAAAAAGGCACACAGTGTGAAAAAAGCACGAAATGTCAACTTTAATCTTGAATTTTCCACTTTAATCACGTAGTTTATTTTGTCATTAAAGTAGAATATCATAACATAAACTTAATCTTAAAATTGTTTAATTTACTAGTTTCTCAAGTCCAATCGTAACTAAAGTTGCACGTTAAATGCTTTGTTTTGTATTTTATCTTCTATGTGCTCTATGTGTGTGAATCACTACGTGGTTCTGGGCTTTCTCTTCCTCCGACAGGACACAGAATCCATTACATTCGTAATATTACAGCTCTCTGAATAATTAAAATACTGAGAAGTATACGTGATATAATTTTCATGATGATAGGAGTCAAAGCATGTTATTAAACATGGGAACACGGTGGCGCAGTGATTGTTCATGTCTCATGCAAGATGCTTGCTGCACCATGCGCGACCTTCGATGAAATACTTTATTACAGAAGTACTGTCTCTTTCAAATGTACTAACCTCCAATTCCTATCCTTACTTTTCTTTCTCCAAATACCCAATCGCCACACAATCAGCTCTGTAATAGACGTTAAGCCATCTGTAAGCTTAGAACGCTGATTCTTCAAACCTTTTAAGGGACATTGAAATAGCTTCGTAATGTTTAATTATTCTATCCATCTATCCTTCCAGTGTCGCGCCAGCCACAGCAAGAATACAGCGCGAGGCAGGAACAAACCGTGAACGAAGCTCCAGCTCCTCGCTAGCGCTGCGCCACTGTGTAGTTAAATTTTATCTTTATAATATAATAAATATATTTTGCTGCATTTCATCTTAAAAATGATATCGTTATCATATGTAAATATGTGCTTTATAAATTGGCTCAGGTTGTGCAATATTATAACTATCGCAAGTTTACAATGAGGTGATTGTACTTATAAGTACCAGCAGTTCTACAAGGAGCACTTGATGGACTGATTGAGTGCGTTTAGAGTTCTTGGGATGAAACTGTTTGTGAACCATGAGGTCAGTACAGGAAAGACTCTGAAGCGTTTTTTGGATGAGAGCAGTTCAAATAGCTGAGGCATCATGTGCTTGATGCTGTATACCGATAATTCTCTTTCCGATAAGCTGCTGTACAGCTGTTATTCACACTCAGATACAGTGATATAAATACTCCGAGTGGTGCAGTGAGAGTAATATGGAAAAAGATGATCCGATGTGGCAACACCTAACAGGAGCAGCTAAAAGAAGAAGAAGAAGGTGCAGTGAGAGTAATAATGCTAAAGCAGTTATGGTATTTGGAATAGTTTGACCATTCTGTGGACCATTATATTGTTACAGGTTAATTACAATCAGATGCATTAAACTAATAAACAATATGTGGTTAATTTCAGTGTATTTATAAAGCCACGTCAGGGATGTGGATCTGAAAAAGAAAGGATAACCACACAGGAACAGTAGCACTGCTTTGACGCTGGGTGCCGTCAGTCTGTAAAACCGAGCGGAGAACTTGCGTACGACAGGGTATGAGCTACCGTGGAAATGTGCGTGGCTTTACGCCAAGTGCGATTTGCGATTTGAGCGTGGAAATGTTCTAATGCAACATTTTTGTGCGTACGCACCGTTTATACATGAGGCCCCTGGTCTTTGCATATACTGTGTATTTAATTGCAGACTGTAGTCTTACTCTAATGTTCTTTGTGGAGAGCAAAGGATTTTTCTTAGCACACCTTGCATACAGGTCAAATTTGTGCAATCTCTTTCTGACTGTGGATGTATGCACTTTGATGCAAACATTTGTAAGAGGTATCTGCAGATCCCTCTATGAAGTTTTGAGTCTTTTGAATATTTCTTTTAGTATCAGATGCTGGGGTGAATTTGCTCGACTGGCCAATCTCATACAAGTTAACAGTCGTTTGAAATCTACACCACAGTAGATGATTTTTCTTTACAGTAGAATGATAGATTTTAAATAATTTGATGATCTTTTTAAATCCCTTGCCAGACTCACAATCATCCACGGCCTTCTTTCTGAGGGCCTTAGAGAGCTCTCTTGATCTTGGCATGATGACACCAACACGTCAGTAGCAAAGAAAACACCAGACTGTGGACATCCATAGCTTAAATAATTAATCTCCCACCAGCATACTCACTAAGGAGGGACAAATCATTGGCATCTAATTTGGAAAGCGTGATTCTAATTTTATGGATTTGAAGTGGTGGTAGATGTAGGGGAGTACTTACTTTTTCGTCATGACAAATTACATTTTTGTTAATTTAGACTGCGAGAATGAATACACCAAGTCAATTTTAGGTGTCATTTGTTCAAGTATATCACCTTTATTTGTAGGCACTGTTTGCATGAAGATCTACTGTTTGCCTGTTCAAATATGTCAAAAAGTTAACCATTTCCTTGGGGTATAATTATTTTTTCATATGACTGTAGATATAGAACCTTTTGCAGAGAGATATCAAGGTATTTATTTAAAAGAAATCCACTACATACCTGCATATTTTTGAAATATGGGAGAAGGCCCAATTGTGCCATGTTGAACTTAATATTGAAATTAAGAAAAAAGAAATCAAACTTGTAACTAAATGAGAGATTTACCTAAATTTCTAAGGAAATTTGAATGTAGTAGTGCATATCAGGCAGTATGGTCCAGTGGCTAAGGCTGCCCACTTCAGTAACCACATCTGCCCATTTTAGCATCCAAGTCTGTTTCACCTTGTAAAAAATAATTTAGTATTAAAACACTGTGAAAATGTTTATAAAATAAAGGAATTATTTGACATATTGCCTAGAGTGTGGTCGTGTTATCTTGAAGCTGCAGTGCATTTTTGTTTTCTGTGCTTCCATGAATAAGCTGAGCAGCTAGAGGTACAAGCTCTGGGAATAAAAACCAGTAAGCTCCCTTTATTCTGCAAATAGCAGGAGATTAAGGCTCATTCCTAATGATGACTTCATGGCACACTTAGCAAAAAAGGAAAATTAAAAAATAAATACCTGTTCTCACTGTGGGAGCTTAGAAGCCAAATCATAGGCTAGATGTGTCTCTCTCAGCTGCCACTTGGGGATTTCCGAGAAGAGATATAAAAATAGAGGAGAGCTCAGCTCAGTAGATTGCCACTGTGCATCATTGTGATGTGCTGTCTTTACATCTGCTCCATTTGTAAATGCAAGGAAGAAGCGGCAGGTAGCAACAACCTTAATGGCTTTTCCTCATTACTCATTAATGGCCTGGTTCTTGTCTACTGTAAGCAGAGTCACTGCAAGACTACAAGGGAAACGATGATTCAACTCGTAAAGCCCAAGAGCCAGTGTGAAAGGTGCTGCATTGTTTACGAAAGCTCTAAGTGAGGTTAATTTAATTTTGCAGAATTCTCTGCATCCATTCTTGTTTTCTGTTATGAAGGCAAAAATAAGGATTTAAGTAAAGCTGCTGTTTGGAAAGGTTGGAAGGTATCTCTTACAAATGGAGACTGCGCAGAAGTAATGAACCGCTCATGCATAGCGTCATTGCTCCAGTTTATGGAGCCTGGCACATTAGATAGAGTGTGGCACAGTACAGTGTCACCCACTTTGTTTATTATTTATTTATTTGGACATTTTTGATCCATGGGCTCCCAGACCTTAAGCTTTTTTTTTTTCTTTTTTTTTGTGTGTGATTTAAACATCTCAATTGGAAACTGGAAACAAATGCATCTGTCCCTCTTCTTGTTCGTAAAATTCATGCTTACTGGCCTTTCCAAAAGCGACCTACAATGCCATGCTTTACTTGACAAACTTGAGAGCAGGTAAATGAATTTATTTACAGTTCAAGTTGTTCTTTCTTTCTAATTAAAGTAAAAAATCATCGTAATTCATCTTAAGATTTAGGAGTTTAAATGTATTTGGTGTAAAACAGAAATGTAAGACAGTGCTCTGGTGATAATGAACAGAAGTCACTTTTGTAGTCTTTACATAAATGAGATGTCATCAACATTTTGATATCATAAACTTTTCTTACTGTGCACCTTGTTCTTTTTGTCATAGCTGTGCAACGCGGCCGGATGTCCAACTCCCAAAGCAGCCCTGGACAGTATCTGAGCAATGGAAATGACCCCTACAACAGCCAGTCCTACCTGTCCGGTTTCATCTCCCTGCTGCTCCGGGCTGAACCATACCCAACCTCCCGCTATGGCAGTCAGTGCATGCAGACCAACAACCTGATGGGCATTGAAAACATCTGTGAGCTTGCTGCTCGCCTTCTCTTCAGTGCAGTGGAGTGGGCCAAGAACATACCCTTTTTCCCTGACTTGCAACTTGCTGACCAGGTAGACCAGTTTGCTTTTTTCCTTAAAAATATGTTTCAGTGACTGCACATAAAATTCAATATTTGACCAAATCTTTTTCTAGACTGCTGCAGGAGATGCGGATTTTCTCACCAATCACTGCCTTCATCAGAGAAGCTTTTATTAAATTGCTTATCTCATTAGACCTTTTATTCCCTAAATTGTGCATGCCTACCAATGTCATTTTTTACTTTATGAAGAAATGTTTTATACACAAATTGAATTCAAATATTTTGATTGTAACATTCTTGGTTTTTCTGTTAGGGTGGCTTGCTTTGTCTAAAGGAGTCCTGAACCGATGTCACATTATGCGACTTTTAGTCAAAGGGAAAGTCAGACTTGCCAACTACAGTTGCTTATCTTTTCACCAGATCATGTCAGTTTAAATGACTAAAATTGCTGGGCATGTCTAATTTAACAAATGCATGCTGACTTTATAGTGCAGTCGTTTTTGCCCCTTTTTCTGCCAGTCAAGAGCGGGTTGCCTGATAGAACTAGTGTTGTACAAAGGGAGTTCAGTCATAATTTCAGTCCTTTTTTTTCTTTTTTCCATTCTGTTGTCACACGTTAAAACACAAGACGTTAGACAGATAAGCTTCTCTTCTGTTTTCAGTGGGCGTCTAACACCTGACTTATTAAATTGCATTACTTTTTTGAATATTCGTCCATCCACTTCCTGAAATTACTCTTTCCAGTACAAGACTGAGGAGCTGGAGGCCGTTGGCACAGATATTCTAGTAGTCCATTACAGGGCACACTCACTCACACTAGCCCAGTTAACCTGATGTTTGAGTCACTGAAGGAAGAAGGTGTCCCAGGAAGAAGTGCACCCATGCAGAGTGAGATCATGCAGAGTCCACACATAGGTCTGGGCAGAATAATGAATGTGATGTAAGACAGAAATATGAGTTGCTTCAGCGGATCCTTTCCATAATGTCACAATATGGTTTTTGCAGTGTAGAGTTTCTCTTTATGTGTGTCTCCCTCGTATTCTTACTCAAGGGCTTGCAATGGGTGGATAGTGGTGTGGCTGTTCCCTCCCAATAGGGTTGTCCAACCCCTCAATGAAAAATAAAGTTTTAGCTTATTTTGGCATTTTAGCTGCCCTTACATATTCAAATGCCCATTCTAGTAATGCTGTGGTTCTTTGTCAAAAACTAAACAACTGTGTTAAGCCAACTTTGAATTGTACTGCCAAAACATATCTAAGTGAAAAATTGTTTAGAAAAGCACGCAGCAGGTAGCATCTATGAAACAAGCTATATTTAATAGTGCAGCTCTCAGCGGTAACATTTTTATTAGACAGACCATAAACACCATTTTTTCATTTTGGAAGGCTGGTATAGTTCTCTCTAATATGAAGAATGTCCACAATGACACACAATGAATTAATTAAACAAGCATAAGTGTTAAATGCATCACCCATTAACACAACCTCCCTGCTTTACAACAGAATCGGTCCAATAAATCCCGAAGCGGAAGCTGCATAGGGATGGGAAAAATGTGCAAAATTCATAGACACCTTCAACAAACCAGGATTTGAACCCAGGACTCTGGAAGTCTGAGGACACAACAGCAGCCAGTGGTTTCTTTTTTACGCCACCTTTGTGAAATAAGGGAAAGGCTCTAAGTGAAATAACTACTGGTAGCATTTTGCTAAATTAATGTATGATACTACAGAATTTAAATCCTTCTGGAGAAACCACATACAATACTTTCAATAACCTCAATGTGTCTGATTTTAGTTCTGTAAAGTCTGACAATTATTCATTGTAGATTGTTCAACAACTTGAAAAATGTGTTCAACTCTCCCAAGTAAATTTCCTCAATCTATGATCATCAGCCTCACTAAATAAGTAATACCATCAAGGATGATTTTAAGATTTTTCCATGGTTCAGATGTCTGTGTGTTTTATTCATGTAGGAAACAATAATTTTAAAAATTAAAAATAATTTCAAGTTCTCCAAACTAGTAAGGTGTTCCAGCAGGGAGCTTACAGAAAAGTTAGGATGTAGAATCCATTCAGTGGCACAACAACCTTTTTGCCTTGGGCCTCCAATGCTCTTAAGAAGAACACAGAATAGGAGCAAATGAAGGCACAAAGTAGGATCTGCGGAGAACCAAGCAGAGGTGCTTGTCTCCACAAGCACAGAACACATCACATCAGCTGCACTGGCATGGTGTGAAATCAGAACATTTAAACTTCAATTGCAGCTACAAGCACATGAAGTCTTTTGTGGTCACTGCACTGCCTCTGTGTGGTTAACAAATAAGTGAAAGCCTGATGTGAAAAACCTAAAAAATAACCAACTAAGTGTTTGGTGACTCAGTGGTTAATGATGTTGCTTTACACGTGAAGAATCCTGAGTTCAAATCCTTGTGTGGTCAATATCTGGGAGTTTCATGTTCTTCCTTTTTTGTGTGGGTTTTCTTTGGGTACTCTGGTTTCTTAACTCATCACAGAGATGGATTGTTAGTTGTTAGTGTTGTGTGAGTTGAAGGGTACCTGTTATTGGCTTGTGCCCTGTCCTGTCATAGGCTGATTCTTCTCTTTTGGCTCAGGTCCCCATGCTGCTGTATTAGAATAAGCGGTGTTTGGAAAATGAATTAATGAACACAAAAATCAGAGTTACCCAAAATTTCTATAGCAGATTTTCTGCACTTTGTAATTTACTTGAATTACCTGACTGGATAAGCACAATGATGTCACTCCTTCCTCATTTGTTTCTGATTTAAATTTTTAAGCATCCATTAAATACATCGAAGTTTGCACCATCCCAGAACGTCTCCATTTCACTTATCAACGTTTCTTTGGACTGTGGGAGAAGCCCATAGTGCCCCAAGAGGAAACATCTCATGAACACCAAATGGAAATCATGCCCAGTGTTCCTCTGATTATCAGGTTCGCTAAAACTTTCTTACAATATGATCTGAAGGGATGTCTCAAAAGATTAAATGGCCAACAAAGAATATAATGATGGGGTTTATAATTTCTAAAATACATGAGCTGATTGAGGTACACAATGCTTTAAAGAGCCAACTTTAAAGTGTGTATGACTTTTTAATACCTGTAATGTTACAAAATAATACCATTGAAAAATCCGTGTGTCCAGTATATTTCAGTGCTGCAATTAATACTAAACAAATTAAGATAATTCAAAACTGTAAAAAAAATTCTAATTATTACAGATTTGTGTGTCCAGTATATTTCAGTGCTGCAATTAATACTAAACAAATTAAGATAATTCAGAACTGTAAAAATAATTCTAATTATTACAAAAACTCACAATTTCCAGTATTTGCTGATTCCATGGAGAAAGAGCCAATGAGTTCCTACTGTCCAAATTTATTTGAAAAATATTTGGTGTTAATGCCTCACTTTTGTGTGTTTGCTCACTTCTCCTACACTATTCAAAAAATTAATTGTATAAAGGCCAAATAAGGACCCCCTTTAATCTCCACACCACAGCAGAGATAAGATGGCTCTGGAGTTTGAGTGACTGCCAGATGTTAGATTAAGATGGTGGCTACTGCAACTGTCAATTATTTCTGGATGCTGTGCTGCTAAGTGTTTCCTCAAGAAGCACAAGAAACCCTTTGTAATGTCAGATTAACTAGTCTAAATGAATTATCATTAAGTCAAAAGACGATTATGCTTCAGGTCGTGGACTCGAACAAATATACTGTATTCTTTGTGAACATAGACTATTGTGCCACAGTTTGAATTCCCTAAATGACTCTCATTATAAAGAGACCCCCAGTAGGTGATTTAACAACAGCTGCTGTACTCAGTGAGCAATTGTGTTTCTAAAGTAAAAATGAATTTCTTTGTTTAAGTTCTTAGAATCAGGTGACTCAGGGGTCCTGTGCTTCACAACTCCAGGGGCCCTCCATTAAACTTCTGTGTATGTTCTCTCTGTGATCCTGTGTGTTTCACGAAATATTTCCATTTTCATCCGCTTCATATAGACAGGCATGTGAGTGATCACAGACGTTAGCCCAGGGTGAGTCAATGTAGGTGTTTTTGGGTGCACCCTTGTAGGAACAGGCATTGGCATTCCATCCAGGGTTGAAACGTGCCTTAGACCTGACGCCCCAGCCAAAACCATTTATTGACATAAATTGTATTAAAAACGACTCACTAACCATTTGAATTTGAAATGTATTTCTTTGAGCAAGAATGTGAAATCAAATGTCCCAGTGCTTTGGCGATTGTGTTACCTCACATCTCCGGGGTAGCTGGTTCAATATGTCCTCTCTCTGACCCAATGTGCTTTTCCAGGTACTTCAGTTTTCTGCTTTAACCTAATGATTGAATTATTTGGTGACTCTAATTTGGTTCATTTTATGTTAATGTGGGTACTTTTACAAGCGTCCTGTGCAGGGTTAATTGATAATGGAACCCTGTTCTAGGAAAAAAAGTCAGAAAATGAATGTATGGGATGGGCACAAAACTAAATAAAGGACTGTAATTTGAGTTCCACTATTATTACATTTTCAAATATACTTCTGAATGATGTGCTAAACTGATACCTATTAGCTTTCAAACACAGTTCTTTCCCAAAAAATATGTGGCGTATAACAACTCTATACAGTAGCTCCATAAAATAGTCATTGTTTAAATACAACCCTGAACTGAATAAGCATGTTAAGAAATGGACAGGCAAACGGATGAATGGAGTTACATAAAAAATAAATGTCACCTCACATTAATGAGATTTTAGTATTAATTGTTCTAAATTAAAAAGGATTAACACTGTATCTGTTAAACTGTATTAGTGTAAAAAGGTAAAAGATCTGTGATGTCTAATAATGCTAAAAACTGCTCCTGCATCAATTTGGCACCTATAATTTAAAAAAAAAAATAACTTAAAAATAGTAAGTTAGCTTTTTTTCACAGAAAAGCTCAGGAAGTGATTAACTGACTTTATATTGCCAGTAGTATCAATCAGTTTAATCTTTATTTTATAAAATTGTGACAGGAGTCTTTGAAAATACCATTGAGACCAAAGGTATGTAAACAGTGACTTTACTTAGAAAGGAATAAAGTAAAGAGAGAATTCACACCAAAGAAAACCCTGCTGTTATGCTGGACCTCCCTGCAAGGGTGTTGACTCAATGTCTAAGAATTTGGGTGGCTTGGTTGTTTGGCCATTTTAATAATCCTTTCAAAATCAGTCCCATTCTTGCCTTCCCCCCCTCTCTCTGTGTTGAATGTGGCAGTTCTACCACTTGACAATGCCCCAGCTCACCTCCAGACCCTTGGCTTAGTGGATCGCCACAGTCAGACAGCTTTAACATGTTGAGTCAATCCTGCAGTCAGAAGTGGGCAACCAATACGCAGTGCTCTCTGGTGCCCACTGAGACCCCCTCTTGCCAACTTGAACTGGCCTCAGTCTTTGTATACATATAAAGGTCAGATGTCCCTGGAAGCTCCTGACTGAGTCGCTTTCCCTCCTTTGTTTAAAGGGAGTTTTGAATGTTCCCTCCCTGTTTTCAGCCCTTTCTCTTTCTTTCTCTCTCACTCTCATTCTCTCTCCTGCATTGATATCCCTGCCAGTTGCCCAGAACACCCAATATACTTGCAGAGCTTTTCATGTGGTGCCTGTCTTCCCACACTGCCTGTTGGTTTATACCTCCACTACTAGTGCACAGTCTTCCTTCTCTCTTTCACTCTCTCTTTCAGTCTTGTTGGGCATTCTGTCTGTCCTATACCAAAACTTCATTATTCTCAGCCTCTTGCCCATTGTGCACCCCTACCCACAACACACTATAATTCCTTACACACTGATCAATATCACACATGTTTTTTTACAAAGTAAATCATTCATATAATGTGTAACAAATGATGCTCCTGATATACAGCGAAGTGCAATTAGTAATAAAGTTGATAAGATAGTGTTATTGGAAAAATAGCAAGTACCAAGGTGGCAGCAAAGACTATTAAAGGTACTTCACTATTATCACCCATTAAGGTAGTGCGTTGGTGTATTCACCATATTTAGTGCGCCCATAATCTTTGGGACAAAGATACATTTTCCTTGATTTACCCCTCTACTACGAAGTTTAAAATTACAACTCCAATAAATCAGACATGATTAAAGTGCACATTGGAGACTTTAATTTAAGGGAATTTGCATACATTTCAATCATACCATGTCAAAATTGTAACACTTTTATTTCACAGCAGAGGGGTAAATTAAGGAGAAATGTGTCTTTGTTACAAACATTGTGGATGGCGCTGTATATGGACAGAAACCTTTAAAGAGTAAGGAGTCATGGCTTCACTTGCTCTAAACGACTGTCCAGTGGCACATTACTCAAACCATAGAGCCTTCCTTATGAACCACTGGCCTCATCTGCATCAAACCCTTGAGAGTTGTACTGAACACACTCCCACTATTCCAGTTCTCTCTGTTGATGTGATCCCTGCAACAGGGTTTCTTTTTTTAAAAGAAACTTACCTGCTGGCTTGAAGGCTAATAATTCACGTCTCCACAGTTCATCAGATTTCCCTATGATGACAGAATTTAAGGTCAGATTAAGGGGAGGATCTGAGCAGAAGACAGGATTCCAAAACTAAATTGTTGTAGTAGACTGTAGCCATGCTGCTATGCAGGTACTGTCAGTGAATGAACACAGTCACGTAAATAGGAAACACCATCATTCAGTAAGCGTGATGTGCTATTACACAGTGAATCATTGATGGTTTCTTGCAATTTAAATGGAATTATAGTCTATCATGTAAGGATTTTTTATGCCATTTTTTTTACTGAGGCAATGTATACTCAAATCTAGCATCATTTGTTATGAATAAATAAGACAGAAGAATTTAGAAAAATTAATATACTCACATGGTTGGTTGGGTGCATGATACAGCACTGATAGAGCGCATTGCTACAAACATAACACGACAATCCACCTCAGGATCCCAAATTAGTACCCAAGCGCAGCAATGCAACTTGTGACATCTAAGCAGCACACTAAATTGAGTGGAAATATTATAAATAGTGATTGGAACTTTTAGGAAATAAACATGCTCAAATTTAAGGTCATTCCCTCAGTTCCAATTTTACAATAGGAGTTGAGTATCTGGCACTCAGAAATGACATTATAAAAATAAAAGCATAATGATCTCCTTTTTAGTAAGTAAACAAGACAGAATTTTTATAATGAGCTGTTATTTTAAAGTTAAAGCAACACAATCTTTAGCTGGAGTTTTCTTGAACACTACAGGCAAACCTGTTTTCTTGAACACTACAGGCAAACCTTTACTGTCCATTTCTGCTTTCACAAGTGTAAAAGGTCCCATGCTAACCACTTAGATGTTGTGTCCTGCTTGATCCCAGTCCTGATGCACACATGCAGATGAAGTAAGGTAAAGCACTGACCTACAAGATGTCATCTTTGGGAAAGATTTAGTAGGTCTAATACAGCATTTAATTCCTCCAGGCAAAATAGACATGATTAGAAAGTAAACAAAATATTACGATATACAGCATCACAAAAAGCATTAATTATGTGCTAGTTAAGACCACATCTGGAGTACTTTGTATTGGTTGTCATCAAAGTAGGTCAAGAAGCTGTGTAGAAAAGAGCAAGCAAGTGCATCTCTTGGCTAATAGACATGCCCTGCTCTGCCAGGCTAAGAATATTGAACCTCTTTAGTCTGTCGTAGAAGTCTGTATGGACCCGAACACAGCTCTTCAGTCTTCACAATGGCACTGAAAAGGCTGATACAGCTGATTAATTTAAATCGTGTGTTCAGAAACACTGGTTACAATTAAGAAGTGCATTCATGATAGAATCTAGGCACCACTGCAATACACAAAGGTTTGTGGGAATTTGGAACAAACTAGCAAATCATGAAATTGAGTTGGAAACCTTGGCTTTTAAAAAAGCGTCTGGATATGACACTGAGATGATTTAGCTAATAGTTACATTGTTAAGCTTCATCGACTTTCTGGTGCCCTCTTGTTTGTTCAAGGAGTTGTCAAAAAGTTTTCAGCTAGACTTTCGATGGGTAACACCAATATAACCAAACAAGTCTGACTTTTTTACATAATCCCTTATTATTAATATTCACTAATACACTTGTTAAAACATTCACAAAGCTTTTCTCTGCCAGTGAGACAGTGCCATTAAGGCAGTGCTTCAGACTGGAGAACAAGTGGTAGAACAGGTTTGTCTGGATTTGACTGTTGTAATCTCAGACAGAAAGCGTGTGCCACATAATTTTCTCCAAACCACTGCTTCTATGTTTAATATAAAAAATAATAACATGTAGAGCAGGGGTGCCAAACTTACAGTAGATCCTGGAGGGCCGTGGTGGCTGCAGGTATGTAATTAGTGACTAATTACTGCTGCTAATGGAACAAATGTCTTTTGGCATATTTTTAATTTACTTCGTTTTTAGGACTATGACCTCTTAATTGTTTCTTTTCTCCTTAACTAGCAACTGAGCAAAAATGGATTGTGAAACAAGCCAACAGAAGACTAGCACTAACCAAATCAGAAGCCAATTCTTGCTGTTAATGAAACACGTTATTTAAGTCCATGGTTTGTTAGTGCCCTCATTCTGCCACAGTAGACATTTCCAAAAGTGTTGATTTTCCTTTTTTTCTGAGGGCACCATCAAAAAGGATCAGGTTAACTTATCATGTGTTGTCTCACTATGTTTCCAATTACTTTTTGACTGATTAAGGAAAAAAGAAACAAGTAAGGGATCCAAGTCTTAAAAGCCAGTCAATTAAAATGAAGGCAAAATAAGTATTTTATTACCAATAGCAACTTGGTACTAATGACAAAAGTGGCTGAAACGAAAATCTGTAACCACTGTGGCCATCCAGGATCTGACTTTGACACCATTGATTTAGAGAACTAAGTCAATAAGCAGTAGTGACAAAATAAAGTTATTTGATTTAAGGCCATTTTAAATAAGTCATAGGGTCCTGAAGACATGACATCGTTGTGCCAGTGAAAATGCAAAGCCGTGCTCTTAAATATATGTTTAGAAATCTGGAAGGAGAACAGTGATTTTTTGGAGCTGTTAATGGGATTTATTGGAATTAACATCAAGGGGAGAACTGCAGAGTGACACCAATGAATTTTTGGTCGCACTTTATTTTAGGTGTCCATTATAATAAAGAGAGTCACAACCCCTGCCCGGGGTTTGTTTCCTGCCTTGCACCCTGTGTTGGCTGGGATTGGCTCCAGCAGACCCCCGTGACCCTGTAGTTAGGATATAGCGGGTTGGATAATGGATGGATGGATGGATGGACAATCAATAAAAAAGTTACTAATCATGCTATTAACAGTAACGTATTATCATTAATATTAAAATAGTAAGGCTTCTAAAATATGTACTGTCATTTTGCATATCCTTTTAAAAATATGTAGTTTAATGGGGAGCCATGATGGAATTTTAGGAGAAGGGTCAATTACTGCCATGCTGGATGAAGCATAAATGTTCAATGGTACAATTCTACATCTGGGAACGGAAATATTCCCCTCACTGTGTTCCCACCACTACATATTAGGGTGGTATGCTTAATACAGGATTGCTTTCATTTCCATAGGATGTAGGAAAGAAGGGGTCACCAGCATTTGAGTGGTGAGAAGGCAGATAATAGAGCTAAGTTTTTATGGCAGGGGTACTCAGCTCCAGTCTCAGTGGTCTACAGTGGCTGCAGGTTTTAATGAAACTTGCTGTTTAATTACATGGCTACATCAATCTACATCACGTTGTAGATTTTTTGTTTTCTGAGAACATTATGAGAGGATTCTGAAAACTTATCTTTTGTGGTCTGAAACAGATTTGTACTTCTTGGTCCTTCCCTTGTCTCTCATTTATTTCAAAACATTGTATTAACACAGGTACTTCATGATGCATGTTCACTGGTTTAAATGGAAGCATGTTAGCTGGAGAGGTGGGATTATTTTGTCATTTGCACCTCAGTTGATAGCTGGTTAAGCAAACCGTCAATAATTAAAACCTTAATATAGCTTCTTAAAACTAAAATAGGCAATTAAAGGTTCCGAATCATAACAAACATCCATCCATCCATTTTCCAACCCATTGAATCTGAACACTGGGTCACGGGGGTCTGCTGGAACCAATCCCAGCCAACACAGGGCACAAGGCAGGAACCAATCCCAGGCAGGGTGCCAACCCACCGCAGGACACACACAAACACACCAAGCACACACTAGGGACAATTTAGAATTGCCAATCCACCTAACCTACATGTCTTTGGACTGTAGGAGGAAACCCACGCAGACACAGGGAGAACATGCAAACTCCACGCATGGAGGACCCGGGAAGCATACCCAGGTCTCCTAACTGCGAGGCAGCAGCGTTACCACTGCGCCACTGTGCCGCCCTCATAACAAACAAGTTAACTAAAACTAATCCTGAAAGACATGTTGCTTTTAGTAATAAAAAAATGGATTCTGATTGAAAATTTAGTTAAGGCAAAAATGTGCAGCAACTGCAGACCTCCAGGACTGGCGTTGAGTTCCCTGTCATACTGTTCATGGCATTCTTTTCTGATAATGGCCAAGCAGGAGCAGGTAGAAAATGGGAGAAAGGACCAACCAGGCCAGTGATTTTTTTTTTAAACTGTGAAGTTTTTTGCTTCAACTTCAATTTCTTGCAAATTCCAACCATCCATCCATCCATTTTCCAACCCGCTGAATCCGAACACAGGGTCACGGGGGTCCGCTGGAGCCAATCCCAGCCAACACAGGGCACAAGGCAGGAAACAATCCCGGGCAGGGTGCCAACCCACCACAGGACACACACAAACACACCCACACACCAAGCACACACTAGGGCCAATTTAGAATCGCCAATCCACCTAACCTGCATGTCTTTGGACTGTGGGAGGAAACCGGAGCGCCCGGAGGAAACCCACCAGACACGGGGAGAACATGCAAACTCCACGCAGGGAGGACCCAGGAAGCGAACCCAGGTCCCCAGGTCTTCTTGCAAATTCCTTTAATCCTAAATATAAATAATCACTTCCTTTATTGTGCACTTTCATTTAATTACTATTTAAATTACATGACAACTGTTGGAAAATCTGGAGAGTGAGCTCAAAAATACCATGTACACTGAGTAGCTAGGAGTTTGTTGTAAGAGAATCCCAGCATCCACAATGGTTACAATTGACAAACGCTGTATTCAGACTGAATGGCATGTTGAGTTTCTTAGCTGAGTATGACATTGCTGTGGACACCAGAGTCTTGTATCTTCAGTTTTTGTTTTAAGAGCTGACTCATCAAAAAGCATCATCATTTTTGCTTTGCTCCACAGGTGGCCCTTTTGCGAATGACTTGGAGTGAGTTGTTTGTGCTCAATGCTGCACAATGCTCCATGCCTCTTCATGTGGCTCCTCTTCTGGCAGCAGCAGGCCTTCATGCCTCCCCCATGTCTGCTGACCGTGTTGTGGCCTTCATGGACCACATTCGCATTTTCCAGGAACAAGTAGAGAAACTGAAAGCCCTTCAGGTGGACTCGGCTGAATATTCCTGCCTTAAGGCCATTGTTCTCTTCACCTCTGGTGAGTGCTCTTTTTATTTCTTCATATTTAACTCTTTTTTTCTATAAAGGTTTTGTACATTCTTTGGAGGATGTGACAAAATGCAAGAAAAATGTGCTGAACATGCCTCCTGCTGAAAACTTAGCCCTGTTCTGACTTGGAGTGCAGTTTTCTGCTGTGACTGAGCCTGTAATTCTACCATCAATTAAAAGAAAACAAAAAATACATCAGTACAGTTTTAAATGTGGTTTTAAGTATGTGGTAGACATACCACATCCCTGTTCTGTGAAGAAAAAGTGAAGCTACAAAAAATCTGTTCATAACGACTGGTTTATCTCTGTTGTCTCTGTCTATTCTCTTAATATTTACAAAATACTCCAAGCATGTCCAAGAAGAACAAAATAACAGCAAAACAGAAAAAGAAAGACACATATTCATTTTTGTATATACATTTACTGATATTAGGGTTCAGTGGTCACATAGAGTCTTGATCTGCTGCCTCACTGCTTCAGAGTTCTGGGCTCAACACTTTGGCCCTTCACTGTCTGTATGTAGTTTGCACATCCTCTCCTTGTTCATGTTGCTTTTTCTCCAGGTTCCTCAATTTAGAGAATAGATAGATAGATAGATAGATAGATAGATAGATAGATAGATAGATAGATAGATAGATAGATAGATAGTTTGTCCCCAGGGAGAAATTTGGCAATTTATAATAATAATATTTGTAATATTCATAATAAATTATTTATTATTACTTTATTATTATTATTTTTCATTTATACTGAAACACTTTGGCCCTTCACTGTCTGTATGTAGTTTGCACATCCTCTCCTTGTTCGTTTTGCTTTTTCTCCAGGTTCCTCAATTTAGAGGATAGATAGATAGATAGATAGATAGATAGATAGATAGATAGATAGATAGATAGATAGATAGATAGATAGATAGATAGATAGATAGATAGATAGATAGATAGATAGATAGATAGATCTTTATTGTCATTGTCACTTTTACAAAGGAACAACGAAATTGAAGGTGCAGCCGACTCAGTGTGAGGCATAAGAGTTAAAAAGACAAGTAGAGAGAAAATAATAACAAACCGAATAGTAATAAAAGTACTTTACAAAATATACAAATTGCACTTGTTATATATACAAATTGCACTGGTTAAATGTACAAATTGCACTTAAGGTCTATATTGCACCTTGGGAGAATGATACGGAGCAGTTTTATATTGAGTTCAGGGCCATGATTGCTTTTGGATAAAAGCTGTTTTCATTGCTCTGTATCTCTTGCCCGATGGCAAAAGCTGGAAGAGGCAATGACTGGGATGTGATGAATCATGTGACATGTCTATTGCTTTTTTGTGGCATCAGGAGGTGTAGATTTGTTCCAGAGTGGGGAGGGTACAGCCAAGTGTTCTCTCCGCTGTCCTGATGACCCTGTGGAGTGCTTTCCTTTCTGAGGAAGTAGTACATTGTATAAGTCACTGTCGGTGTACATGTGAGTAGAACTGGCACTGCATACATTGTTGGTGCCTAACTTGCTTCCCATGACACCAGGATGGCCTATGGGCTCCACAACCCTGACCTGGATTAAACAAACACGATAATGGGTGGCTGTCATCATACCAGACATCCTTAGGTTTAATAAATAATCAGCATCAGCACTGCTAGCAGTGACATTGACAATTCATTTATGGTGTCTAAAGAAGGTTTATTTCAATCCCTATGCTTTGTAGTGCTTTAGTGGGGCATCTACTTGGGTTTATAGGGTTTGCAGGATTTATAGAGTCATTATTGTCTTAAGAAATTCTTACTTGTACAGTATATGGAAAACAACATGTAACATGTTGCCAGTCTCTGATGGCATATTTAGTGAGCATAGCTGCCTTAACTCAAAACTTCTCTACCTAAAAAAATCTCAAAACACATTTGTCATTAACTAGCAGCAATAAGTAAGGAATGAAGGATAAGTCATTCAATGCCGAATAGGGATGGGCAGGCAGTTCTAATGTATTATATCTAAATAATTAAGGTGTTGTACCTTAATTGCGTGGGTCATTGCTATAATCATATCTCACTCTGTGATTCTGGGGTAACACCATCAAACCTGGGGGTTTCCTGATTTAACCACTTGGCAACAAATGTCTGTGTGGTGTTTGCATGTCTGCCTCATATCTGCATGGGTTTTCATATCACATTCTTAAAGATATGTTGGTTAGTTTGATTGGTCTAGTGTGGTGTGAACAAGAGCAGGCCCTACAATGGATTGGTGTCCTGTCTAGGGATGGTTTTACTTGTTGCTGCTGGTATAGCCTCAGGCTCCCAGCCATCCTTACCTGGGTTAAATAAATCAGAGAATGTTATGCTGCATAAAAATAGTAAGTGAGGGGATGCCTGCCTTAATGCGCATATGAAAAAGAGAAAAAGTAAAAGATTTTAAACACATCTCTCCTTAGTATCCAGTTCTTGTATTTCTGACATGCTGTTTACTTTCCAGAATGGAATTAATGTGATTTTTCTAGATACACAATATATTGCGTATATTTACATATACTGTAAAAGTCTGCACAATGATGGTATGCAAGCTTTCCTTCCATCCAGTGGCAGCACTGACACGGTATGAATTGTGCTAGTGAAATGGACCGTTCAATTAATGCAAAAATAATAAAAAAAACACTAAGAACAAAAAAAACTCCCCAGTATCAAACACAATTTGACATCTTCTGCTTACCCTAGCAGCAACCTGAGTTGATCCTTTACATCTCTCTTTTTATTGCAGCTCTCCATTATTGAAGTGACCCGCTTTTAATGCCTGAATAAAAGATGTTATAAATAGAGAACATGGCATGGAAACCCTTCCCCATGACCTACATAACCTCTGTAGCCGGGAGCTGCTGCTAGCTGATCCAGCCCCTGCTGTTGTCAGCCTGCGCTTCATGTCAGTGCAGCTTCCCTGGGTAGCTACTGTAAAACAAAAAAGCCTGCACACGAGCACACACACTCAGAAACACACACACAGCAAGCCCTTGTAGCTGCAGCTTGGAGCTGATGCATTAGGCAACAGACAGACAGACTCCTTTAAGCCTCATTTACCACGGCTGCAAAGAGACAACCACCTCCCTGCTGAAGCCTGCAAATGGCTGGAGAAGCATGTTACGATATGATTATGTTTATTTAAACCTTATCTAGTTATTGTTTTTTAATTTGTCTCATTTTGATGGTTATCACCAATAAAAGGGGCCATTAAAACACTTTCTCAAAGCTGCAGTATCTTTTGTTTTATAGCCTTTTAGGGCCTATAATGATAAAATATACTTAAAAAAATAAATAACATGCTATGTAATTCTCCTCCTTTGTCTCTTGGTGAATGCTCTGAAGTACTCACGTTCAATTTACAAATGCAAGCCTATTTTTTTTTTTTTTGCTTCCTGCATTTTCACACTTTCTACTTGACTATTCATATTAGTCACACATCTCTATGGCTTCTTATGAATCTAAATAAAATAGATTAAAAATGAGTGCACCAGTGGATGGATAATAGGCCAGTTTGGAACATGTAATAAAGTTTAATGTCAGTCTCTTTTCATATTCACTCTTAAGTGATTTGTTATGGACTGTATTGTTCTAAACAATAAGCTGCATGAAAGATGCCATATAAAATAATCAATAATCACTTGATTATGATTAATTTTTAATATTCACTATTAAATGGACAGCTTGTACCAATGTAATTTAGGAAAATCAATATACTGTGCATAGAATACATTAGAATGCCTAGAAAGGCAATATTCAATTATCTGGTGCACTTACCAGGGAGAGGCACAACCTTCCAATTACCACACCACGTGGGTGAGGATCAGGCTGTACACTAGAGCAGAGTAAATCAAGGACAGACAATGTTTAAAAAGGCACTCTGTGTACTCTGGCTCTTCTGCCACACCCAAAAACATTCATTTTAGGTTATTCTGCAACTCTAAACTGGCACCATCTCAGTGAGAGTAAGTGTATGTCTGAGGGTGATCTTCAGTGGGTGGATGTCTGGTTCCGGTTCAGTTCCTGCTCTGCATCCAGTGCTACCAGGATTGGCTCCTGCGCCACTGACATTGGATAAAATATCTCAGAATCTTGTTAACGAGTGAGGGAAGAAAGGAGCAGGAGATCAGCTGGCTAATCAGAGCAGCATCCACAGTCTTGTGGACATTGTACCAGTCAGTCATGGTGAAGAGGGAGCTGAGCCAAAAGGCATCACTCATTATTTACCAGTCAATCTACGTTCCTGCCCTCACCCATGGTCACAAGCTGTCGATAGTAATGGAAAGAACTAGATTGCAGAGAAATGTGCTTCCTTTGCTGTGTGTCTAGGAT
The DNA here is from genome assembly GCF_900747795.2 of Erpetoichthys calabaricus. Lineage (NCBI taxonomy): Eukaryota > Metazoa > Chordata > Cladistia > Polypteriformes > Polypteridae > Erpetoichthys > Erpetoichthys calabaricus. The sequence goes on from NC_041395.2 coordinate 84,889,325, forward strand.
CAGCCTTAGAGATAGGGTGAGAAGGTTCAGACATTTGGGAGGAGCCCAAAGTAAAGCCACTGCTCCTTCATGTTGAAAGGATCCAGGTGTGGTGGTTTGGTCATGTGAGTAGGATGCCTCCCTTAGGAGGTGTTTCATGCAAATCCAACCAGGAGGGGAACTGAGGGCAGAACCAGGACACGATGGAGAGATTATATCTGTTGCCTGGCCTGGGAATGCCTCAGTATCCTCCCAAGAGGAGTTGGAGGAAGTGGGGAAAGGGATGTCTGAGAATCATTGGTTAGACTGCCCCCATGACCTGGAACCAGATAAGCGGCAGAAAGTGAATGGATGGATGGGTGGATGGAAGTAGAACCCTAACGAACAACTTACCAGTAAAAAGCTAAAGCAGAATTAAAGTTGATGTGTTCAGAAACAATTGTTCATTAAAATAATTCTGTGATAAAATCATGAAAAAAATATTACTGTTTGATGAGGCACTGTAAAACTAGAAAATGCTCCTAAGCCCACAGTCAGAATAAATTAGTGCTAGAGGGTAATAGTAGTAGTAGTGCTTGTATTGTCATGTGCACTGAGTGCCCAGTGGTTAAAGCCAATTTCTCACAGCTCCACAAGGAGAGACTCAGTTTTCAGTTTGGTTACTATTATTGTGGAGATCGTGTGCCTTCTCCATGCTTGTGTGTTTTTTTCCCCAAATACTTTGTTTTTTTTCCACATCCAAAAAATGTGCCTGCTAGATTATCAAGTATAAATAGGCCCAATTTGAGGGAATGTGGGTATAGTAATAAGTGTGCATTGTGATGGGCTGACACCCTGTTCAGACTTAGTCCTAGCCTGTACTGCTAAGAGAAGTTCTAGCCCATGTGATCCTAAGCAGGTTTATGAGTGAGGTGATGGATGTTTAGTTTTGTAGAACTGGTAATCCAGAGGAGAATAAAATTTCAAAGCAACTGAAAAAATGAGAAAAAAAATCTCATCCACTTAGTACAAAATATTTCTCTATTTATAGTTTCTACACCTCTCTTTTAACCAGTTTCACTCTTCCATCTGACTGTCAGTTGACCTTATCTGCTTTCAACCCAATTTGTTAGTTCTAAAAATCAGTTTATGCACCCCAAAGCATACCATACCATAACATTCTCAAACACGCCTAGTCCAGTTCATGTTGAAGACAGAGTCTATACTTGCAATCTTCGATGGGATAAGGAAACATATTGTTAGAACAAAATGAATATTAGGGTCTATTACCAGATTTGTTCAGGTACACTGATTCAGAACTGCTGTTTGAACTGACGCTCACATCTATGGCATGTGGGAGAGAAACTGCTGTACTTGGAGAAAAAAACAATGTAGATATGGGGAGAACAGTGACTGGGTGTGGAAAATGAACCCAGACCACTATTCCAGAAGGAGTTTTGCTAACTCCAAAATCTTCGCACTTTTATATTTTCGTTGGAAACGGTGAACGTGGGAGGAGTAGTAATTGAGCATTAAAAAGTTGGATTGGCGCTGGAAGAATTGCATCAGAAACAAAGGTGATTATGTAGGAAAGTGATGTAATTTGTTTTTGAAATTCTTAATAAACAGAGTTAAAAAAAAGTGCAGAAATGTTTTGAACGTCCCTCTTACTATCACCATTCCAACACAGAAAATATTTTGTTAAAATGCAGGCTAAGGCAATGAGTGATGGACTTTCCTAAGATGTTGTGTTGCTGTTTTTATCCCTTTCGTTGCAATGTTTCCCTATATTATAAATATCCTTACCTGATCTGGATCCTCCATGTAACTCAGTCTCTCATCCATCTTTTTTTATTGTTACCATTTCTTTTAGATGCAATGGGCCTGTCTGATGTCAGTCATGTGGAAAGCATCCAGGAAAAGTCCCAGTGTGCTCTGGAAGAATATGAACGCAACCAGTACCCCAGTCAACCCAATCGCTTTGGACGTCTGCTGTTGCGTCTACCCTCACTACGTATAGTTTCTTCTCCGGTCATTGAGCAGTTGTTTTTTGTGAGGCTGGTGGGTAAGACTCCCATCGAAACCCTGCTAAGGGACATGCTGCTGTCAGGTTCCAGTTTCAACTGGCCATATATCCCTATGCAGAGGGACAGGGGGCTGACACTGCACTACAATGAGACTGGTCACTGATGTGCTTCTTTATTGGTGTCCTGCCCATGCCAAAATAAGACCAGAAAAGTCTGTCTTACTGCAGGGGCTAACGGTTTTACACTGCATCATAGAGAGACTGGACACTGCACCTTCAAAGCAGGAATTATACTTCTTTTTTATTATTATTTTTTGTTTTGTTTTAGTAATTCATGTTAAAAACTGTTCTAAACATGTGACTGGCTTGCCACTGCATTTCTGTTACTTAATCCTAAACTGAAGAAACCAGATCTCAACTATCTGTTTTTACGCTTGTTTGAAGGTAAAGTGAAAAAAAAAAAAACATTTTTTCACAGCCAATATTTCACACTTGAGCTGTAAAAGAAAGCCGAAGTAATGTTTGAAAGCGTGAGAGGAAGCGAGAAATTCCCATTATTTCCAATAGGTGATTACAGATATTGCAGGAGCCAAATAAACATCAAGGGTAAATTGAATCCCCATCGAGTGTGCACTCTAAAGTATTTAAGTGGGTTGTTGTGTTTCCTTCCCTGGAACACAGATCTGCATCTGGGGATCAGTCATCGTTATCTGAGATCATCATGCTGTACCCCATTGTAGTTAACACTTCACCTGCAGAAAGCACCAGGACCATCTACAGAAATGTGAGCATGACCTTGAGTTACAGAGTTGACCTCTTGGTCCACATTTGTGTGAAGAGCTTGACCTGCTGACTCGTTTATGAAGAGAACAATTAATTCATGCTATCCTGGTTGAAAGCACAGCATTTATCACATCTGACAGCACTCAAGAATAGCCACACCATAATACTAAGCAAAACAAAACGGTGGAGTTGGGGCCTTTTCTGTTTGAAGAATCCTTCTTTTCTAATTTCTCTGAGCCTTTCTGCAAGACACATGTAGGGGGGTCAATTGATACTAAATAGATGGATACTGTGAAGATGTACAACTCAGGGCTTTATGGCCAAATATGGGAAACAAATTTAGATTTGCTGTCATTGTTTTTTTGTTGTTTTTTTTTGAGACAAGACTGTCAAAAATTTGTTGAAGCGACTGGTCATTTTTTATAATCAGTCTATAATTATTATTTATGAAGCTCACTCAACAACCAAAGTGAATTCAAGGCACTTTACAGGACATAAGAGCTCAACTGAAGTCTCAATCCATCTAGCTATCAAAAGGAGTCGAACTACTTGGTGAGAGTCCAATTTTTGGCAGCAAGCTTCTTTACAATGACCCTATAAGAGGATTTATTTAGTCGCAGCTGAAAATAAGGCAAATTAATTTGCAGTACTGCTCAGAATAAGAACTGGGCCTGCAAGGGCATCCAAAGCTCTCACATCGCCAAGATTTTTCATTTAGTAACAGCTTTGCCTCCAGTTTTTGGTTAACCAGCTGCTTTGCTCTGTCAATATAATATCAATGGCTCATTGTACATTTTTTATTGAATTTTTTATATGACATATTCATTTTTATGACATTATTACTTATGAGTTTTAGGTCTTGCTCATTCATTGTTTGCATTGCAAGGACAGGGTGAAAGGATGGATTATCAGTGAAAGGATGATCCTTGCAAAGAGCTTTTCTTCTGCTATACAGATACACTTACATAGCTACAACTCATCATTTTACTGTGGCTACAGCACTAAGTGTTAATGTTACCAGGGGTAGCCAAGCAGCCTCAGAATAGTCTACGGAGTGGAGGAGTGAGCTGATGATACCAACCAAAGAAAAACAGGTAGACTTTGCAAATTGTATATGGTCTTCCTCACATAATCCATCGTTTAATGGAATCAATCACAGCTAGTAAATGTAATGAATGAATTTAAGAGGATATCAATGAAGTGAAGGGTGCAATAGTTTGCAGCAGATGATTTACACAGCCAGCCAGACTGTTACTAGAGACAGAGGAGCAGGTCTTCTTCCATAAAAGTCTGACAATATCTGTTAAGCATACAGTGCATCACTGTCAACTGCTAAACAAGAGGGTTTTATTTCTTTGCAAACTGTTTATATTCTAAGAGTGAACAATATGATTTCTGTATAGTCAGCTGAAGTGTAACCAGAACATTACAGAATTCAATAAAAATATTTATGCTAAAACAGCCATACTTTGCCCATATGATATTTAGCTAGCTGTTGTGTGCTTAAATCAGGAGGCAAGGTTTCCTCTTTCACTGATCCATTATGAAGTTTTAGTCAACACCCCTCCAAAGGCCACTTCTGACATTCTTAAGTTTAAGTCAAGGTAACAGATGTATGATTTGTCAATATAAACATGACACAAGAAAACAAACAGAAAACCAAGAAGTGTTGTATCCTTCTCATAGTAATGGAACACTTCTTTCAGAAAGATTACATAGTAAAGAGTAGAAGGCAGGTGACCTGACTGTGTCTTTGGATGTGAAACAAGTTTGTATAAAATGACAATTTGTCCTCAACAACCCTGTAGAGTTTTGTGTTCTTCTGCAGTGGTTTAATAAAATAATTTTTGAAGTTTAAAGTGGTTGAAATTATTCATTACAGTGAATACTTGTCGGAGAACAGTTCCTATTGTACAAACATTTATGAACATTCATTCATTTAGTAATCAATCTACTGTATGTGTGTAGTGACTTTCAGACAAAGCTCTTTAACAATCTGCAAAGCAATATTAAAAAATACATAACACGATTGCTCCTTGTGTTTCCTGGGCATCTTACTCCATTACAGACAGTAGACGCATGACAGAAACCACACATCACCTTCAACCTAGGCATACCACTCTCTTAACACCATGCCAATGTACAGTCACTAGTGACCTTAAACATACATCTTCATTAGAAAAACACTCATGAGGACTCCATTGATCCCCCATTCACAAACCAGTGATTTCTCAGGTCTAACACATATAACAACGAAGCTGTCAAGAATACCAGGAGAATCAATCTAGAAATTTCCTATATCAAGATTTCATGTAATTTCCTGAATTGGTACATGTGTAAACAAAGCAACATAATTCTGAGTAAAGCTGGCAAAATGTACTTTATGCACAATTTTGTTTATGTGAGTGAACCAGTCATAAGAGATTTAATCAAGTAGCTTGATTGTTTTTTGGATGATTAGAAACCTCATAAAAATATCTATTTAGCAGGGTGTCTCTAAATTGATTGGATTTTGACAACAAGAAGCTATTCCCCATCCAAGATAAAATGGAAATTGTATTACAGAGATCCAAGTGTCTCCAGTGAAGTGAGTATGTGACACCCTGTAGTGGCAAGGTTGGCACCAAACTACAAACTGGGTGTCTTGTAGTTTGGTACCGACCAGGATCAGACTTGAAAGATGGCAGACATGGAGACACAGATACAAAAAGATTGCATTTCCAAAATCAACAGTGGGTTTTATTTACCAGTTCACAAAAACACAAAGCAATGTCCCAATCAAAAATAGTCAATACTATTTACAGTGGTTTTTGCCAATCAAAAATGAAAATAATCAAAGACAAAAATGTATATAAATAAAAAAATGTTGTCTTCCTAAGTAAAAAATGCAGTCAATGCAGATCCTACACTAAACAAAGTCCTTTTAAATATCACCAAAAAATATTTTCAAAGAGAAAAAAAGTGTATATACAAGAAAGACTAAAAGTGCACCACAAACTCGGACTATATAAATACCTCCACCAAAACTAAACTTTAAGTAGGAGATAGCTATATCCAAGAGCAGCATTTGGGGGTAGCAAGTGGGGAAACGCCCCAGGCCCCGCACCTAAGAGGGCCCCGCTTTTGAGGTCTGCATGTCCCGTTCGAGCAGATTTGTCAAGTTATATTCTCCAGTTATATTTTGATAAAGTCTGCGTGTTATCTTGCAAAAATGTAGCTGAATACTGTAGTATGTTAACATTATTTTTATTAAATTTGCACACGAGTTTATATAGTCCACACATACCGGTAACACCGTTTGACATAACTGGCCCCACGTGGGGTTGGTCAGCCCTAGGCCCTGCAATCCCTAAGGCCACCTCTGGCTATATCTATGTATATACAAAAAGAAAACATATACAAATAACGCACAAGCCGCTCTGATTGCTACACCAAATGTACTTACCCTACGACTAAGTTGAAAGAGATGACCCCTAAAGGTACAAAGTGCCTTTTATACTGGGGAACAACCCCTTTCAGTCAATTCTGCATCATGCTGCTGTCTTCCTCCTATAGTGGCTGACCCAGTTGCCTTCCGCATATGTACTATGCTGAACTCCTTCAAGGCCTGTAATAAATGGCAAAACGGCCTTGCATGTGCACAAAAACTAGCACGAATGTGAGCATTAGCGCACCCACAATGAGCTTCTGATGGACAAACCAATACACTGTCCGAAAAGTAAGTTACTTTCCTTCGTAACTTTACCTTTTTATCTTGGGATCCCCTTCTTGAAACTAATGCACGCATGTCTAAACTAAACCAAACTAAATGCTCTGCACTTCTTACTTTTTTAATAGCAGGTGGCTATGGAGACACTTGCCTTTTTCATTGGGTCCATCGGGCCCATTCTGGATGTGGGCCCAAAGCCAATATTAAAATCTTTGCGGAAGCACACCCCACACTTCAACAAATTTAAAAAGGTAAGTGATTTTGCTTTGCTCCGTGTAAGTCAATTTTACACTATTCTTAAAACCTAGTTCTTTAATTTGGTAATGCCTGGCAGGCGAATTGCTATAGAACAGTGGTGATGCTATGGGGACGGAGATCCAGTGAAATTTCAGGTTTATGCAACCTCCTGAAATAGGAAAACATCCTTGCTGCTTTGTATTTGGCCTCTCTATTTTTCATTTTTCCCATCTATTGTTCCTATTGTGATTCAAGCACATTCCACAGAATAGTAATTAGAACAAGATGGAAAACAGCCCTATATAAAAAAAAACAAAAAAAAAACTTAAGTCACTGTTCATGTAACTTTTGCTTGTCAGAATCTCTGACCCTTTTTCTCTTATTGAAGTTTGACAAATGAGAGGATACCATTCATTCTGTCATGGTCATTTAGTTAGTCAATATGTAAGTTATCACAATATCTCATCCAAATACTTCATGAAGGTTGTCAAAGTTTCTGCTTCAGCTACATGACTGGGTAGTATACTTGAGATTCCCACAACTCTGCATGAAGAAGTGTTCCCTGGCTTAATTCGTAAATAAACTTCCCTTATTTTTCACTGGTGTCCTCGAGCATGTAATCAACTATTTAATTGAAAAATTGAGCTGAATCAACTTTATCGATGTCTTTGAGAAATATGAAGACTTGAATTCTGTTATGCCTGATGGTAAAGGCAAGTGTATTTTTATAAAGGAACCAATAGAAGAGGCAAAGTCATTATGCCAAGATAACGTCTAAACCCAAAATCAGATCCTATCTTTCACCAAAACCCATATGTTAAACAAAAACCGTGGTTAATAAAATCAAGCCTGGAGGTCTGTTATATAGGTTCAAAAACAAAGCAAAGCACACATGAACAAGTTAAGTTTTTATCCACAATCTCGGATAACCAGGAAGTGAGTGGTGCTAACCTTTATATTGTTGTCTCAATGACATCTAATGCCTCATGTTCTAGTAATCCCGGTAATGAGATCTTTCATAAACCAAAAATGAGTTTCTAATTACAAATTTGCTGGGATCCAATCTTGCAGCTACTGGATTGACATTTTAGTTTGTAAATATTTAAGAATGATGCTTTGTAAAATCATACGATACCAATCTCAAATGTTCTTAATCCAATTCAGGGTCACAGTGGGCTAGAGTTTACCCCAGTTGCAATGAGCTGAAAGCAAATAGCCATTAACATTTCACCAATTCATCATATGGCCCACTCACACTCCCACCAATAAAGCCAGTTTGCAACTGGTAATTAAGCTAACCAGCATATTTCTAAGTATTCAGGAGAAAAACTGGGGCAATCAGGAAATCCTATCCATACAATGGGAAAATGTGCAGATTCCATGGAGAGAATGACTGGGCACGGGATTCAACCCCAACATGATGGACTCATGAGGAGGTGGCGGTTCTACCCAGTTCACTACTCTGTTATCTTCTGCATTTTTATAAATGTCATTAGAACTCCTTTTCTGCTTTGATAATAAAATCTTCATGCTATTGGTGGCCTTATTGCAAATGTCAGTTTTTATTAACAGGCCCTAACACTAAGTGTCACTGTCACTGAGAATAAAAACAAAATGGTGAAGACTTCAAAATGATTACTAAATTAAAAAAAACAAAAAAAAAACACAACAATCTCAGCAGGAACACTGTTTCTGGAATACCCCTGAGTTCCTACGTCAAGGTATGCTGGATTTTAGAAATGTCTCAAAATATTTATAATTTAATGGCAGTTTTTATTTTGGGGAGGTGCCAGAAATCAAAATCACAAGGTGAATATGGTGGATATTCCAAGTTAGCCAAGAAGTTGTGAACACCGAGTGGACCATGGTTTGGGGCATTGTCATAAAGGTTGATCCACCTCCGACATTGTCGTTCACATCTTCTCGCTCCTCCTTTAATCTCTTATGTCACTCAAAGACCCTTGACTTTTTCATAGCATCCTCACTATATATTACTTTCAACAGCTCCAACGTTTCAGTAGCACTTTGTAGAATGGGAGACACTATGCTGTTGTTCTGGGAATTGTCACACCTTGTATATGGTTCTACTTCTTTGATTCTTGTTATAGTCTTTCTGGCATGTTTTGAATTACCTGTAGATTAAAGCAACTGGTTTGAACAACCTGACTATGAAGTATTATAATAGTCATCGAATTCAAGATGCTGCAGCTTAAGAAAGCAGCTCTTAGAAGATCTGGAAACATGACCACTGAAGGGTAGACACTTTTACACCCTGAGCAGGCCATGTACCGGGTAAATTGATCGTTTAAAAATCATTTGCTGTATCATACAGGTGAACTATGCCACACATCAACATATTCAATAACTCATTTTCAAGCAATGGGTGTAGACTTCACACTTCTAGTAATCAAATTGTTACAATATGTACGGTTGACTTTTAATCTGGTATGAAATCATACGTGTGGTCTTTCATAAATTGTCACAAAAAATCATAGTAATTATTCTGTGTAAGGAATACCCAAGTGTTATGCATCCATCAAAAACTCCCGGCCAACAGATTTCAAGCAATATGATGAACCCTCCCACCAACCGAGCAAACACAAGCCATAGGCTGAAAACCAGAAACAGCACTGCACTGTGGTTTTTCATGTGCTCTTGCATATTACTTGACAAAACAACAGCAAATATCTACAACTGATACATCAGTACTTTCAGTAGATTCTCAAAACACGTCCAAGCACATTATTGTATGATGCATCAATCATGTGATATCCTCCAAACAAGAGGAGTCACAAGACAACTTTTGGCTACTGACACTTTGACACCATGAGCAAGTCACTTGACCTGCCTGTGCTCCAATTGGGAAACCAAAAAAAAAAAAAATGTAATCAATTGTATCATGAATGTTGTAAGTTGCCTTGGATAAAGGTGTTGCCAGATAAGTAAATGAAAAATGTAAATTTAAAGTACCACCTCACATTTCTGGGTCATTAGCTCTGCCTCAATAGGTCACACACTTGCAAACTTTATACAACTGGATGGCAGCGACTGTGACATCTCCAATGATTCATATATGGACATCATGAGGCACAGCTGAGGGTGTGCAAAATAAAAAAATGCACTATTTGAAGCAGGAGCAGACAATGTAAATACTTTCATGTAAATGTTTAGGTGGGGTATGGGTGTATTAGGGTATGATGTTCAGAGTTTTTATATGATTCACTGTTTTATGTGCTAGAAACCTGGATCCCCGTTTGGAGAGGTTCTGGTTAGGGAAGGGGGACCCATGGTGCCACATGCTGTAACTATATAGTTCTTTGTGTTATCAACATGAAACTTTGGACAGGTATTGTGGACATGTCTGGGAATGTCTCAGAGGTGAAAAAATGACCATGTCATTACTAGTACATAATAATAATAATTCTTTGTATTTATATAGTGCTTTTCTCACTACTCAAAGCGCTCAGCAATTGCAGGTTAAGGGCCTTGCTCAAGGGCCCAACAGAGCAGAGTCTCTATTGCCATTTACGGGATTCGAACCTGCAACCTTCAGAATGCCAGTGCAGATCCGTAGCCTCAGAGCCACCACTCCGCAATGTACATGAGGTACATTGTATCAGAAAACAGAAATTTGAAAACATTGCTGCGAGCGCCTGATTTATTAATTTTTTCCTAGTTTAGAAGCAGTTTCTAAGTAAAGGAATGTTTAATTTTGACACAAACACACATTCTGTCACATTTGAGAAGCTATATGTCAGGTTACAGTGAAATATTGACTTTCCTCTATTTTTTGAATAATAAGGCTTTATTTTGGGGTACTGAATTGCTGAAAAAAGGTCCCCAGGGTGTAAGGGGTTTTAATTTTGTACTTAAAACAACACCTACGTTTCAAAACAATTCACCCAAAGTAAAATTCATGGAGTCCAAATTAAGAGTTGTCACTATTTTCTCACTATTTGCAGATTAGTCACCTATTAAAAGTACGACTGCCTTTTCTCAATTTAAGGGAAATTAAATTTCAATCCTCCAGTGTTTAATTTTACTAAAGCAGTTAATTAATGATGTAACTGAAGTATCACTTTGTTTGATTAATAAATAAATGTGAAGTCACCTACAGCTCCAGCTGGGTGACATTGTAATTACAGCCATTTACTACTTTGACTGTTATTCAGTAACAAAGAACAAAGCAGGAAAGAACACCACCTGAATCTGCAGCTGTCCAGGGACGAGGTTGTTCACTCGGCTTAAAAGAAGCAGGGCCATGCCGATATGTGCTTGAAAGACTTCCATTGAAAACTTGAATACTGCTAATGCACCTAGAATTGATATATAATTTGAGGCCTCAAAGCACAAATTTGCATCCTTGGATTTAAGAAAATTATTTTAAAAATCTGTTTGGTAGGATCTTGGGTACAGTAAAATCTGAGCCAATCAGATCCTTTCTTAATCCCTATCATCCTGTGTCTACCAAGGGCTATGTCCAGAGTGTTTGTGACCATGATGAGGTAAGGTGAGACTCTGTCTTCTTCAGGCCTAAAACTGCCTTTCTCATCACACAGAGGAAGTTGGAAGAGGAAACACAAAAGTAAATGCAGCTTCAATGAAGTATTACAAAATGTTTTGCAGAAAGCTTGGAGGTCACAGTTAAGGAAAGCTGCTCCAGTAACTTATAGAAGAAAGGACTTGTAAGTGCTAAATGTAAAATGAAGACAGAGCTCATGTTCAATAAAATGGATCTGTAGAAAGCTACAATGCTTTAGTAAATGCTGAAAGGAGATGCTGTCAGGCCCATAAGGCAGTGTGAGAACCAATGTCAAGGGATGGTATTGTTCAGATCTGGTATACAAAATCAGCTATAACTCAAAAAATAGGGAGAAAAGGAGCAAAATATTGATAAATATACAATCACTCGGTAAATTATTAGAAACACTACTAATACCGGGTATGTCTTCCTTTTGCTCTCAAAACATGGATTCCACATGGCTTGGATTCCACAAAATGTTAGAAACATTACCTTGAGATTCTGGTCAATGTTGACATGACTGCATCACACAATTTCTGCAAATCTGTCAGCTGCACATTAATGCAATGAATCTCCCATTTTACCACATCACAAAGATGTTCTATTGGATTCAGATCTAGAAACTGGAAAGGCCACTGAAAAACACTAAACTTGTTGCCATGTTTATGAAACCAGTCCAAAATGACATTTGCTTTGTGACATGGTGAATTCTCATGCAGGAAGTAGCCTTTAGAAGATGGGTAAATTGTGGCTATAAAGGGATGCACTTGATCAGCAAGAATTCTCAAATAGGCAGTGGTATTCAAGTACTGATTTATTGTTATTAAAAGTGTGCCCAGAAAACATTCTCCCACACCATTACATCACCATCACCCACTTGGTGTGTTAAAAAATTCTGACACTGCCATGTGTGGACCTCAGCATAAATTGAGACTCATCCGACCAGGCTACATTCTTCCAGTCTTCAGCTGTCCAGTTTTGGTGCACCTGGGCCTACTGCAGCCTCAGATTTCTGTTCTTGGCTAACAAAAACGGATCTCAATGTGGTCTTCCACCGTTGCAGCTCATCTACTTCAATGTTTGATGTATTGTGCATTCTGAGATGCTTTTCTGCTCACTACAGTTGTACAGAGTAGTTATCAGCCTTTCTGTCAGCTCAGATCAGTCTGGCCATTTTTCTCTGACCTCTCTCATCACCAACGTGTTTCCATCCACAGTAGTGCTGCTCACTGGATGCTTTTTGTTTTTCCCAACATGATACACCATAGAGTTCAGGAATCTTTTAAACCACATAAAATCGAGTATTCTATTGCCTCAGCTGGAACTGCAAAGGATGGGTGTCCAGGGCAGGTAACTTTGTCACCTGAACTTTCGTATAGCCTTGTGCATTGCACCAGTTCTTCGATGTTTTCAGAAATAGTTTCATCGATATCATAGTCTTAAAGGGTCGCTAACACAGTCATTTCTTCTGATAAATCTTCAATTTTCTCTCTGAGATACTTGATAACTTCTGCAGAATTCATTTCACGGCAGTAGTAAGCATTTTTCTAATTCATTTTTGTGCTATTTCATTAACCTGGATCTCCCGCACTTACACACTGAATTAGGCATGAGCAATCTACAGAAGACACAGTATGCGCTAGAACCCACCCTCTCTACAGCACACTCTCTCAACTTTGATGAGTGAAAGTGACAGTTTTATTTTAAGCCGTATTTCATGATGCATTTGGAGGAGTATTACAGGCAAAATTAAATAAATACATAATAAACAAAAAAACACATTTCATGACACGTATATTTATATTCACATTTCACAGTAGTGCTATGCTATGTGTATTTATTTATTTAATTTTATCCAAATTGCATTGAAATTCTTAATTGCATGTTCTAATCAACATGCAACACATCACCACACTCCAGCTCCACAATTAGTAAATAGAACTATCCATCCATCCATCCATTTTCCAACCCACTGAATCCAAACACAGGGTCACGGGGGTCTGCTGGAGCCAATCCCAGCCAACACAAGGCACAAGGCAGGAACCAATCCCGGGCAGGGTGCCAACCCACCGCAGGACACAAACAAACACACCAAGCACACACTAGGGCCAATTGAGAATTGCCAATCCACCTAACCTCCATGTCTTTGGACTGTGAGAGGAAACCCACACAGACACCATGCAAACTCCACGCAGGGAGGACCCGGGAAGCGAACCTGGATCTCCTAACTGCGAGGCAGCAGCGCTACCACTGCGCCACCTAAATAGAACTATCTTACTGCAAATGTTCTACCATCCTTACATGAAAAAACTCAGAACACATTTGTCTTAACCTGTCAGAAATTACATATTAATTGTGAGAATGCATTCTACTACTTCTGTTCCTTTAAAATTGCCATTAACAGGAAAAGGTGGTTGCTTAGCCAGACTAAAATCTGCAGAAGTAATCGCCGCCCCTGACTCAACTGTTGGTCTGAGAATAAACAGGGGTCCAACATGCTTTTAGGCAGATGTCCTGTAAATAAAAAAGGACCCTTTCCAAAAAAAGGTCATTTTGCCAAGCCATGCTAATCTAAGGCTCATATCCTTCTTTGCTGCACTCAGTAATGTGATATTACTAGAATGAGGCAGGAATTCTGTAGAGAAACACTAAATAAAGAAATGTTGCAACCCTCCTTGCTTAATTATATTTGAACAGGGTCCTTGTCACTTGCTTAAAAAGTGGGATTTTTTTCCCTCCTCCTTTTCTAACCTATTAAGCAGCCTGCAAGCAATCAGCTAATTATTCGACAAAGCTTAAATTATTTTAACTTTGTAGATGGTTGCTGGGAACAACGACTGACTAAAAATCTTTGTTGATGTGACTAGGAGAAGCCTGGGGGCCTTTTTTTGTTTTTGCTTTTTACTTTGTCTTATTGTTTTAGTTAGTGTGATCTTGCGTTATACAAAAAGCCAAAGAGTCCCCTTTAGAGAAAGCCTTGGGGACTCTTTGGGGTTAATCCTGTCCTGCAGGACTGTGCCTCACTAAGCCACAAATCCTCTCACCTTCTGTCTTTGCTTCCTGTTTGAAAAATGGATTGTTTTTTTCTTTTCATCCTTAAATGCAGCTCTTGTTTCTTAAAGACAACACTCAAGAGGCATTATTCCTCATTTATCATCCTGATCATCCTGTAGAAATCAAATAAATTATCTAAAAATGTCATTAGACATAATACAATGATGTGCAAAGGTTATGTTTTTTGTGAAAAATTGTGTTATACATATTCGAGCTTGTACATGAACTTGACAATTTTTGCATTTTTTTTATTCACAAGCCTTGAAAACATAAAAAATGTTAATAGAATTTTGTTTTCAATGTGACATTAAAGAAAGTCCTTGATGTGTTGAAACAGGTTAAGAAAATAAAGATGGATGAATAAAAAGTAAAATAAAAAAGCAATTACATACAATAGACTTAATTTATGAAATATTTGTATATTTATACTCCTGAAAAACAGCCTACAGACAACTTATGTCTGTTTTGCAAAAGTTACGTACAATTAAAATTTGGGGAATCTCAAAATGTGTTACTTTGACATATCTGAAATGCTTCTAAAATAGTAGTGCCTCCACACAATAAATCAACATAAAATCAACATGGTCAGGGACTTAGCCTTTGAAAATGATATGGTTTGTTCCACACATATTCAAAGTGAACCCAAAAATAAAATAAAACACTGGAAAGATATATAGCCACACCTACATAAATAATACTTTTCTGTTTGGAATATCTCACAAGGTGGGTGGCACAGTGGTGCAGTGGGTAGCGCTGCTGTCTTACAGTTAGGAGACCCAGGTTTGCTTCTCGGGTCCTCCCTGCGTGGAGTTTGTATGTTCTCCCCGTGTCTGCGTGGGTTTCCTCCCACAGTCCAAAGACATGCAGGTTAGGTGCATTGGCGATCCTAAATTGTGCTTGGTGTGTGCGCCCTGCCCAGGGTTTGTTTCCTGCCTTGCGCCCTGTGTTGGCTGGGATTGGCTTCAGCAGACTCCCATGACCCTGTAGTTAGAATTAGGGTTGGATAATGGATGGATGGATATCTCGCAAGGTATTTATATTACAAGTTCCAGTCAAACTCACAAGTCTATCAGAAGTCTTAGTGCTTCTCATGACATCCAAACCTTTGAACATATTTCTTGTAATCTCCACATTCACTTTTTGTAACTCTTATCATTTCCTGAATTTTCTAAATCATTTCATGGTCATGGAGTGCTGAGAACCAGGAGGGAATCAACCCTAGGACCATCGCTGAGCACACTAACACAAATACCCACACTGTCACACACACCCTCAGTCAACTTGGAGAATGTCTTTGTACTGTAAGAAGAAGCTTGAGCTCCCCAGAGATATTAACCTTAAATTTTAAATTGGAGGATGACAGCTGGAAAGGTTTAAAGCTTGGGTGCTCTCTGCTAATCCTTATTAAACCTGACACTACCTAAAGCAAGATGCTTGGCACTCAAGCAAAACACTACTTTTGGGACCACATGCCCCACTCTGAAATTTATTAGGGAAAGCAAACATCATTTCATATGTTAACCGAGCAATATGCAAGAAACCTTGCTTGATTTCTATGTTGTTGTGGCCATTGAGGAAATATTTACTCTGGTATTAGTCTGTAAATGTCTTGGAATTCCTGAATCTCATCCTTGTAACCATGAAACACAGGGTGGACAGCAGTTATGAATCCTCTTGGATGTTCTTTTAAATGGGCTCCACTGCTGTTCAGATATGGAAAACAATTTATTTTGACAGCCTCTAACAAAGCACAATTCACCATTGCCTTTTTTGTTGCTTCATAACTTGCATGTATTATATTAGACAAGTATCTATAAAAATATCCATGTGTTTAGCCATACTTCCAAAAAAATTATAGTCTCCACAATATTGAGAAGTTAAAAGCATTAGAAATTATATTAACTAATAGGATTTCGTCATATAATTGTAATGCATACTTTATGTGTCATTAAGGGATGTTCCAATCCGTTATTCCATCAATGGACTACACCTGTGTTTATTCCATTCTATGGAGGCAGAGTCTACTTCAGATGTATTAAGGCAAAAGGCAGAAACAGACCTTGGGCAGGACATCACATAGTGGATTCTTGTTCAGACTCATATAACAAATAGGGCCCATGTCAACTTTTATGGGCCCCCAATTCACACCACTTACTGGCTAACAAGCCCCTGTCTCAGATCTCATCTGAATCTTCTCCAAGTTACTCCATGGACCTTCTCTCTGCCATCCACTGGCCAGCTCATCCCATATCTTTCCTGATATGCAGTGACTTCAACTCTTACTTTATTTAATATCCCCTTGTGGTTACCCTTGGACTGAAATATGACCGCTGTCCGGATTTTTCTTGCCTCATGCAATTATTTTATCTGTTTTATCTTGGATCCTCAGGACACCAGATATTTTTGCTCAGTCACCTTAGATAGACCAGATTTTCAATGCACCAGTTACTTGGTCAGGGTAACATAATAAGATTACGGCCGAAGATCCAGTGTCTTGGATATTAGGCCACACTATCGCTCAAAACATTTTACAGTTGAGACACTCAAAATTCTACTATTCTGCTTGATATTGCTAATCAAAATATATATCTGACATGCTGTGTGTGAAGAATTGCATCACACAAAAATGTACAATTGCAAAGCAAATCTGTTTGGTCTCCCTGAACATTGTATGGAAAAGCATCTATTTGCAGAAGGTTAAATTCATTTTTATCACCTCTCCTTTGAAAGAGGAGGTCCAATTTATTTAGTTTATATTACATGTACAGTCAGTTACATAGACTATCTTCAGGTCAAAGGCAGATTATGTCAATGTTGGCATCCACGTTTTTGTATGTATTAGGCACAGCACACATTTCTAGTGCATCATAGCAATGAAATATACAAAACTATAGTCCTTCATTGAATACATTGACACCATACATGGAAACCTGCACAGACACTTGGGAGGAGGTCAAACTCTACTCAGACAATGCTGGGAACTGAACCCTTGACTACAGAGATGTGAGGTAAATGCTGTATTAAACACATATTGATTAAGCAGCAGATCTGCACAACACAACCTGATAGGCACCCACGTTTGCTATTTATTAAGTAGGATATTTAAAGCGTCAATGTTTTCAGAAGAGCAAAAACCCACTCTTTAAAGGTGGCTTTTTAGGAAGTTAGAGGAAATGGCAGCAGATGGAGATAATCTGAGAAGAGCTGAAAATGTGCCTGGAGGCAGCTTACCTGTGTTGAGTAAAAGTGAGAGCTCAGATTGGTATTGTTCACTGAAGGTGAGGTACCAGCAAGCACATCCCAGCAGCTTTGTGCTAGCTTTACTTTATGAACCAAAAGCACAAGTGAGAGATTAACAAAGGGAGACACCTAAATTATACTACAATAAAAGGTGACATAGAATGCATGGCTCCTATGAGGACTTTTCTCCCAGTTCTTTTCGCCTGTAGTGTCCCCATTAAACTGATAGTGTGTTTAGCATCCGTCCTTCCATCCATCCATCCATCCATCCATCCATCCATCCATCCATCCATCCATCCATCCATCTATCCATCCATCCACCCATTGTTTGAAACCAGCCAATCCAACTCAGGGTTCCGGAAGAGTCTCACAATAATGAAGTACAAAAAAGAAAAACAGTGTAGGAATCTTCATAATTGGAAACTTCAACTTCCCATAAAGAACTCTGGGGTAAATGTATGTGGAGTTAAGTGTGCCTTTGAAGGAGAAAGTCTTACATTTTCATTTCTTCAAAGTTAGGTTTACTAAAATGACTCTGTTCAGGTGGGTAAACCAGCATTTTATAAGGTCTAGGAATTTAAGAGACACCACAGGACCAGCCAAAGCTGTGCTGGCCTGGATAGATATCTGGCTTATTTATGTAAGCTTGGTTATGTCACAGAATATATTCCCAAGACAGAAAATCATGCAGAGTCCAAAGTCTCCTGGTTCCAGTCAGACTTTAACAAAAGATTCTATAGTCTCACTCAGTCTGCTGAAAAAGCTGC
This sequence comes from Erpetoichthys calabaricus, assembly GCF_900747795.2. Lineage (NCBI taxonomy): Eukaryota > Metazoa > Chordata > Cladistia > Polypteriformes > Polypteridae > Erpetoichthys > Erpetoichthys calabaricus. The sequence goes on from NC_041395.2 coordinate 84,907,621, forward strand.
TATTCCTGGGCACATAGACATCTTTATACAAAATGTAATAAACGATAAGATATTTAAACATTTCTGTTTATGCTAATGGACAAAACCTAATGGTATTCCACCACTATTGTCTAATCACTTTCAGTGAAGCCCACTTTATATTAGGTTAGGTCTATCCATGCCCATTATTCATTATGCTAATGGACAACACCTTTGGGCATTTCACCAATACTGTCTGATCTCCCTTTAGTCAAGCTCACTTTACCTTTCAATCATGTCAACGTTCCATTTGGTATTGCCCATTTTTACACCCATCTTGGTATAAGTTTTCAAGGTGTCATTTTATATTTGATCTGATTAGATAGAAATGCATTTGTCTCCGGTGAGAAACTTGTTTTTTTACAGAAGCTCTTTAAATAAATAAATAACAAACAAATAGTTAAATAAATAAATAAACACACACTTTTTGGTCTGAGCACACACCAGAATGACTGCAAAGCAAGAAAATGAAAGTTCTGACTTGCCTGTCGCAGTCCTAATAAGGCATTATGCAGACATATTGCTGCCCCAGTAGTGTTTCTTGACACACTTCTACTGAATGATTCGTTTGCTGAAAGTCCTTAGTTTTAGTGTGTCAGAGAGAGGATGTGCAGCATTGTTCATAATGACATTCGGTTTTGTTTTAATTCTCTTCTTTACTACTACTTTAGTTAGATAGATACAGTGCATCCGGAAAGTATTCACAGCGCATCACTGTAACCACATTTTGTTATGTTACAGCCTTATTCCAAAATGGATTAAATTCATTTTTTTCCTCAGAATTCTACACACAACACCCCATAATGACAACGTGAAAAAAAGTTTACTTGAGGTTTTTGCAAATTTATTAAAAATAAAAAAACTGAGAAATCACATGTACATAAGTATTCACAGCCTTTGCTCAATACTTTGTCGATGCACCTTTGGCAGCAATTACAGTCTCAAGTCTTTTTGAATATGATGCCACAAGCTTGGCACACCTATCCTTAGCCAGTTTCTCCCATTCCTCTTTGCAGCACCTCTCATGCTCCATCAGGTTGGATGGGAAGCGTCGGTGCACAGCCATTTTAAGATCTCTCTAGAGATGTTCAATCGGATTCAAGTCTAGGCTCTGGCTGGGCCACTCAAGGACATTCACAGAGTTGTCCTGAAGCCACTCCTTTGATATCTTGGCTGTGTGCTTAGGGTCGTTGTCCTGCTGAAAGATGAATTGTCACCCCAGTCTGAGGTAAAGAGCGCTCTGGAGCAGGTTTTCATCCAGGATGTCTCTGTACATTGCTGCAGTCATCTTTCCTTTTATCCTGACTAGTCTCCCAGTCCCTGCCACTGAAAAACACCCTCACAGTATGATGCTGCCACCACCATGCTTCACTGTAATAATAATAATAATACATTTTATTTATATAGTGCCTTTCCCATGCTCAAGGCACTTACAGAATATAATAAAGAACGGCAGAATATACAGTATATAGCATTGTACAAACCAGATAAATAAATAAAGAAGATTAAGACAGTAAATTCTGAAAAAAAACAGACAACATAATTGATGGTCTAGCACACACATACAGGTTACATGAGCATCTTGACAGAGAAGTAAACTGAGAGAAGGGTAATAAAGTCAAGTAGAGCTAAAAGCCTTCCTGAACAGATGAGTTTTGAGTTGTTTTTTAAAAGAATTCATGGAGTCAGCTGACCAGATTAATTTTGGTAGGTCATTCCAGAGTCTGGGTGCTATACAGCTGAAGGCCCTGTCACCCATGGAGTGTAGATTAGTGTGGGGTACAACAAGATTGCCAGAATCAGAGGACCTTAGTGGGCGGGCAGGCACATAGTGATGGAGAAGGTCAGTTATGTAGTTTGGTGCAAGGTTATTTAAAGCTTTGTAGGTTATTAGTAGGATTTTATATTCGATTCTGTAAGACACAGGGAGCCAGTGAAGGCGAAGCAGGATGGGTGTGATGTGCTCGCTGCTGCTGGTTCGAGTAAGGACTCTTGCAGCTGAGTTTTGAATAAGCTGGAGCTGTGATATAAGATTAGAAGGGGCACCTGCCAGTAGGGAATTACAATAATCGATGCGGGATGTGATAAAAGCATGGACAAGTTTCTCAGCATTAGAGAAGGAGAGGAAGGAGCGAACACGGGATATGTTACGGAGGTGAATGTAAGAAAGTTTCTTAATGTGATTTATGTGGGCGGAATAAGTGAGGGAGAAATCAAAAATGACACCAAGATTTTTTACAGTAGAGGCAGGTCTGATGAGATCACTGCCAAGATGGACTGGGAAGGAGCTCATTTTATTAAGTTGCATTTTAGTCCCAATTTGCAGGAGTTCAGTTTTATTGCAATTTAATTTTAAAGAGTTCTGCTCCATCCAGGTTTTAATTTCACTAACGCAGGTTGTGAGCTGAGAAAGCTCTGATGAAGTTCCACTTTTAACATTGAAGTACAGCTGAGTATCATCTGCATAAAAATGATAACCCAGTCCATAGCTACGGATAATATGGCCAAGGGGAAGCATATAAATACAGAAAAGCAGAGGACCGAGGACAGAGCCCTGAGGGACTCCTTGTGTGACTGGCACGGAGTTGGATCTGCTGTTGCCAAGACTAACAAACTCTTGCCTATCAGTCAGATAGGACTTGAACCACTGGAGGGCAGTGCCAGAGATACCCAGCATGTTCTCCATTCTGGACAGTAGGATGTCATGTCTAACAGTGTCAAATGCTGCACTGAGGTCTAACAGAATTAATATGCTAGATTGTCCAGAGTCTGCTGCCACTGTAGGGATGGTATTGGCCTGGTGATGAGTGGTGCCTGGTTTCCTCCAAATGTGACGCCTGGCATTCACACCAAAGAGTTCAGAATTTTCTTTCTCATGGTCTGAGAGTCCTTCAGGTGCCTTTTGGCAAACTCCAGGCGGGCTGCCATGTGCCTTTTACTAAGGAGTGGCTTCCGTCTGGCCACTCTACCATACAGGCCTGATTGGTGGATTGCTGCAGAGATGGTTGTCCTTCTGGAAGGTTCTCCTCTCTCCACAGAGGACCTCTGGAGCTCTGACAGAGTGACCATCGGGTTCTTGGTCACCTCCCTGACTAAGGCTCTTCTCCCCCGATCGCTCAGTTTAGATGGCCGGCCAGCTCTAGGAAGAGTCCTGGTGGTTTCAAACTTCTTCCACTTACGGATGATGGAGGCCACTGTGCTCATTGGGACCTTCAAAGCAGTAGAAATTTTTCTGTAACCTTCCCCAGATTTGTGCCTTGAGACAATCCTGACTCGGAGGTCTACACACAATTCCTTTGACTTCATGCTTGGTTTGTGCTCTGACATGAACTGTCAACTGTGGGACTTTATATAGACAGGTATGTGCATTTCCAAATCATGTCCAATCAACTGAATTTACCACAGGTGGACTCCAATTAAGCTGCAGAAACATCTCAAGGATGATCAGGGGAAACAGGATGCACCTGAGCTCAATTTTAGGCTTCATGGCAAAGGCTGTGAATACTTATGTACATGTGCTTTCTCATTTTTTTTATTTTTAATAAATTTGCAAAAACCTCAAGTAAACTTTTTTCATGTTGTCATTATGGGGTGTTGTGTGTAGAATTCAGAGGAAAAAAATGAATTTAATCCATTTTGGAATAAGGCTGTAACATAACAAAATGTGGAAAAAGTGATGCGCTGTGAATACGATACGATAGATAGATAGATAGATAGATAGATAGATAGATAGATAGATAGATAGATAATTTGTCCCCAGGGGGAAATTTGGCAATTTATAATAATAATAATAATAATAATAATAATAATAATATTTGTAATATTAATAATAAATTATTTATTATTACTTTATTATTATTCTTATTTTTCATTTATACAGATGGACTAGTTACATGTAAGACTAACAATGCAATATCAATACATGCCAGTGTTTTAACTATCTAAGTCACTCAGTCATTTTCTAACCTGCTTAGTCCTTAAGAGAGTCACAGGGGGTTCTGGAGCTTATCCCAGCTAGCAGAGGGCACCAGTCCATGGCATGGTAAACAAACACACATTCAAAAACTGCACATGAGGGCCAATTTAGTAACACAAATTCACCTAATGTGCATGTCTTTGGACTGTGGGAGGAAAGTGGAGCATCTGCAGGAAACCCATGCAGAACATGGAAACTCCATGCTGGGAGGACCAGGAGCCCAGGTCTCCTTACTGCATGGCAGCAGTGCTACCACTGTGCTGGCTTTTAGCTATCTAAGGCTCAGTGCAATTCAGTGCTTAGACTATATTGGTGGTGAGAATACAATATACTTTAAAAAATAATACCCCCGCGACCTGACCTCGGATAAGTGGAAGAGGATGGATGGATGGATGGATATTCTTAAAAGGTACAGAACCATATAGTAAAATGAGTGCTTAATTATATTAAAAATTATCATTTCTGTGCATACTCTATACTATTTCTGCTTAAGTCATTCTGTGTATAATATAAAAAATATTCAGTAAATATTTGTAGAGATATATTTCCATATATATTTCCATAATTAATGCTCAGTGCTCAGTGTCTACTAAAATGTACATTTTTGACACATAATTAAAATCAATATTTATTTTTGTATACTGCAACAACTCTATATGACATCTCCTTAAATCATGTGAAAATCACAACAAAGATTATAAAACAGAAAAAAAAATCAGCATATTGCATGATGTCATTATAGATTGAACATTATTTAATGAATGTTTATAACCTAACATCAGCTTCTCTACAGTGCTTGGATCCTGATAAGGCTTCTATCTGTAGCGTCTTCTATTTTAAATTTATGTGTTCCCTGTGTATATATTGGCATATATTTCCTCTGGGCATTCCCACTGGTTAAAGTAGTGTTGTCAAAAATATTAATTTGCATCAATTGTGAAATTTTGAAAGAATACCAATACTCTATTTCTGTAGTATTGATTCAATCCATGTAAGATGTACTTCTTTTGACAGCGAGTTCAGACCCACAGGCTACAGCACACACACAAACACACACAGCTCTCCACACAGAGCATCTCCTGCTCAAAAATTAAAAGTGAAAACTGCAGCCTTCAAATGAAAGTGACACTTAAAACTACAGCCATTTACAGAAACAGGTTTCTCTGCATACATGAAATGATATAAAAAGGCAAATGTGGTGTTATGAAGATAGTGATGTCCTGTAGAGTTCACTGACCCTTTTAAAGTGTGACTTTTTCTTATCTCTTTGTGTTTTCCTGCTTTTGCTTGTTGTTCTTCCTTTTGATTTAATGCCTGCTCAGTTGACATAGTGTAATAAGAGCCTTGTCTTCTGTAATTCTGGATTCTTCGTTTGCAGACATATTACTTTTTAATATTATTTTAACTGGGTGCTCTTTGTTTAAAAGTTACCAGTAAACTTTGCTAAGAATGACTTGAAAAATGCCAGTGTGCACAAGTGGCGGTCTTCATGGAAAATGTTTACAAAGTAGTGCTTTAGGGTGCAATAATATTTATTGAAGACTGCACAACTTGTGTTCTAGAGGAATCTACTTATCTCTATATAGTTAATCTTTTTATAAAATATGAAAATTTTGATCTTCAATTTTGTGCAAATTCCCCCAGGTTAAAAAATATGGTATAGAATGTCGATACTTTCAAAGCATTGTGTCAAAGTTGGAAATGTTTTATTATTTACTGTTTATGAAAACATCATTTAGTTAATTTACCAATAAAATATAATTCAGGAAAATAACCTAGCAAGTAGTCAGAGGATTGCTGAATTCATTAATTCAGTCTGCGCTACGGATTTACTTTAATAAGTCTGCATACAGTAAATAATAGTACGCTAGTCCTCCATTTTCCAGTAGAAGTGCTTCAGTTTGTTGGCATTAACTTAACAGCATTATGAAAAGATCGACTCTAGAGATCACTGCATTAAATTAAACTGAGTGTGACATTGATATTTTGTGACTTTTAAAGTATTGCTGCTCAGAGCTTTACTCATCTGAAGAATCCTGGTCTTCAGGTATGTATTCTGTTGTCATGAAGGACTGGATTAGACCAACAATGATGTTCACATATCTTGTGACGTAAAGACCGTGTTCCTGTTATATGAAAAGACCTAGTTATACTCAAGAGACCCAAGTGACCATTGTTGATACTCTACCAAAAGAATCCATGGACTCACAAGGTTTTCATCATATCCTACTTCTATCATCACATAATTCAGCAAGGATTCAAAATTTATTAGATCTCCCAATGTTCTTCCAGCCGTCCAGCATTCAGAATTCGGGTTTCTTAGCCCACTGTTAACACCTTCTTGTTTATAACAAACAGGAGAACAATTTAGTCGAAGTCATCAAGTGCATATAACATCCATGACAATTTACGAGGAGATGAATGTTTTGATTTCTCTTTCCTGACCATCTTCATATTTAACTGTTAGTTGACTGAATGTAGGTCCTTCTATCATGTCAACTTCTATTGTCTTTTTCAACCACAGGGCCACCATGCATCTGGTCCAGTCAAACACAGTTAAGTATTTGGTCTTCCCCAGTCTTCCTCTGAATTGCACATACTAACACACAAAGCTTTGCTGCCTGCCTCCCTACTTCAAATAGCATCCTTTCCTCACATATTGCTGTTGGTAATTGAGCAGTCAGCTTTTTTATAGATGCTGATTCTCCTTATAAATTAGCTACTTAGTGCAATATTGAAAGTTGGTTATTGCCATGCAGTAAGTATTCATTAATGTGAGATGTAAGAAGAACTCTTGCTGAGGTTACACACATTGTTTAATGGTGACACACATTACAGAGACAACATTTATAGAACGGTACCTGATAAAAACAGATACTCTATATCAGGTTTATTCACAGCAGGACAGGTTATCAAATGACTCACAGCTGACATGACTCATCCTCACTATGTGATTGTTACTTTTACACATAAAAATCAGATGCAACCTATTTGGAGAAAGAATGTCTAGTTTTGTTTGGGGGCGCTCAATACCATTGCAGATTTTTAAGTGAAAAATTATAGCTGATATGGTGCTTTCCACTTTGACTGTAGTACACGATTTTTCCATTGTAGATTAAAAAAAAACAAATTCATTATTCATTGTTAATTTTGTATTCTGGAGCACCTTTCATGATAAACAGTACCAAGAAACATTTTACGAAGAATAAACTCTGAACATGTCATTCAGAATTTAATGTATGCATTTTGATGTATTATTTACTGTATTTTAAGTAGCAGCATTCAAAGAAAGTACCTTTACATGGTTATCCATAATGAAAGCACAGATAACAACAAAATTAATATTGTTTTTGTATCAGTATGCTGCTGCTGAAGTATGTGAATTTCCCCTTGGGATTAATAAAGTATCTATCTATCTATCTATCTATCTATCTATCTATCTATCTATCTATCTATCTATCTATCTATCTATCTATCTATCTATCTATCTATCTATCTATCTATCTATCTATCTATCTAAAATGTAAAATGCAGTAACTCTCAACATTAAGGCCTTTCTTAAATAATTGGCTTTAATATTTTTCTTATATTTTTCTTATTCATATTTTAAATTTCAATGAGGAAATGACCATTAAATCCTACATGTATTAATATGATTTTTAAGGTCTAATGCGATTTTACATCACTGTTGAAGAAATGATTAGTACTTTCATTTTTATTTTCTTACAGACTATTTTCTGCATCCAAAATCTCTTTCCTCTATAAGATGTTTTATAATTACACCAGTAACGGCGCACTGCACGACAACGTGCAGTGAATGCACTTGACTTGAGCATTCCTAGTTTTCATACTCTTTCTATGTATGTTTAGCATTCATTTGCTCAAAGGTTGATGTGCTTGCTGCTTCCTGAGCAGCTCTTCTTTTCTCCACCATAGCAGCCCGCTTCTTCTCTTCTTTCGTCAGCATCTCTTCGCGTTAAAACTGATTAAGTCAGTGTTTGTGTTGCAATTACTTAGTATGTTTTCTTTAATTTTTCACTTAAGCTGGCACTTAAGTCTTCAATCTGCCTCAAGAATGATTTAAGGTATGAAGAGGTAGGGGAAGTGACGGCGAAGGTGGTAGTGATGAGAATGGCACCCTTACACCCTGTGCTGCACGGCCGCCCTGCTGGCCACTGCCAAGAGTTCATTATACAATAAAATAAATAAAAACAGGAATAATCTTGGAGGTCAACCATCATCCCGCAAGTGGTTAGTAGACGTCACGTAGTATGCGTGTACAAAATTTCTTGTCAATAGGTCAAACGGTTTGCGAGCTACAGGTGACTTAAAATCCTGGATAGACAAACGAACAGCCATGGTAGCATATTATATATAAATATTATGTGTATTTACACTTTAAACTTTAAAGATGACAGGGAAAATGGCACTCACCAAAGGGCAAGTTTCCTTAATTTAACTTATCGTGCTCTAATTTGATTTATTGCTTGTGGGACTGCAACCTTGAAGCCTTTCTATATTCTATAAACACTTTTTTACAAATGTACAGTGCCATGCAAAAGTATTCACCCACCTCAGTGTATGTCCTGTTTTGTCGCATTATAATTTTGACTTAAAATGGATTATCATTTGGATTTCATGTAATGGACTTAATCCAAATTATTGAAGTCTAAGGAAAATAAAATACCTTGTACAGTATATACAGAAAAAACAGGTAAAAACTGAAAAGATGTGAGTGCACATGTAGTCATCCCCTTTACTATAAAACCACTAAATAAGATCTGGTCCAATGAGTTAACTACAGAAGTCACATAATTAGTTGATTAAGGTCCACCTGTGTACAGTCCAAGTATCACATGATCTGTCACATGATGTCAGTATAAATAGACCTGTTCTGAAAGGCCCCTGACTCTGCAACACCATTAAGCAAGCAACATGAAGACAAAGGAGCACTCCAAACAGGTCAGAGGCAAACAAAATTGGTTTAAAAAAAAAATCCCAAATTCTGAATATCCCACAGAGCACCCTTAAGTCCATAATAACAAAGTAATTATAACAAACCTGACTACAGAAGGTCACCCACCAAAACTCACAGACAAGGAGAGCATTAATCAGAGAAACAACAAAGATACCAAGGATAACATGGAAGGAGCTGCAAAGATCTACAGCGGAGATGGGAATATTTGTCCATAGGACCACTTTAATCCGTACACTCCATAGAGTGGGCTTTATGGAAAAGTGGGCAAAAAAAGCCATTGCTTAAAGAAAAAAATAAGAACATTTTGACTTTGCCCAACAGCATGTGGTGGACTCCCAAAACACGTGGAAGAAGGTTCTCTGGTCAGATCTCACTAAAATTGAACTTTTTGGTCATCAAGGAAAACACCATGTGTGGCACAAACCCAACACTTCCCATCACCCAAAGAACACCATTCCCTCAGTGAAGCATGATACTGGCAGCATCATGCTGTGGGGGTGTTTTTCATTGGCAGGGACAGGAAAACTGGTCAGGATTGAAGGAAAGATGGATGGCAATAAATATAGGTCAATTCTTGAGGAAAACCTGTTTCACTCTGTCAGAGATTTGTGACTGGGATGACCAGCAAGACAATCACGCTAAACATACAGCTAAAGCTACAATGGAGTGGTTTAAAGAGAAACATTTAAGTGTCTTGGAATGGCCTTATCAAAGCCCAGAAGCATCATGCATAACGGTGTGTGTAGAATTCACACTAAAACATGGCGTATGGACAAAAGCGGAAATGTGCGTATGCATAAAAAAATCCAGATGCATAAATCTCTGCGTTCACCAACTTCCATGTTCTTCCGCTACATAAATCCCGGTCAGCATGAAAAGTAATGCATGTGCATGTACCTGCCACCACTCCCCAACACCTCCCAGAATTACACCTCTTTGAATATGCAAATCAATATAAATAGCTCTTAAGCTCAGCGTTCTGTGAAAAGACAATGGCAAAAGCAAAGGGGAAAACAGAAGAATTTCAGCAAATACCAAGTGGAGGCAAGGAAAAACATACTATTTGTTGGTTTAAACAGCGGTATAAACAGCAAAAGTTGATCCTTTTGTTCAAGTTCACAAAGTCTCACAGTGCCTGAAATAAAAAAGAAACTGTCAGATATCAAAGTCGCTGTGAAAAGGCGAGTCGTAGCCCACCATCAGAGAGTCATATGGAAGCTTATTAGGGTACAGAGAAAAGACAAAAATAGGGACACAGTGGCAAAAAAAGCTCGAAATTTCCACTTTAATCATGTAGTTTATTTTGTCTTTAAAGTAGAACATCATAAACTTCATCTTAAAATCGTTTAATTTACTAGTTTCTCAAATACCATCGTAACTAAAGTAGCACGTTAAATGCTTTGATTTGTAAGTGTTCTCCTATGTGCTCTATGTTTGTGAATCACTACATGCTTCTTAAACAAGCTTTCTCTTTCTCTGACAGGACACAGAATCCATCACATTCATGATATTACAGCTCTCTAAATAAATTAAATACTGAGCTGTATACTTGATATCATTTTCACGATGATAAGAATTAAAGCATGTTATTAAACTTGGGATAACGGTGGCACAGTGATAGTGACGAGCTGGTGCCCCGTCCAGAATTTGTTCCTGCCTCACGCAAGATGCTTGCTGCGCAGTCTGTTACCTTCGATGAAATAATTTATTGCAGCAGTACTGTCTCTTTCAAATGTACTAACCCCCAATTCCTGTCCTTCCTTTTCTTTCTCCAAGTACCCAGTCGCCACATAATCAGCTCTGTAATAGATGTCAAGCCATCTGTAAGCTTAGAATGCCAATTCTTCAGAACTTTTAAGGAACATTGAAATATCTTTGTGTATTATTCTATCCATCCAGTGTCGCATCCAGGAGGCAGGAACAATCCACCATGTCCTCACATGTTTAAATATTAACAATATAGATTATTTAAATGATGTTAAAATTTTATCTGTATAATGTAAAAAACATATTTGACTGCATTTCATTTTAAAAATGATATCGTCATCATATGTAAATATGCGCTTTATAAAGTGGCTCAGGTTGTGCAATATTATAACTGTAGTGCAAGTTTACAGTGAGGTAATTGTACTTATGAGTACAAACAGTTCTACAAGGAGCACTTGATGGACTGATTGAGTGCGTTTAGAGCTCTTGTGATGAAACTGTTTCTAAACCGCGAGGTCCCTACAGGAAAGGCTTTGAAGCATTTGCCGTATGGGAGCAGTTCAAATAGTGCATGGCTTGAAGCAGCGTGTGCTTGATGCCGTATACCGATAATTCTCTTTCCGATCAGCTGCTTGAGAGCTGTGATTCCACACTCAGATACAGTGGGATAAATACTCTGAGTGGTGCACTAAGAGTAACAACACTAAAATAGCTATGGTATTTGGAATAGTTTGGCCATTCAGTATATTGTTAGGGGTTAATTACAATCAGATGCCTTAAACTAATAAACAAATGCGGTTAATTTCAGTATATTTGATAAAGCCGTCAGGGATGTGCATCTAAAAGAGAAAGGGAAGCCACACTGGAACAAAAGCACTGCTTTGACGTTGGGTGCCGCCAGTTTGCAAAACTGAGCGGAGAACTTGCATACGCTTGGGATTGAGCTAGCGTGAAAATGTGCATGGCTTTATGGCAAGTTTAGTTTTTATACATCGCGATGTGAGTGGAAACAGGTATACGCAACATTTTTGTGCGTACGCACCATTTGCACATGAGGCCCCAGGCCTCAATCCAGTGGAGGATCTGTGGCCTTAAAGATTGCTGTACACCAACACAACCTGTCTAGCTTGAATGAGTTGGAGCAATTTTGCCTTGAAAAATGGGTGAAAATCCCAGTGTTTTGATCTGCTAACCTAATGAGACATTCCCCAAGGTGGCTCTATGAAGTATTGACTTTGGGGGAGAGAATACCAATGCACAATAATGATTTCTGTTTTTTTATCTTAATTGTTTGTGTCTCAATAGAAATATTTTGCACCTCCAAAGTGGTAGTCATGTTGTGTAAATCAAATAGTGCTAACCTCCCAAAAATCCATGTTAATTCAAGGCTGTTTTGCAACAAAACAGGACAAACACCGCACCTTTTGTGCCAGCCAATAGCATGCTGTTTGACGGAGCCGGTGCTGTACGAAGGGATAACATGTCGCAATCTTGGCCCTTATTTTTCTTTTTTCAATTCAGTCATGACACATAAAATACAAGTCCTGTCCTCAGAGACACCAGCTAGCCCAGTTTCTCTTCTTTTTATGAGATCCAAATCCCTTGTGTTCCTTATCTCTCGTTGCTGCAGTTGCATGCATTGTATGTCTGGATGAGCATGCACATTGGTTATCAGCTCTCATGTACACAGAACCTGCCCCTTACAAGTAAAGACAAAATCAAACCTTCTTGATTATATTAGAGAGAGTTGCGGACTAGTTGGACTGAGTCACTGGGCATGTCACATTACGTGACTAGTTTCATGGGAGAACACCGCTGCCTGCCTCCAACTGGCTAAGATTATGCAGGCTACAACTGAAGATCGCTGGAAAAGTTACAAAATGTGACACAGCCTTAACCAATCATGATCTGTCTATAGTTTGGATCACAAAAAATCAAATTAAGCATACTTAAGACATACTGCTAATATGCTTGTTCAGTTGAAGTTGCGACTATTTGATATTGTTCTTATACAACTTCACTCAGGTGTACCACATGGAGACTTTTGTGAAAAATATGCCTATGCACCCAGTTTTTATACAGTTATACAATTACTTGGACCTAAATGTTTAGTCCAGCAATACACTGCATTTTGATACTAATTTCTTTCTGGGTAATTTAATGGCTTACTTTGCTGGAGCTCCATGTTTCTGCAAATGATTTGCTATTGTTTTATTACTTATGATTTTTTTTGTTAGTTTATTATTACTTATTATTATTACTGGTCTAGAGATATTAGAACCTCATACAAATTTATGGTTTATTTTTTAGTCTAAATGCAGCAGGATAAGATACTGACATTGGACTGAACACAGATTGGGCTGCTGATGAGGAAATTGGCTGGAAGAAAAACTGGCAGCTGCTGGTGTCCCTTATGACCAGGCCTGTAAAACTTTCCTGTCTCGTCTGAAAACAGATAGTGATGTTTTACTATTTGAGTTCGCATAGGAGAGCCAGACAGCACATCAGAATTATGTGTTTTTTATTGGGACTTTGAATTTAGGTTAGAGTTAATATGGCAATTCAGTAAGACAAAGTTTTTATAAACTCAATCTTTTCACTGAAACTTTTTCCATTACACGGTCACAGAGAGATGAAGCATATCCAGGCAGCATTGGGAAATCAGAAGGCCATTGTGGGGAACAGCCCAGACACAGACAGGTAGACAAGATGGTTTCACCACACACACGTTTATTATTCATATTTACAGTGCACAACTCAGTGCCGCAGCACCAATCACCCCTCAAGTCCTTGGCCACAACACAATGCCTTCTCACAGTCTCTGGTCCGCCTCCACCAAGCTTAGTCCACTTCCAACTGACTCTTGCCATTGACTGGAGGGAGGCGGCCCCTTTTATACACCCCAGAAGGACTCCAGGTGCATCCTGAGGAGCTTCTGTAGCCACACCCCTGTGTGGCGGAAGCTCTGACAGTGTATCCGGAAGTCCTCCGGGTGTCCCCAATCCTCTTTCCCCCAGCACTTCCAGGTGTGGCAGAAGTGCTGAGGTCCAGGGCTCCCAAGGCATCGGGGCACCCCCTGGCGGTGACCACGGGCCCCTACAGGGTTGAGCTTCCATGCTCTGTACCCATGCCCTCCAAAGCAACCAGGGTGGATGCCCCCTCGTGTTCTGGAGGAGGCACAAGCCCTCCTCCGGTCCTCCTGGGCATCCCGGCCAGGCATGAACCCCAGCCGGGTACCACACCATACACAAACAAATGCCAACCTTCACTCATATCAAACTAATTTAGGTCTGTGTATGAAGTTACATAACATTTACACACCTGATTAATCCCACTTAGGGTTCTGCTTGGCGACAGTCTATTTTAGGAGCATGGGGTGTAACACAGTGAAGAACCTTGGATAGAGTAAAAGTTCACCATACGGTTAGCCCACATCAACACTCATTTGGAACCAATTTAGAATATACTATGGATATGGCAGGAAAACCATGATAGCAGGAAAACAAAGGGGGAACATGCAAACTCCACATTAAGAAAATATACAGTATGCTAATTAAGAATCAAATTTTCTTTTTATTTTACATTTAATGTGTAGAGGTTTCTGCGGTGGGTTGGCACCCTGCCCGGGATTGGTTCCTGCCTTGTGCCCTGTGTTGGCTGGGATTGGCTCCAGCAGACCCCCGTGACCCTGTGTTCAGATTCAGCGGGTTGGAAAATGGATGGATGGATGTGTAGAGGTTTTGTTCTAGCTTTCTAGCTCAGCTGGGTGAACAACTCATTGTTTTGCTCTTTTGTGGGCATTAGCCTTTCCTGATGGTACACATTCAGTGACCAGTATCTCACTGGTCCTCCAAAACGGTATGCATGCACATATTGATACATTTGTGCATGAGTTATCTGCATCACTAACACAAAAAAATCACATTTTTGAGATGACTCATGGTATTAAAATCAACAAAATTAATGCTCTAATAGCTAATGTAAGCATCACATTTTGCTCCGGAGGATGGCAAACAGTTCATCACCTGTACATGATAAAGTGAAGAAGGTCTAGATGGCTAGCGTTTGCTATTTTCGCCACTATTAATGGCACTGCTGCACCAAGAGATGTGTGAGTACGTGAAAGGAGCCAGCAATGATGGGACCATGACTGTTGGCACAGCTGTAGCTCTCCTCCACTGTTGTTCTGCTGGTGCTTGTTGATGACAACAGTGCTCAGCCCATGTGTATAGGCAACAAACCACATGAATTCTGATCTGACCGTTTTCATTCATGTCATATTGCCACAAATCGAACACATACAGTATCTGATCTAGGACTACATATGACAGTGACTCAAGTCTAATTTGAAAAGATTTGATTTCTTTGTCCACGGAGCCATGAAAACATCTGATTTGTGTCCCATTAAGGCAAAAAACTGGATTTGTGTCACTCAGCCTGGTAATGTGAATGTAGCCTTAGACACTCAAACTCAAATATGTCACATTTGTATTGTTACCAATTTTGCAGATTTGAAGAAAAAATCCGTATAGACTTTATTTTCTAAAATGACACCATGCAGCATAGGTATTGAGTCTGGATGTCATAGATTTCAATGGGTCACAAAGCATAATTCAAATAAGGATCTCTAGACACACTGCAAACAAAAAGCACGTTGCTTTATTTAATTAAACAGAAGGCACCTACATCACAAGTTTCATTGTATCTACACGTGATAATAATGACCCTAGAAACCTATAACATGCAAGCATCAGGCTTATAAACATTTAACTCTGATTCCTACATGTTAGACAGGTCTGGCAGCACCCATAAAAGGTGGTAGGGCCGATAGATTATAAATGGCATAGTGTTCTAATTAAAGGCTTAGATCTGTGAACCTGATTATATATAGAATAGAATGATGAATGAATATATCAATCCTGAACGCATTACTTCAATGTTCATTTCTTACTAACTCTGATGTATGGTGAATGGTGAATTTAATATAAGGACACAAATGTTCTGATTACTAGAAAAATGCCTCAGTTTCTTTAACCTATATTAGAAAATACATTGAAGATACTGTCAACTGTATTTTAACTAGTGTGACTGGCACTTGGAAGTTTGGTGCATGGTATCCACTATGGGGTTTGGGGTGATACACAGAGACTTCCTACTGCAGGAGACAGCACCAAAAGCAGTAGTATTGTAAAGATCATTAAAAATGATTCAAAAGCTGATTTCAAATTACTATCTGTATTGGCATCAATGTCTAAAAGAAGAACTGTCTTATCACATTATGGACTTGAATAAATATCTACTAACAATAATGAGCTGTCCCGAATTGTTCTGTTTCTCTGTCATATTCTCAACAAAAACTGATTTGTGGCACTTCATTCTATTACCTTCCATATTAGCTATGTTACATAATCTTTCCTTTTCGAGTTTCTCTGCTCTGTTCTTATTGTAAAAATGCCCATGCCACACCATAGAAAGCATACTGTATAATGCTGAATATAGATTGGTATTGCAAACATTGTGACCACATGCAGGTGGCCAATGTTGTTTTCTCTTTTAAAAATTGAAGAGTTTGATTTGACTAAAATATAATACAATGTACAGTAATCCCTTCTCCATTGCGGGGGTTGCGTTCCAGAGCCACCCGCGAAATAAGAAAATCCGCAAAGTAGAAACCATATGTTTATATGGTTATTTTTATATTGTCATGCTTGGGTCACAGATTTGCGCAGAAACACAGAAGGTTGTAGAGAGACAGGAACGTTATTCAAACACTGCAAACAAACATTTGTCTCTTTTTCAAAAGTTTAAACTGTGCTCCATGACAAGACAGAGATGACAGTTCCATCTCACAATTAAAAGAATGCAAACATATCTTCCTCTTCAAAGGAGTGTGTCAGGAGCATATAAAGTCACAGAGATAGAGAAAAGCAAACAGATCAATAGGGCTGTTTGGCTTAAGTATGCGAAGCACCGCGGCACAAAGCTGTTGAAGGCGGCAGCTCACACCCCCTCCGTCAGGAGCAGACAAAGAGAGAGAGAGAGAGAGATAGAGAGAGACAGAGACAGAGACAGAGTTTGTTTTTCAAGCAAAAATCAATACGTGCCCTTCGAGCTTTGAAGTATGCGAAGCACCGTGCAGCATGTCATTTCAGGAAGCAGCTGCACAAAAGATAGCAACGTGAAGATAATCTTTCAGCATTTTTAGACGAGCGTCCATATCGTCTAGGTGTGCGAACAGCCCCCCTGCTCAATCCCCCTACGTCAGGATCACAGAAAGTCAGCGCAAGAGAGACAGAGAAAAGTAAGTTGGGTAGCTTCTCAGCCATCTGCCAATAGCGTCCCTTGTATGAAATCAACTGGGTAAACCAACTGAGGAAGCATGTACCAGAAATTAAAAGACCTATTGTCCGCAGAAATCCGCGAACCAGGAAAAAATCCGCGATATATATTTAAATATGCTTACATATAAAATCCGCGATGGAGTGAAGCCGCGAAAGGCGAAGCGCGATATAGCGAGGGATTACTGGTCAGGATTGATGGAAAGATGGACGGCAATAAATATAGGTCAATTCTTGAGGAAAACCTGTTTCACTCTGCCAGAGATTTGTGACTGGGATGACCAGCAGGACTGAAATCAGTTTGATTCAGATTTATTGTGACATGTAAAGAATACCATGAGTACAATGAAATGCTTATTTGTGTGCTTGACCAACACACAATACAATTTTCAGGTACCAAAAAAAACAAAAATCAGGTTATGTGTTTAAATTAAAGACATCGGCATTTTTAGATATCTAAAATGCAATTTAAACAAGTCAGAATGTATGGGAAGATGCCTGCAATCACTATCAGTCCAAAATAAATTACAGATATTGCTAATTGAACAATCCAAGGAAGTCAATGGGAAAATCCCTTTCTTTTGATTAATCAAAATTGAATTACAGATAATTCTGATTTCTATTTAATCTTATCAAATTATACTGATGATGAATTAGTATGTTCTATTGATTGGTAAAAACGTAAATTTAAACATCAAAAAAATAATTTTGAGTGGCATGTTGGTGCAGTGGTTAAGCCTGCTGCCTCACAGATCTAATGTTCCTGGTTTAATTCCTGTGTTCAGTCATTGTCTAAATGGAGTCTGTACATTCTCCCAGTATATGCAAGAGTTTTTCTCCCAGTTTTAGCCCTATATACCCAAAGATATATGCATTATATTAACTGATGAATTCAAACTGGCCACATGTGGGTGTGTGCATAAGTGGGCTCTGCATTGTACTGGTATCCCACGCTGGAATGTTGCCTGAACAATTATACTGGAATAGGCACAGGGACACTTAATCCTCAATTGGTTTAAGCAGATTCCAGAATGCCGCACTATACTAGAATGTAATTCTGAAATACTACACACACAAACACATACACATACTCATATAGATATCTAGATCTATAGATTTATTTTTAAAATTAACACCATATATTGAGGTCAGGATCTTTTGTTTAACTTCATGTGTTCAGAAATATATGTCATTTAAATTTATATATTTAGAAATTGATCCACATTTGATGCCATATATTCTATCTATCTATCTATCTATCTATCTATCTATCTATCTATCTATCTATCTATCTATCTATCTATCTATCTATCTATCTATCTATCTATCTATCTATCTATCTATCTATCTATCTGTTCACTGTTATCTAAAATATGACATCCTTTTAGTATGGAGACAAATAATTTTTATAATGTAAACAATGGCACCTTTAAAAATGACTTCTTACTTGTATCAATGTACCATGGCTGGAGATTACATTCTCTGCAGTAATATTTAAGGTTGTGGGCTGTGTAGCTTCATACATAGGCCACTACGGATTAACAAGAATTAACATTTCCCTTCTCGTTCGACCCATGCTACCTCCCATCACCCACAATCCCACAAGTCAAGTTAACTCTGAAAGCAACTCAAAGTGGAGGTCACAGATAGGTGAAGCCCCATCGATTTAATCACATAAGGCTGCCACAGAGGTCAAAACTGACTAGAGCATGCCCTTTATTTTCAGATAAAGTAGATAACATTTTGCTATGTTTGCCCCGAGGTCAGCCAAATTCATTGAAATTTAACCAGCTATATTAAACTGTATATACAGTACAGTGTTTCAATGTCAGTTTATATAAAGTAAAAACCCTTTGACTTTTTGTTGTGCTCTCTTTTTTATGATCATTGGGAAAGATTTTGAATAGCTGCTGTAGCTAATTACATGGTGCATCAATGTTAATAATGTAATTTGTCCACTCTTTCTGGAGTTTCGTCAGGGTCCAGTGGACAGATGCCTGGTAGTTGTAAGCGTAGTTTGCAACTTCTCTCCATATTTAAATGAGTTTTTCTGTGGTCTCTCTGGTTTTCCTCTCACTTCACAAAGATGTGGAGATTCTAAACTGGCTTCAGGGGTGCGTATATGAGTGGGATCTGTTTTGATTGATTGGATTTGATATACTTTATACTTATTGAACTGCCATTTCCACCATTTCCTGCCTTGCTTATAATGCTGCTGGGATAGGCAGCATTTTATGATGACCCTAAATTGGCTGAAGTGAGACTGAACATGTCATGTTATGTTATTCATTCTATACATATTTCATTTTGCACATTTGACAAAACAGTTCACCTTGTCTGGTTTGTCTAGAGGTGTACATCAAACATACAACTTAGTGGTCCAACTAATGCAGCCCCTGCTAACACGGCCATACAGTTCTCATCCTAAATAAAAGAAATGCCAAGGCAAAGCAAGAATTGACAGGACATTGGGAGACATTTTCAGAACTTAATTTCAAGGTTCAAGAAATAAAGTTTCAGACTGATTCTTCTCTTCAAAACAATTAATCTTCTAGTTGTACCCAAGAAGATGATTTATCTTTACAGACTTTTCTTTATGTTTCAGAACTCAGTAGGTGCCCTAGGTCAAACAAGACCCAAACCAAAAGAAGATCCTACTGATTCCATGTTGCTTTGTTGCCTCTACTATCCTGAATACTGAAGTCCCACAACCTTTCCTTGCTTTCATTAATATTTGAATTAAAGATTAAAAGTGCATCTATTCAAGATGAAGTCCAATTTGAAGCTCTTTAAACAGTACAGACCTCACAACATTGACTTATTTATGTGCATATTTTAAATAGTGTAAATCGAAAATCTACACACCTTTAATAAACCTTCAAGTTTAAATGATGTACATTGTCACTCATGTGCATCAGAGGATCACCAGAAGTATGTAATTCCCCACCGAGGAGAAAGGGGGCACTGTCATTAATGGTATCATCTCTTCATAGCCAAAAAGATGCCCATTGAGATGTCCTTCCAGTTGGAGCCCTGTAAGACCCAGACTTCCCTGGAAGGGGGTGTCTCATTTGAACCTCAGCTTACTCGAGAATGGAGCTCCAAAGCAAAGACCCGCTATATCAAGCCTCTGATCTGTTGAAGCCAACAGGGTTGTATTCTTTAAGTTCCATATTGCTTTCTATTTTGCATCCTTGGGCTTTTGTTTTGTTCTCTTCAGACAGATATCAGGTTAAACCCTAATTTGTTTGGATTCCCCCATGTATCTTTGCTCATCCACAACAAGCTAAAATCAGGACCTATAAAGTAATCTCAAAAAATATTAAAGAAAAGGTTCCATGCCTTGGTTGTATAAAGGTGCAAACTTTTTATGATGAACGTTGTTACTGTTTTCATATTTAACTGAGTGATTGGCACCACTTCATCTGGTTCCATATTAAGCTCCTTCACAACGAATGTACACAACACCAAATATTATAGAGCTGAGGATAGCCTGTAGCAACTGACATAACCATCTTGGCTTTAGTGACTTTCAAAGATGTTTTTCATATCCAATTGATGAAGTAGATTTTTGTTTCTTTTTACCAAACTCTACAGTCATAGAGATATGTTTGAAGTACCACCAGGCACTAAGACTAAATCTGATGTACAGTCACTCAGCCAATGAGGTGGCAATGCTGGTCACTACAGTCGCCACACAATTCTCTACATAGCACTCCACCCCTTGGCGTTGTCAAAGAAGCAAAGGGACAGGTAGAAAGTACTCCATTCCCATGGCAGACAGAAAAATGACCTGTTTCTGCAGAATTTACCTTAAGAATTGTGGTTATATAATGCAGAGGCAAGAAGCTAATGAATGATTAATAGAATCTTATTGTAAAAAGATATAAATCAGAAGAGTGATATGAAGAATGCTAAAATACCAGAACACAATGAATGGCATAAATAATAACAATAGCATCTGTACTAAAGTAATGACCAGACAAGGAGAAAACTCATCAGAAAAGCTAATAAGACTAACTGAAAACAACTGAATTAATTTATGGCATCATGTGGCATAATAAAACCAATTTGTACATTTTCTACAGTATAACTCTAAGTTGTGACCTGTTTCAAGAAGACACATTCATTTTCTGAAAACACATTTAGGAAAAGTAGGATAATGTGTTGAGAAGAAAACAGAAACTTTAGTCTCATTACCAAAAATATATATCTGATACAAAGTCAATACAGTTCCTCACCAAAAGAAAGTAATGGTGGTAGGTTCATGCTATGGATCTAGATCTCTTTAACAGGGATAGGGGCTCTGATCAGAATAAAAAGAAAAACAAAAACATTATAAATATTGAGCTATTATGGCACAAAAACTGTTGCCTTCTGTTAGAAAGATGTTTAATTTTCAATGTGATAATGCTCTAATGCACACAGCCAGTTCAATCATGGCATGGTTCAAAATGAAAGTTAACTGTTCTGGAATGGGGTGTCATAGAATAAAATCACAAATCAATAATTTTCAAAGCCAGGAAATCATGCAGAGTCCAAAGGCCTTCTGGTTTCAGTTTAGTTCAGTTTATTAAAAATAGTAAACAGCCATGCTCTGTCGTGCTTAGTCTGCTATGCTAATGGACAACACTTAATGGCATTTTGCCACCTTTGTGCGAACATCCTTAAGTCATGCCCACTTTATTAGTTTATGCCCATTCATGTTCATTGTTCATTATGCTAATAGCTGACACCTGTTTGGCATTTTGCCTGCTTTGTCCGCCATGCTCCTTATTGCTAATACTCCAACCCAGTCTTTGGTTTCAGCTTTGAGGGTGTCATTTTACATTGGTGGAGCATATCAGTGCATAACAGTGCTTAAACCACATTGGTGAGATTACAATGCACTTTAAAAATAATATTAATCTTATATAAGGTAAAGAATCCAAAGTAAAACAAGCATTCGATTAATGTAAATGCTTAATCATATTATACAGTTCTGCTTGAAAGTTTGTGAACCCTTTAGAATTTTCTATATTTCTACATAAATATGACCTAAAACATCATCAGATTTTCATGCAAGTCCTAAAAGTAGATAAAGAGAAACCAGTTAAACAAATGAGACAAAAATATTATACTTGGTCATTTTTTTATTGAGGAAAATGATCGAATATTGCATATTTGTTAGTGGCAAAAGTATGTGAACCTCTAGGATTAGCAGTTAGTTTGAAGGTGAAATTCGAGTCCGGTGATTTCAGAAAGAACAGGGATCTATCAAAGTCTGCTCTTCACAACACATGTTTGTGGAAGTGTATCATAGCACGAACAAAGGAGATTTCTGAGGACCTCAGAAAAAGAGTTGTTGATGCTCATCAGGCTGTAAAAGGTTACAAAACCATCTCTAAAGAGTTTGGACTCCACCAATCCACAGTCAGACAGATTGTGTACAAATGGAGGAAATTCAAGACCATTGTTACCCTCCCCAGGAGTGGTCGACCAACAAAGATCACTCCAAGAGCAAGGCGTGTAATAGTTGGCGAGGTTACAAAGGACCCCAGGGTAACTTCTAAGCAACTAAAGGCCTCTCTCACATTGGCTAATGTTCATGTTCATGAGTCCACTATCAGGAGAACACTGAACAACAATGGTGTGCATGGCAGGGTTGCAAGGAGAAAACCACTGCTCTCCAAAAAAAAACATTGCGGCTCGTCTGCAGTTTGCTAAAGATCACGTGGACAAATCAGAAGGCTATTGGAAGAATGTTTTGTGGACGGATGAGACCAAAATAGAACTTTTAGAATAGAAAATAGAAGCATTATGTTTGGAGAAAGGAAAACACTGCATTCCAGCATAAGAACCTTATCCCATCTGTGAAACATGGTGGTGGTAGTATCATGATTTGGGCCTGTTTTGCTGCATCTGGGCCAGGATGGCTTGCCTTCATTGATGGAACAATTAATTCTGAATTATATCAGAGAATTCTAAAGGAAAATGTCAGGACATCTGTCCATGAACTGAATCTCAAGAGAAGGTGGGTCATGCAGCAAGACAACAACCCTAAGCACACAAGTCGTTCTACCAAAGAATGGTTAAAGAAGAATAAAGTTAATGTTGGAATGGCCAAGTCAAAGTCCTGACCTTAATCCAATCGAAATATTGTGGAAGGATCTGACGCGAGTGGTTAATGTGAGGAAACCCACCAACATCCCAGAGTTGAAACTGTTCTGTATGGAGGAATGGGCTAAAATTCCTCCAAGCCGGTGTGCAGGAATAATCAACAGTTACCGGAAACGTTTAGTTGCAGTTATTGCTGCAAAGGGGGGTCACACCAGATACTGAAAGCAAAGGTTCACATACTTTTGCCACTCACAAATATGTAATATTCGATCATTTTCCTTAATAAATAAATGACCAAGTATAATATTTTTGTCTCATTTGTTTAACTGGTTTCTCTTTATCTACTTTTAGGACTTGAGTGAAAATCTGATGATGTTTTAGGTCATATTTATACAGAAATATAGAAAATTCTAAAGGGTTCACAAACTTTCAAGCACAACTGTACATTCTGATTTCTGTGCATACTTTTTTCGAATTTCAGTGTGATTGTATATAAAAAATATATGGATTTACCTAAAGGTCCATGCACGGGAAATCCCCTCTCAATTTAGGTGTGCTAATTGATAAAGTACTATCCCAGTAGACTAACTGCTGTAATCAAAGATGTAAGAAATGTAAGTTAAAAACCCAGCCACAGGGGATGCACAAACCAGTGTTTCTTCGTGCCGGTCCCAAGCCTGGATAAATGGGGAGGGTTACGTCAGGAAGGGCATCCGGTGTAAAATTTTGCCAAATCAATATGCGGACAACAATACAAATTTCCATACCGGATCGGTCGAGCCCCAGGTTAACAATGACCGCCACCAGTACTGTTAGCCAACAGGGTGCTGGAGGAAATTGGGCTACTGTTGGCAGAAGAAGGAGAGGAAGAAGAAGAGGGGGAGACGTGTCCAGAGGCAGGAGGAGAGGAGGAAAGTTAAGAGTGTGAACAGAACAAGATGCAGAGCACAGAAAGATATGGAAGAAGATGATCCACTGTGGCAACCCCTAACGGGAGCAGCCGAAAGAAGAAGAAGAAGAAGAAGAAGAAGAAGAAGATGAAGAAGGACACTTAAGAAAACAAGGCGTTGGAGTTTTTTTTTTTTCGCCTTATACAATTTCTTGTATTAGGAATTTGGTAGTTTTCGCATACCCCTTGGGGTCAGTGCACAGGGTCAGCCATTGTACAGCACCCCTGGAGCAATTACAGGTTAAGGGCCTTGCTCAAGGGCCCAGCAGAGCAGTGGCCTTTTGGCAGTGACGGGGATTCGAACCGGCAATCTTCGGGATACCAGCGCAGATCCTTAGCCTCAGAGCCACCACTCTCGGCCTGTTTTATGTTTTAGCTATTGTTCCTAAAAACTTTGTTATTCACTTAAATGTTTTTACTTACAAGATTGTGTTAAAAGTGAAAAAAGCTGAGACATGATCTATCTTGTTGTTATAAAAGCTTATATTTTAGAAAAAGGTGTGTAGACTTTTAATGTCTACTGTACACATGCCCAATGATCAACTGGTGGCATAACCACAATTGTTTTCTGCCTTAAATCCAGTGCTGCCACGGATTGCATTGTAACAGCCCTCACATGAAGTGAGACTATTATAAGATAAGTTCATGCAATGCAACGCCTGAATCGTAATTATTATTTTTTTTTATTTTACTGTGATACAATAGTAGTTACACAATGCGGACACAGAACTCCTTCTGCTGTAGCAATTAATTCCAATAGCATGAGAACAGACAAAAGGCTTACATTATATATAGGTGAAAAATTAATCATATTCCATCCCTAAATCAACTGAGCAAGGCATAAATATACACAGACTTTATCCGTACTATCACATCTGTACATTTAGTAACGTACACTGAACATGCATAAATACATACATTAATAAACTGAAAAATAAAATATCCAATTTGATCTTGATCATACAGGCTGCCTTATTTCCATGCAAAGAGCATGGTCCCTTATTTCTTAATGAAAAAAAAAGATTTGCACCATTAATAAAGGAAGACCTAACAAGAGAGTTTCTGTCCTTGGGGAAGCTGGAATCAAAGGATCCTAGGAAAAAATATCTCCTTCAGCAATAGAACAAAGGGAATGATCAGTAGTGATGAGAAGGAGACACAGTTGAGATATGGGTCGAAAAGAAAAATTTACAAAGAAAAAGATCTCAAATCAGAAATTTTAAAAAAGATGAACCCCTCATGTAAAACTTAAAAGTAAGTTTAGGTATAGACCAATTATGCAATAATACTCACAAGTGTTCAATGTGTAACCAGGTGAATGAATGAGATCATAGTTTAGAAATCTAAGATATGATTGTCATCCACCTTAATAAAAGTAAAAGCAACTGTGTGTCTGCTTGGTTGCTATGTCCTTCTCTTTCCAAAAGATGGTGCATCACAAAGCTTTTAGTAATAAAATACATTACCTTTACCATTCCAACAGACGGCGCGTCACAAACATTAATACTGCTTTTGCGATTCTCATAACAAATGGCATATAAAAGAGACATTTGCATTCCATGGTGCAATGCAAACATTAATACTGAAGTCTGTGTTGATTACTTAGATTTCAACAAGTCTTAGACGAGTAGCACAGCAATTTCATCCATAAACTGATAATAGAAAGAGGTTTGTATTACATTTTGATCAAATAAGACAAAACAGTAGTATTTTTTGCACTAGGACTCATCAAATCAAATTATGCCAAGGAGCTCATCACTTTAGGTCTTGCAATGAGCACAGACCTGCACTCAAAGTAAACATGCAGAGATGCCACTTAATTTATATTATTACCCCTGATTTCTAATACAGAGTGGAAAGTTAGGGCAAAGAAAATTCAAAATTAATGTCTGGGGAAAATAATGGAAATCTGGAACAGAAAGTCCCACATCTGCTCTAGAGTGGGTTATTGTAACATGTTTCAACTGGGACCTTTATACATTCTGAGTCCAAATAGCCATTTGAGAGAAAGCAGTTCTCTTTTGACTCTAATGGTTCTCGATTGTTCCCAATTTTGAAGGCAAGAGCTTAGTTTTGCAAGGGAACCAGCCAGGCCACTTTATATGCAAAAAATGGATTTACAATAATGACATTTCTCTGTTTTAGGTAATAACAAATTGAAAAATGGTTGACTTTATACATTGGAGAATGATGGCACACTGTTCAATAGCAATGGACACCAAAATCAATTCTAACAAAACAAGAGGAAACTTTGATTTATTGATATGTTATATTGAATGAAAAGCAAAATCCTATTGTGTTGTCGGACAGCATGGTGGCACAGTTGTAGTGCTACTGCCTTGCAATAAGGAGACTAAGGTTTGTGTCCTGAGTCCTCCATGCGTGGAGTCTGCATGGGTTTCCTCCAGGAGCTCTGGTTTCCTCCCACTGTCCAAAGACATGCATGTTAGATGAATTAGCAGTGCTAAATTGGCCCTGGTGTGTAGGTGTGTGTGTTCATCCATCCTGTCTAGGGTTTGTTCCTGTCTTCGTCTTACATTTGAGCTAGTGTGGAGATGAGGTGTCACCCACTGTACAACTGCACTCGGGTCCTAATTTGTGATCCTGAAGTGGTTCGTCATGTGGTGGGTGCTGCAACGCGCTGTATCAGTGCATGCTACCAACCAAGGACCATGGAAGGAGATTGTTGCTTTCCCATTGAGTTATTGAAGGTACACAGATATTTTTCCAGTTGAGAAAAATAAGTATGCGAGTAGTGGGGTGTAGGATGTTACAACCAATTTATTACAGCACACTTTTAATCATCCATCCATCCATCCATCCATTATCCAACCCGCTATATCCTACCTACATGGTCATGGGGGTTTGCTGGAGCCAATCCCAGCCAACACATGGCATAAGGCAGGAAACAAACCCCGGGGAGGGCGCCAGCCCACCGCAGGGTACGCACACTGGAGACAATTTAGAATTGCCAATGCACCTAATCTGCATGTCTTTGGACGGAAACCAGAGTACCCAGAGGAAACCCACGCAGACATGGGGAGAACATGCAAACTCCACGCAAGGAGGACCCGGGAAGTGAACCCAGATCTCCTAACTGCGAGGCAACAGCACTACCCACTGCGCCACTGTGCTGCCCACTTTTAATCAGTATAATATTATTCCAGATAAAGCATTAGTAGTTATTTAAAATCTAGTTATCAAAGAGCTATGCAAACATTTTTATGCAAGTCTA
This sequence comes from Erpetoichthys calabaricus, assembly GCF_900747795.2. Classification (NCBI taxonomy): domain Eukaryota; kingdom Metazoa; phylum Chordata; class Cladistia; order Polypteriformes; family Polypteridae; genus Erpetoichthys; species Erpetoichthys calabaricus. The sequence goes on from NC_041395.2 coordinate 84,934,921, forward strand.
GGACATTCTCAAAACGTGTGGCCTTGTGATACAGGCACGTGATGATGTCACTCACAAGTTTAATCTTGCTCTGGATATATTTTAGATAGTTTTAAATTAAAGATATGTGATTGATAACAGATTTTTAGGTAAATTATGCAGTGTTGGTGTATACTGAACTAAAACGTACAGTAGTTTAGGAACGGCTGAGTTCCATTTCTTTCCTGAAATTTTTAATTAAATTCCTTTCTCATTGTTCCCTAAAATTAGCAAAGGGTAAATTCTTTGAGATTTTTGTATACATTCTTCAGATTCTGTCTGGCTCTTCATCCACACTCACCAGTGTCAGTATCCAAAATAGAAACTGGTGAAAGGTGTAGGAAATTCAGTAGATTTCTTTTAAAGAAGCTTTCAAATTGTATATTTTTCTTTTCTTTTTAACATTAAGTAAAGTAGTTTTCAATCCAATAATATAGTCTTTCTTCATTCAGAATGCTAAAGACTGTGTTTTTCCTAGTTTAATAATCATGTCCTTATTTATTACAGTTATAATTATTAAACCATATAATAAAACATAGCATTCTCAAACCCACCATTCTGGATCTTGGGAGACTGGACCCTATTCCAGCAGTATAAGGTGCAAAACTGGAGGGAACAGCAGCCCACTCAGGAACAAACCCACGTTTACATGGAACAATTAGGAATCACCTATTAACCTTTATATCTTTGGGGGAACCATAATATCTAGAAGAAAGCCCATGAAACAGTAATATTAGTCACAGAAGTTGCTAAATTGCTATTACTTTGTAGATATTTTACTAAACAATACAGTATGTAAAATTAATTAATTATGAAATTTATAGTTCATTTGTTCATTGGTATATTTATTTGTTTCTTGATTGAATGCTTATCTAGCTTTGCCACAAATTATTTCTAATTTGAAAAGAAGCTGGGGAGTATCAGTAAAAACATCATAAAAAGAATGGTGCTCACATAGCAAGGAGACATGCAGAGCTAAATCACCCTGCTATGAGCTATGTGAATGACAGCTCCTTCTCCATTCTTGACAAGGTCATCACAAGGTCAAAGTGAGGTTTGCGGAGGTCTCCTGGGATCTCTGAAAAAGGTTATTTCTACATGACCTAGCCTGGCAGCTGCCAAAAGATATAAAAGAGTGGCATGTGTGGAGATGAACACTAAAAATGTTATTAAATTAAATGGATTGGGGTGTGTGCATATGTGTGTAAATATATATATATATATATATATATATATATATATATATATATATATATATATATATATATATATATATATATAATTATGAACTATGATTTTTGGGCTGCTTACAAATACATCTAAAAATTTATATTCTGAAGGTTCTGGGGCCAGATACTTGAATGAAGTATGGAACAATGTGACCTTTCTCCATGCAATCATTAGATCTTTTTTACATATAACCAACAGAGTAACAGAATTAACCTCATTGTCTGTGGTCCTCCATTTAAAAAAATGTCTTAGTACACCGATCTTTGCAAAATATAAACAGGAAAAATTGACAGTCCTTTCACTAATCCCAAAGGAGCATTTCTGCAAGCATCCTCTCAAGAACATGACAAGACCTAAGGTATTAAATGCTATGTTGATTCCCCAGTCAGCAGCAAACCTATTTTAATATCATACCCTCAATTTATCTTGATCTTCATTTAACCTTTTGATTCTCTGGTGGCATCACATGAAATGCATTTGGAAAATCTAAATAAATTATGCCATATGCCTTTTTTATCTTACTGAAATAATGTGTTTATATATCTGTTGATTTCTGGAAAAAAACAAAAATACATGACATCACTACTACACTACTAATTCAGGTTTCAAGTGTCTCTGTTCATTACACCATATAGGAAGGCACATTTTATTAGGAATCTAGTGCTGTATAAATGGGTTTAATGGACATGGGAAGAAATAACAAAAATAATGGATTCTTCATTAAGTACTTCATTACTAAACTGGAAAAATGATATAAAGTACACATGTACATACTATACAGTAGTTTTTCAATATACTCACAACATTTTTAATAGTGTTTTCCATGTCTAAAATGGGGGGAGCTGCTTCAGGGGCTTCAGACCCATCCAGATCCTCCTGAGCGTCCTCCAAGCCCCCCTAAACACACACACTCACGTGAAACCACAATCTCAGCGTGGAGTTCCAAGACCCCGGGAAGGCCCTCGCTCCAGCTCTTTGTTTCAAAATACACATATGACCCACGTAAAACTCCAAGGTTGACTCCTCCACTATTCAGTCCAACAAAGATGTACGACCTGCGTGAAAATCCCAGTTGGAATCTCCAGTTCTTTGATTGTTTTTTTTTTACAAGAAGGACTTAGCACAAAAATAAAAACAGGTCTAACACCCTGATCTCTGCAAATCATATTAATATCCCTTGCCTAGAATTAACAGTTAATGAATTTTCACTACCATACCATTTCTTGACAAAAAAAAAATTCCATTGACTATTCAATACTGTTATATTCTCTAGAGCTAATTTCCATGTGCAAATCGATCTTTCCTTGAGTAAATCGATCTTCCTTACTTTTTCACTGTTTTTTAAACTCTAATACTTCTGTAGTATAGAAAATGCCTTCCGCAATGAAGTATCTAAGAGGACAGGGCTCTTTATATTTACTATATGTTATTGACAGATATCTCAACTGAGCCAGAATTCAACACCTCAAATTTAATCTCCAGAGAAGCAATGTATGCCAAGTGCATCTAACTTATACTCATCTGCCAATAATACTTTGTCAACTCCATTTCCTTAGTAATCAGTTCTTTTTTTCTGTTTTCTGGCATTCAGTTCCCTTTACAATCTAGGATCAGCTAAGGAAACATTCTTATTTATCATGGCAGCAGAGGGTGGCGGCATGTTGCTTGTTGGTCTGGCATGCAAGTACACTGCACCCACGCCAAAACTACTACTACTAATACTACTGCTACTACTATCACTCTTTGCTGTTAAGAATCCTGTGTTTCTGGCAATACTGTAAGTTCCTAGTTGCTTTTTATACAAATATTAATATAACCCAGGGAGATTTTCTTTCCCAATATTCTTGATGATTGCTTTACATGTACACAATACATAGAAATACATAAGGGAAAAATAAGGCATTTGGAACAAACATAAAGTTAGTGTTAAACTTTGTTTCATTCGATCTATTCAAATGGCAGCTGTTGTGACTATTTGATTTTAGATTACTGGTGGCAAAGTAAAAAATCTAACTAGCGGAGATTAAAGAACAAATTGAACATATAGTTAGGCAAAAGCAATGGTCAGACAGTTCAGGGAATGGTAACACTTGTTTCTTGGGATAAATCAGACTTGAAGTTGTAAAACATAGCAGCTTGGTCAAACTATGAAATGTTCTCCTAAAGATTTTCACATTTTTAGACGGTGATTTCTTGAATAAAGAGTTTTGTCACACTTGCTGCAATGCTTGATTCACTTGAAGTATAGTAATTCACTAACTGTATAGTAGTCTGCTCTGTTCATGACTTATGACACAGGTGGTAATTTGCCAGTTTTTCCTTCCGTTGATTCATAAAGCATAGAAATTATCGCTGGTAATTTGGTAATTGCCTGTTGTGGGCACTGGTCCTATATTGCCTATTGCTTGATTTGGGCATCTTTTCTTATCATGATGGATGTATTTATTGTGCACGTGCTAACCTATGCAGATTATAAGCATTATTTCACTCATTATTTATTGCCTGTAACATCATGTGGTGGATACACCAGCTCCTCCCTGGTTTGTTTAGCCTAAAAATGCACAAAATAGTTTTTCTTTTACAAAAAATTAGATGAATATTTTGTGGCTGGCTTTGCACAGGTCTGTTGAGGGAGAGCCTTGAAATTGGAGGCAGCCTACCAAATAAGAGTCTAGAAAATCACAGAGCAAAGGAATTAAACATGCAGCAAATCAGAAGAATCATGAAATAACACAAATAACGATAATAATTAATATAAATATGATAATAAACTGTGGCAATTAACATGAATTAAAATCAGAAAAATCAGTTAATCCAAGGTTATTGTCACACACTGCAAACTGCTTCTTTACCTTTGTTTGGGTTTTTATACTACAGTTTTGTCTGATAGAAATCATTAGTAAAAAAATGTGTCTTTACTGTCTGGTTCCCACTCTGGCACCTATTTATTTCATTCAACATAGAACAACATTCACTTCACTTTGACTTTACACCAAAGGAAAGCACAGTAAGAACAGTTATCATAGTCAGAAGTGTTTAATCTTCACTAATGATCCCAGGATTTTGATTCGATTCATCTATAAGCCTTTAAAACAAAACTAAAAATCATAGTAACAAGAACCTCTTGACAGACACTTTATTAGTTTCTCAATCACAGAATCATATCTCACAAACACAATATTTACACAAATGAAATTGGTGTATTTAATGCTTTTTTTCATAAAATTTGAGGTAACTCCCACTCTTGCTCTCTCTTTCATCTTGATCAAATTGATTACCTTAGCATCTATGCTAGACAGGCAAGATTGTCCAGATAAGCCTATTAAATTCTCATTTTTTACATGACTGATGACCCTGTGCAACTGGATCCAGGACTTCTTGACTTGAAGGCCTCACAGAGTCAGGCTTTGGGGTATGCCCATATAACAGTTTCAATCTGGTAAATGGAGAATCCCAGAGCTAAACATGTTACTGTGTTCCCTGGTTATGCACAATTGTTTTCTCAAATGTTACTTTCGGCAGTGATTCTGATTACTAACAATTGCAAGACACTTTGAAGGGTGTAAGTGAAACTTCTCATAGAACTGTACAATGATAACCATGTGCTCTTCAATGTCAATAAAATAAAGGGGCTGATTTTGGATTTCGTTAGTTTTGCAGGGTGACATGTGCCTATTGATCTTAACAGGGTTGCTTTAAGAAAAGTTAATAGCCTTAACTTCTTATGGGTCCACTTGAATGAGAATACCTTTACATCAGCCATGTTGTTAAGATAGTGAAGCAGGATCTTCTTTTTTTAACAAGTCTAAGGTTAGTCAACCTGCTAGACCCTCCCCCCCCCCAACCCCCAATCCCCAGAATCCTGACCAAGTTTGGCATGGCCCTGCAGTGGGTTGTTATAATTGCCAGTTCATTACAAAAAAAATCACACTCATTCATACAGAACATTTAATTTCTTTATGCTTTCTTTACCATATGCAACAACAATATGAAATTCTTACTTGCATTTACTGTAGGACTAAGTGGGCATTGCCCATTTTGATAGATTTTAAGTGGCACACAAGGCCCATTAAGCTAGTATGCATATCAACCTGCATTCCTGGGTAAATTGCGAACTGCAGGGACTTCGTACCCAACTTTGTCCAGCTTTGCACTTCAACTGATAACAAAGGTATAAATGAGAATTGAACTGACACCTTTATAGAAGATCCTTCAGGCAGGCAAAAAGGCATCCATCCATCATCTTAGGCTTGTAAGCACCAACTGAACCTGACAATATGTGAAAGACAAAATAATCCTCCTATAAGAAGGCATTCTGTAAATGGAAGAGACCTTGATCCAGTCACCCAAAGTTATACCTTTCTTCGAAAAACTAGCTGCACTTATCCCTTCTCTGTCTGAATCCTAAAAACTGCTGATCTGATTTCTCTTTGGGGAGCCAAATGGCAGACAGTGAACTCTCTTTTGGGAAGCTGAAAGCTGAATCTAAATTTTCTTTGGCCCTAATCCTACTTTCTAAAGAGCGTTGGAGATGGATGCCCTGAACTAGCTCTAAGATCCACTCTGCCAAGCCAAGGCTTTGTCCCAGTGACTGAGCCCAGTCTGAGAAGCTTAAAAAGTAGCATTACTTCAAGAAGGGGAACTTCAGAAACTATGCTGTTGTCCAGAAAGAGAAATGTGTTACCTTGTGAAGTTGCAGAGGGCACAGCTACACAGCTAACCTAACAGCAACATGACAAAGGCAGCATTACAGAACACCATGGACAACGGACCATAAGACAGGGAGTGCACTCCAACACAAGAAGAGTCCTCCATTTGAATCCAGAGCATCAACAGCTACAACTCTACACAACATTGGATATCATCCTTAAAGACGTGGTATCGTTAAGCTGTTTGTCTGTGCCAAGAAAAATTGGAACTTTAAATAGTTAGTAAACTATCAGCCTCTTCTGTGTTACATGTTTGTCTGTCTCATCTGTTTTGTGTCCTGTCTTCTAAGTCAATATGCATGCAGTTATCGTCTTTTTGTAATCCTTGCAGTATTATGTTTCTTAAAATAAGTGTGCTTCAGTTACCTTGACATAAATCTAACAGCCAGAAACTCCCTCCTACAGGGAAAGGTAAGAAAAATAAAGTGGGCGTCTTACTGAATTATTTAATTAATTACTGGCATTGCCGTAGGCATAATTCGTACTTAATCATCCAAGTTAAACTTTTCTGTTTTCCTATATTTCTCTCAGTAACAACATATATAACATACATTTTCATTATAACAGTGTAACAGACAGCAAGGAATACAAATTTAAGTTACTCAGCAATCCTTCTGTACTAATGTCAATATGATAGGCGGCTAAGGGCCAGGAACAGAGTATAGCTGTGTAAAGGACAGTAACATCTTATTCATCAGAGACGGACTAATCAGGGAGTCCAAAGCCAGCCAGTCATCTCTGGTGATGCACACTGCTCTATTATACATAAATCGGGAAGAATTACACAACACTTTTAAAAGAAGCTGCACAGCTGTTTAGGTGTTGTGCATGTACAATTGTCCTAAAAGTGATCACACAATGGAAGTTAGTCTGCCCATTTCAGAGTGACTAGAACTTTGTTAAAGGATAAAATTTTAAAAGAGCAAGCAGACAAAAACACTAAATTCGATACAGTGACCAAACACAAAATGGGATAAGCAGGACTCCCAAAGTCTCAACAGAAAACAAAATTGCTCAAGCAGCATATCTTCTGGTGCTGTTTTCATTCTTTTTTTAAGAAACAAAGTGCAGATGGGAAGGAAATGTCTTGGTCTTTTGTAACTGGTTTTACTGTGCACATATGTGCAAAAGCAGAATAACAACATATGGAAAAGAAAGCAAGGACATGTAAAATGTGTGCCAGTGATGATAAACTGTAAATAATAACTGAAGCATTCCTTATGCTCTGACACAGGCAGAAACACTACATATGGGGTGGTTCACATGAAGAGTGATGCACATCCTGGAAAGCTGCATTAAATTTCACAAAAGGAAAGACTACTGAGCATTGGAATCAAATCATACTGGATTCTACTAAACATGTATATTAACGGCACAACAGTCAAGAATCTGAAAGAAAAGCAAGACAAAAAAGGGAGCGTCTGTCATCTGAGATCACAAGCAACAAAGCAATGAATTATTTGTCTCTCTGCTCTAACAAGCAATATAGCATTCAATAATCTACCATACTTGTAACTAATTTCTGTCCCCAAGGTAATTAAACAGCCGTTTTAAATACAGTTTTCTGTGTTATCAGTTAGCATAACTCCTTTGTGTAAGCACTGCCTACTCAATTTTACTGACCATTATGCAACCTGGGTACTTGTCAGGTTGTTGCAAATTTTATTTATATTGTATGTTTATGACTGATATTCATATTTTTTATTTGACACTATCTTACATACAGTACAGTACCAATCAAAATTTTAGACTTGCCTATTCATACAAAGGTTTATATTATTTTTCTTATTTTCTACATTTTAGAATATTTGTGAAGATGTGAAAACGATGACATAACTTGAAATTATGTAGTGATCAAAAAGTGCTAAAACAAAACTACTTTGTTCAATGTCGTCACACTTTGTCTCAATGGCTGCTTTGCACACTCTCAGTATTCTCTCAAACTTCTTCAAGAGGATGACTTTCCAACAGTCTTGCAGGAGTTGATAAGCATTTGTTGGCCACGTTTCCTTCATTCTCTGGTCCAACTCATCCCAAATCATCTGTACTAGATTGAACTGTGGTGACTAAGGAGGCTAAATCATCTGCTATACTCCATCATTTTCCAAATACCTTTTACACAATCTGTACCTGTGCTTTGGGTTACTGTGCTGTTGTAAAACAAATGATGGTCTAACAAGCACAAACCAGATGACATGGATTGTCATCTGCTGTGGTGGCCATGATGGTTAATGTGCCTTCAACTCAGTCACCTCCTCCTTCAAATGCTTTATAGTGGGAACCACACATGCGATGTGTTTGTTTTCCCTGCATCTCATGAAGAAGAGAGATTTGAATAAACAAAAAATTGATTCATCAGACCTAAGAACAGATTTCCATCCATCCATCCATTTTCCAACCCGCTGAATCCGAACACAGGGTCACGGGGGTCTGCTGGAGCCAATCCCAGCCAACACAGGGCACAAGGCAGGAAACAATCCTGGGCAGGGTGCCAACCCACCGCAGAGAACAGATTTCCTGTAGTCTGATATCTGCTATGTTACTTGGCTCAGATAAGTCTGTTCCTCATATTTGTCTTCCTCAGTAGTGTTTTTTACGGTAATTCTAGCATGAAGTCCTGATTTATGTAGCCTCCTCTGAGCAGTTGATGTTAGTGCATCTCCTGCTTGAGCATCATGAAGGACATTTTTGAGATATTATCAGAGTTGCAGCAAACTAGTGATTTCTGATGCTAGAAGCTCTCATAAATGTATACTCTGTGGCAGAGCTGACTCTCAGTCTGACTTTATTGTGGCAGCCCTAATGACAATCACTTTTATCACAGCACTTGATGGTTTTTCTAAAGCATCTTCAAAGTTCTTCAATTTTCTAGTGTGACTGTCCCTCATTTCTTTAATTCCTTTGCTGTGCTGTTATTAACCATATTATAGACTACCACAACCAGAAATGATGCCCTTTTACCAAGAGGGGCTATTTAAACCCACTCTACCCTGCCCTAATATAATTAACTAGGTCAAAGGCATAAAGGAGAAAAGAAATTTCACATATTAACATTTACAGAAGAGCACAATTAAGATGATATAATGATTGTGGTACAACATTTTCATCTCTAAATTTCACTTAAGTTCTAAATAAAAACTACTTTTTTATTTATTTAAAAAAAAACCTGAAATAAATATATATATATATTGTGGCCATAGATTTCACAAGTTAACAAGTTATTACACTTGTTAAAACACAAGTATACTGTAAATGAATAAACAATTAGGATTTAAAGTTTTTAAGAGTACAAAAACACAGCCAGGTATGTCTCAAATTTTGAACGGTACATACATATGTACTACTGTGTCTGTTGTCATTGCTTTGTTTAATAGTCTGTTGTACTGAGTACTGTACTTTTACTCCATTTTTGATTTTCAAGTGTCACCAGGGCTTATAAGAAATATTTTACATTGTACTATAACGTAAACTGACAATAAATTGAACTAAACTGAATAAACCTTTTCAGTTCTGATGCTATTCCCTACATAGCATTTGGACTTTACTCATTACAGTTGTTAATAATCTTCAGACAACTGTTTGTTTTTCCTGCATTTGTCAAAAATACAGTAATCCCTCGCTATATCGCGCTTCGCCTTTCGCGGCTTCACTCCATCGCGGATTTTATATGTAAGCATATTTAAATATATATCGCGGATTTTTCGCTGCTTCGCGGGTTTCTGCGGACAATGGGTCTTTTAATTTCTGGTACATGCTTCCTCAGTTGGTTTGCCCAGTTGATTTCATACAAGGGACGCTATTGGCAGATGGCTGAGAAGCTACCCAGCTTACTTTTCTCTTTCTCTTGCACTGACTTTCTCTGATCCTGATGTAGGGGGATTGAGCAGGGGGGCTGTTCGCACACCTAGACGATATGGACGCTCGTCTAAAAATGCTGAAAGATTATCTTCACGTTGCTATCTTTTGTGCAGCTGCTTCCTGAAACGACATGCTGCACGGTGCTTCGCATACTTAAAAGCTCGAAGGGCACGTATTGATTTTTGATTGAAAAACAAACTCTGTCTCTCTCTCTCTTTCTGTGCTCTTGACGGAGGGGGTGTGAGCTGCCGCCTTCAACAGCTTTGTGCCGCGGTGCTTCGCATACTTAAAAGCCAAACAGCCCTATTGATTTTCCTCTGCCTTTATGACAGTCTCTGCTCCGGACTCCTTTGAAGAGGAAGATATGTTTGCATTCTTTTAATTGTGAGACTGAACTGTCATCTCTGACTTGTCATGGAGCACAGTTTAAACTTTTGAAAAAGAGACAAATGTTTGTTTGCAGTGTTTGAATAACGTTCCTGTCTCTCTACAACCTCCTGTGTTTCTGCACAAATCTGTGACCCAAGCATGACAATATAAAAATAACCATATAAACATATGGTTTCTACTTCGCGGATTTTCTTATTTCGCGGGTGGCTCTGGAACGCAACCCCCGCGATGGAGGAGGGATTATTGTATACCATTTTATCCTGTTCTGTGGTTTGACAGTGTATATACAGTCTTTCCTGGTTCAGGTCTTTTTTTGTTACTGAGATACAAAATATCTACAACAGACACAATGCCACTTAAATATGGTGCCCATGAAGGATTTACCCTTGACCTCTTTCTCCTCATTCTATATAATCAACTGCATAGATTAGTTTTTGATCTCTTCTTGTAGGGTTTTGCCTTACTTGCAAATTAATTAATTATTAACTATTAATCTATTCATCATTTCTACATGATCACTCTCAATGACCTCAAAATATAATTGGATAACACATTCAGGTTTCATTTTTATTTGCCAAAAAGTATACCAGGTGATATCCAGAGTGATTTTCTCCACTTTGAAACATGTATTGTGGGAAGATAGTCTGGTCCAGAATAACACATGTTAATGTCATTAAATAACCAGGTTTATATCTATGAAATATTTAATAGACATTACTCTCTATGGTATTTAGGAAACCTCACATACTTCAGACCTTTAAAGGAATGCCAAAAAATACTCAGCTGTTATAAGTAGCACTTAATGTATAAGTTAATGAACTTACAATGCATTCAGGCAGTAATCAGACCCCTTCATTTTTTCGACATTTTGCTATGTTGCAGCCTTCTGCTAAAATCATTTGAATGAATTTTTCCCCATGTCACTCCATACTCCAGTAAGAAAAAGTAATAAAAGGAGTTTAGAGATTTTTGCAAACTTATAAAAATAAAAAGCTGAAATGTCACATTGACACAAGTATTCAGGCCCTTTACTCAGAAGTTAGTTGAAGCACCTTTGGTAGCAATTACAGTCTGGAGTCTTCTAGGGTACTACACGACAAGCCTTGTACACCTGGATATTAGAATTCTTTGCCATTTTTCTCTGCAGATTCTCTTAAGCTCTGTCAGTGTTGGAGGACAGCTACTTTCAGGTCTCTCTGGAGATGTTTGATTAGATTCAGGTTCATGTTCCAGCTGAGCAACTCAAGGAAATTCCCAGAGTTGTCATTTAGCCAATACTCTGTGGTGTTTGCTTTGTACTTAGGGTCATTGTCATGCTGGAAGGTGAACCTTTGGCCCGGTCTAATGTCAAGAGCAGAATGCTCTGGAGCAGGTTTTCATTGAGAATATCTTGGTATTTTGCTTTCCCTTAACCATGTCTAGTCGCCCAGTTCCTGCCACTGAAAAACAACCCCAGAGCATGATGCTGCCACCATCGTGCTTCACCTTTGGAACAGTACTGCACAGGCAATGAGGCCTGCTTTTATCCAACAATATACTAAGCTTGGTTTCATTGGACCAAAAATGTTATTTCTCACCATCTGTGAGTCCATTGGTTGCCTTTTTGCAAACTTCAAGTGGGTTTTAACATGTCTTTTACTGAAAATAGGCTTATCCTTTTGTATGGGGGATGAGAGTCATTGCCCAGAATAGTAAGCAGCTTGCTGAGTGGCCTCGGTGCTACCACTTCCTCCAGTGAGTCCAGCTTGACTCCAAAAACTAAACCAGCTTTTTCAATCAGTTTATGTAGTTGGCATTACCTATGCTAATGCCACTTCCACAGCACACTACCACATAGAATACTGTACTGGCCACTACAGACTAGCAGAACATATATAAGAGTGGTCTGCATACAACAAGTGACCTCAGCCCCCTCAGGAAATAGATGAGATTTTGACTCTATTTAATAGAAAGAATTAAACATCATCCACCCCTTTCTGGTCATAGTAGGCAAACTGAAGAAGGTCCATTGCTGTTTTGATCAGGGGTTGTAAGTGAGCCAATATTAGCCTTTCCAAGGTCTTTATAATGTGTGAAGGCAGTGCTACTGATGGGTAGTCATGTAAGACTTCCAGCTGCACTATTTTGGGGACTGGGACCACATACATTTTTTCTATAGAGCTAGAACCTTTTGTTGGATCAGAATCATTTCAATAATATGCTGAAACACTAGCATAACACTAACACAGTTGCTCTGCACACTTCTTTGGTTTTTTACAGTAGAGTTAACACTATCAGGTTTGGCAACTTCGTTTTGAGCGAGTTTCCATAATTCTGGTCAAATTTGAAACTCAGTACTTAATTGCTGTGAGGTTGTCAGAATAGCGGGTCTAAGTTGTTGTAGTGGTACATGAGTCCTGTGGAGTTATGTGGACTGGAGGGAGGAATAAGAGCAATACACTATTAAAATACAGAGCAGAGCCCAGATGCTACTAGATGCTGTTGTTGAAAATTAAAAAAAAATCTTGCATCTCTTGTCTGTTAAGGTAGCATACACACTGTGATTAAAAATTGCTCTACTTCGACTTTTGCCTCAAATACGATTATTTTGTTTGAATATATTGTGAATAAGGCACTATATAAGCGTCCGACCCGGCACAGATTCACACTGAGGCACGTATAAATTGTACACAAATTTTTTATTTTCTCTTCAGCCGTGGGGCATGTCTTCCCCGTGTCCCACAGGCCCAACACAGTCCCACAAGCACTTACACAATCAACACAAATAAATCTTTTTCTTCACCTTTGAGGCACATCTTCCCCGTGAACCCCAACAGGTATAACACAGTCCCAAAGTACCTCTTTATAATGACAGCAATCCTTCCGTTGGCACCACCACTCCTCTCAGGCACCTCGTCCTTTTCCTCCCGATTCTGGCCCTGAGTGGTGGTTGCTGGCTTCTTTTATGGCCCTCCCGGGAGTACTCCTGTTGCTTGCTCATCTGTTCCCAATTGCACTCTCGTGTGGGCCCAATGATTAGACCAGCTGGGCTTAACTATCTCCGCCTCGCCCCCTGGCGGCCATCCCAGGTCCCCATAGGGTTGGGAAGAACTCCATCTCCCATGAAACCCTGTGGGAAACTGAGGCATCATCATTAACCAGGGAGGCTGCCACCAAGCATCCCGGGAGAGGTATTGAGGAGTCCATGGTTGCTTCCCCGCAATACAAGTAGAAGGGACATCCTGGCTGGGCATGGACCCTGGCCGTCCTCCACAATATATATATATATATATATTTGCAGTTGGAGATCCACGAAGGGAGAAAAAATGAATCACGTATCATAAAATAGTTTTATTCCTAAGCTTTCAACCCCTATTAGGGGTCTTCATCAGAGGATAATGCTTAGACTTACAAGAATCAAAGGCAATATATAGCAACATTCAGTGAAGGGGGGGGGTTGGGTGGAGGTGACTAAACCGAAACACGAAACGCAGTTTATAGTATTCCATGCAATTCTTGCTCAGCTGTATACATAGGACAAACGTCAAAAAGAATTTCAACACGTGTACAGGAACATCGCAACGCCGTCAGAAGAAAGGACGCACTATCTTTGATATATGCACATACTAAATCGACAGGACACACATTCAACTGGGACAACGTAAAAGTAAAATTTAAGGCCAGTACTAAAAGTGCCAGAGAGTTGGCGGAGTCTTGGCTATCAGATGAAAACGCCATCAACAGACACTTGGACATAAATCCAGCATATGCCAACTTAAGAAGGACATGTACACAATAATTAAACTATACAACACCCCCCCCCCCCCCCCCTTGATCATACTGACTTAGTCACCTCCACCCCCCCTCACTGAATGTGTTGCTATATATTGCCTTTGATTCTTGTAAGTCTAAGCATTATCCTCTGATGACGACCCCTGATAGGGGTTGAAAGCTCAGGAATAAAACTATTTTATGATACGTGATTCGTTTTTTCTCCCTTCGTGGATCTCCAACTGCAAATATGTAAACCGTATCACAGACCTTCTCTTCCATATATATATATATATATATCTATATATATATATATATTTATATATATATATACATATTAATAAAAGGCAAAGCCCTCACTGACTGACTGACTGACTGACTGACTGACTGACTGACTCATCACTAATTCTCGAACTTCCCGTGTAGGTGGAAGGCTGAAATTTGGCAGGCTCATTCCTTACAGCTTACTTACAAAAGTTAGGCAGGTTTTATTTCGAAATTCTATATGTAATGGTCATAACTGGAACCTGTTTTTTGTCCATATACTCTAATGGAGGAGGCGGAGTCACGTATCGCGTCATCACGCCTCCTATGTAATCACGTGAACTAAAAACAAGGAAGAGATTTACAGCACGAGTCAAACGCGGGAACGAAGGTAAATGACGTTAATTTTTGAGTGTCTTTTAATACTGTGTAAGCATACATATTAACACATGTGCAATTAAACGTGTGCATTTACGGGGTGATTTCTCAGGCTTAAAAGCTCGCCTTTTACTAAAAAGGTAAATGCAAACTGTTTTCATTCTGAAGGGCACAAACCACGTTAGATTTCAGACGTTAAACGCGCAAAAATGTCGGTACACCAGATAAATAAGCGCAACATATTATCAGTTGTATTGTATGCTTACAATACATATAGAAATGTGTTAATCGTTAACTAATATTTTGGGATGGTGTTTTTCGACTCGCGCCTTGATTTAAACGATTGCATTTCTTGGTGGGTTTGTGTAGCTTATTGTCAATATCTTTACACCTCTTTTTAAGACTTAATTTAAAAAGGTTTTCTTTTATTCTTAATTAAAATTTAAAAGCAATACTTCACCGTTGCGAAGCCCCTCTAGCGCTGACGTCCGAGGTTCGATTACCGTAAGCGAGTGCAGTGAGTGTGTATGCCTGATGAGCCAAGAATAAGGGTGAAAGACGTGTCGCGTACTCTTTGCATTATTTGACAGTAAACTATTTTCAATCATTCTATGATCTGCTTCTCACAACTGAAGGCACCGTGGCTGATGTTACCTCACTTGCTGGCCAACCATAAGCGTTACCTGGTAGGTAACCAGCCACTCACTTCACTCCCTTACGGGAATCGAACCTCGGACGTCAGCGCTACAGGCAAAGCCCCTAAAATTGCGCCACGGCGTGTGGTTCGTTTATTTGACAACATGTAGATCGGGGTAATTACATTCCGCGCCACGGCGTGTGGTTCGTTTATTTGACAACATGTAGATCGGGGTAATTACATTCACGGCATTCGTAGTCTGATTCACAATCTGATTGTATGGGTGGTTACCTACCAGGTAACGCTTATAGTTGGCCAGCAAGTCAGGTCGAAGTGATCACTCGAGTGAAGGCAGCTTCACAAAAAAACAGATCCTTAACAAACTGTTATTAGTATATTTTCCCTCAATTTAAAAAGGTTTTCTTTTCTTCTTAATAAAAATTTATAAGTGGTACTTCGCCGGTGCGAAGCACGTGGATTTGACCGACTGACACATACAGACATATTCATGAGTGCAGGTACTTCAGAAAGAAAGCACCGTGTAAACCTAAAGTTTAAATTAAGTTCATAGACCTACAAAAGGTTGCCATTCATTTGAGGCAAGATTGCTTTTCTTCTGTACAACTATACCTTGCATTCTCAAGAGTGTGCTTGCACGGCTTCGGATATAGATATATATATATATGTATGTATGTCTATATATAAATATGTAAGCTTATAAGTACTGCCTTACTTCTTTTTAAGAAAGGAAGATGTAATGATACTTGATTTAAACGATTCCATGTCTTCCTGGGTTTGCGTAGCTTATTGTCAATATCTTTACACCTTTTTTTAAGACTTCTTGACTGAAACGGGCTTTCACGAAAAAAGTTAGGGCTTTGCTACAGGATACACCCTCCACAAGTTAAGCAAGTAAAAATAAAATATATATTTTTGTTTTATTTAAACCTTTTAAGTTCGTATGCATAGCCCCATTTGGCTGTTTAATTTTTTTTTCTTTCTTCAGTAATATTTAATCTCCTTAAAGAAAAAGAACATATCCATTTTACTTTTTTTGTATCTCTTTAGTAATATTTTAGTGTAAAAGGATAACTAGTATTTAAACCTTTTATATTATTTTACACAATGTTGAAAAATTAATAAGAAAGCTACATATTTTGGCAGCTGCTGCTTTAATTTTCAATGAAATGAAAAAACCTCTCCAAGAGAAAACGTCAATGAAGAAGAAACAGTTTGCACTAAAAAGGAGAAACCCTCATTTATAAAAGTTTGCTGCAGATGACTTCACTGAAAATAAATGAATAGTTCCTATGTGTATAATACATATTTATCTATTTTACTTATGCCTTTATTCCAGCAACTTGCAACATCTGAGGTACAATTTGTTACATTACTTTTGTTTTTTGCAGCACAGGCAGGTGAAGTGACTTCCTCAGGGTCACACAGTGGTGTCAGTACCAGGATTTGAACTGACAAGCTCCGGGTTTACTGAAATATTACTGAAGAAAGAAAAAAAACGAAAACGGGCAAATAGGGCTATGCATACAGATGTCCATCCATCCATTATCCAACCTGCCATATCCTAAATACAGGAGCCAATAAGTAGATATGTATATATACAGTATATATATATATATATATATATATATATATATATATATATATATATATATATATATATATATATATATATATATAAATATATATATATGTGAATGTATGTATGTATATATGTATGTCTATATTTATATCTATATATATATATATGTAGATATGTACATTTGTATATGTATATATATATGTATATGTGGATGTGTATATGTATATATATGTATAAGTAGATATGTGTATATGTAGATATGTATATATGTTTATGTATATATATGGTTACATAACCTCTTTAACACACTACTTCTCCGCTGCGAAGCGCGGGTATTTTGCTATATATATATATATATATATATGACAGCAACACTCATAACAATGACAGCACAATTACATATATATAAATGTAGATATGTATATATATATGTGTCAATCTATCTATGTATGTATGTCTAGATATATATATATATATATGTAGATATGTATATATATGTAGATGTGTATATATGTAGATATGTAAATATTTATGTATATATATGTGTCTGTGTATATATATATATATATATATATGTGTGTGTGTGTGTGTATGTATGTATGTGTATATGTATATGTGTGTGTTTATGTATGTGTATATATATATGTATATATATGTGGCTGTGTATATGTATATATATATGTAGATATGTGTATATGTAGATATGTATATATATGTTTATGTGTGTGTGTGTGTATATTATATATATAAAAGACAGCAACACTCATAACAATGACAACACAATTACATTGACAATCATGTTACGTTATTTTTAAAATGTTTCCTTTTTTTTTTCATAACCTCTTTAACACACTACTTCTCCGCTGCGAAGCGCGGGTATTTTGCTAGTATATATATATACACTATATATGAAATGAGAAGCAGAAACACAATAAAAAGATTTGGTGGAGCCACCCTGTATACTTGGCAATCAGGTAGAAGTAATGAAATGGTCTTTACAGACATGAGTCCAAACGAGAACTGAGGTAACAAATAAACATGAGGCTGTTATATAGTTGGGTGGACTCAGAGGAAGTGATGTCCTTGGTAGGCTGGTTGATGGGACCAGAAGCATAAATGATCTTTCTTAGAGGCGGGGTCTTCTGTAGGTCTGCAGAGGAGCAAAAGAAGATTTAGAGTACAGCACTAACCCCTGGTCTGGCAAAGAAATACAACTATTCAAACTATTCAAGTGTGACTATATAGATATAGATATTGTTCCTGGATATGCCTTGCATGCACAAAGTAAATAAAGACAATGCTGTCAGACAGATGTTGCTTGCTATGATACTTCACATTATTTGTTTGACAATTTGTCAGTTCATAATTCTTCTCTCTTGTTAAATGAACCCTAGCCTGAAGGAGTCTATTAATTTTTTACATTTAAGATTTTTCACTTAAAGATTTACCAATGCTATTTCTTGTCCTACTGTGTATATAAACACAGGGAACTCCAGTTTCTGTATTACATCTTGCCTGATGAAGGGGCCTGAGTTGCCTCGAAAGCTTGCATATTGTAATCTTTTTAAGTTAGCCAATAAAAGGTGTCATTTTGCTTGACTTTTCACTCAGTTCATGTTAGCAAGGAAGACAGATAACTAACAACTGCACCTGTTGCCCCTGAGCACAGTTACCACTGCTAAATTTTTTAGGTAGAAACCTGTAGACATGATAGAGGAGCCAGGAAAGGTGGGAGTCAGATGTTGAGGTTTTGGATGCAAAAACAGTCATTATGAAAATAGTGTAAATACTTTCTAAAATGTTGTGATTTCATGTTATTTTAGCTGATCACACTTCTCTAAAAAGATCAGATCTATGTCACATAAGAGTGAGGAAATGGGAATTAAGCTGCAGTGTGAACACAGCCAATCTTCGTGAAACTTGTGGAATGTTTAGTCTATGGGATGTGTTATAATGGTCTTACTTTAAAGGAAAAGAAAAAATAATTTACTAATGTTTTTTCTTTTCTGAAAAATTTTCTCATGGGAGATTGGAGTGACCCTGTTACAAACACTAGAGCAGTTTTGTAATTGGCTCATTGACTTGGGGTGAGCACAGGTCTTGACTGAGTAGCTAACTAAACAAGGTTTAAACATAACTTTTTGACTTTGGCAGCAAAATACAGCATAAAGAAATTCTCCTCATCACCTGGCTTTACAAATATGTTTTCATCATGGATTCTGAGATAAATTTTAAAACACACATTAAACATATTACTAGAAGTGCATTCTTAAGTATGCAGTCATTACAAGCCACCTGTAAAACAACAAGTTGCTTACTGGATAAATGTTAGCTTATAAAGAAAAGATTCTACTAGTCAAATATCTTTTACCCCTTTTTGATTTGGCTACTTTATACTGATTTTTTGGTAATGGTTCCAACCAGACGTTTTACCATCTCTGTCCTTGCCCTTTGAAAGAATACCCTACCTTACTCACTCTTAACAATAATACAATTTTTGATCCTTCTTTTATAAAAAGATCAAAACGGGTCCAACATACACTATGTATATAAAATTAAAGATGATTGACTCAGATGTTCAGTGTCTGAATTGTAAAGTGGCTGCAGTCTCTGATGAATTCACATGTTTCAAATACCAGATCCAATTTATTTATTTATTTCAAGTTTTTAAATTTTATTTTAGTAATGCAATTTTTCACTTTGTGGTTTATTTTTGTGGTATTATTTAATTTTTCTTTTAATATTGTATGGATTTATTTATCATTTATTTCATGTTCTTGAAATTTTTTGGCACTTCTGGAATATGAAGAATTCATATTTAACACATTGACTGATGGACTATTTATTATGTGGATGCTGGAGTGTAAGTTCTATGCATATATATTAAATAATGATCTCTATCAAAATGCTTAAAAATATTAAGAAATTTAATTGAAAGCAACAATTTATTATCAATAGTAAGTTTGTTACTTTATTTTCACAAGCAACATGACTAAAAGTCTCCATTTGAATGACAGTCCTGAAAGCATGGCACCTAATGGAGTGCTTGCTTAGAAGAACATGTGCCATAAATAAAACATGCTTCTTTGCACTGTCTATGCTTGTTACACACAACACAATTGGTAGCTGGTGACTTTTTGCATTCAATGGGTGGCAGATGTCTATAAAGTGCTGTCTACACAGTCGTGACAAATCAGACACCTTGTGGTGAAGAAACATCTTCAGGGCAAATATCTGCATCAGTACCTGAGTGTACAGGTTCCACATCATCCAATTGATTGTCACCACCTTGATCACTGTCATTATAATCAAAATATTTATCTTGCAACAAATGTAGCTGTTTCAAACATCAATAACTTTATACTTTTTCACAATGACATAACTACAGACTTCAATTTATACCACTATGTTCCAAAAGCTGTTGCCAGCAAAAAGAAAAACAAATTCTGTGGTTTATCCACCAGGTGTCAGCACTATAGCAGTTAACTGAGATGTGGCAGCAAAGCTCGCCAGAAAGATGACTGCATCTGTAGTGGCGCTATACTGAAGTACGAGTTCTATTGTACTTTGATT
Organism: Erpetoichthys calabaricus; assembly: GCF_900747795.2. Classification (NCBI taxonomy): domain Eukaryota; kingdom Metazoa; phylum Chordata; class Cladistia; order Polypteriformes; family Polypteridae; genus Erpetoichthys; species Erpetoichthys calabaricus. The sequence continues at coordinate 84,955,328 of NC_041395.2, forward strand.
CTTGACAGGCTCAATGACATAAAACTTCTACCTTATGTTCAAAGTGTTAAAGTTAATGTTTGCTAAAGGCAATTGTTAAAATTTTTCAAAATATTTAAAGTCTTATCATTCCTTGTGGGTGCCACCATTTTGGACTTATGTTGTGTACAATCAAGTACTGGACAACTGGAGGTTACAACCCATGATGTCACTCAATAGAGGGTATAAAGATCAGGGATCATGCACTCCCTGATTATCTGAGATTGGATAGAAACCTAAAAAGTGTCTGAATAGTCTTCTTGGTTTTAGAATTTGTGCAATGGTATTTTGACTACAACTTTGCTTACTGTATTAGGTCATCTTGTTCCACCTTTGTGAGTATTGAATATGAAATCAGAAGAATAAATAACAAATATTATTGTGAGTTAGGGTCAAATTGTCAAGTTAGAATCAGAAATTTGATTAGCATCGTCTGACAATGACAATGACTGGTTTTGACAATAGACTGATGGTTCGTTTGTGTTTTTTGACTACATTTCCTGACCACAATTGAGTATTGCCCTTTATGTTTCCTTAAACAATTTTCCCATCATCTCTAGTAATTTTTTAGCATGTGTTTTCTCTCAGATGTTAATCAAGAATCTTTGATTATAGTTAAACAACTTCACATTTTGAAAACAGAATACTATGCAGGTAGTTGAGGGATAATTAATAGTTCAGCTCAGTTAGTACAGATTGATCGAATTTCCTTTTGCACTTTTTTTGTTAATAGGAACGGGGTACCCTAACTTCCAAACGTGGGAAACAATACTGCAACTACCTAAACAGTTTCTTAATGAATTCATCTTGATATTTAACATCCCTGAATTAAAAATAGACAATAATTATCCAATGGCTGGAAATAAATAAAAATAAATAATTTTGAAAATTAAAAATGCACTTCAATACTACTATGAAGTTTATGGTTGTTATAGATTGTCTTACATGGCTGGGGTCAGACCCGGCCGAGACGCCTGGAAGGACAGAGTTGTGGCATATTTGTCCTCCTGGCCACGAGGGGGCAACCGCCCTGGAGTAGAAGAGGCCCACGGAAGGGGAGCAGGGAGGCTCAAGACCGTTGGGGCCTCTGGTCACCGCCAGGGTGCGCCCCAAGCCTCATGGAGTCCAGGACTTATTTACTTCCGCCACACAAATGGAGGACAATCCTTCCAGGGTCACCCGGAGTGCTTCCGGGTGCTCTCCTGATGCTTCCGCCACACCAGGACGTGGCGTCATGGAGAGCAGCTGGAGCTCATCCGGGTGAGGATAAGAGGGGCCACCTCCCTCCAATCAATGAGCTGGAGTCGGGAGCAGGAGCAGGACGAAGCTCCTGGAGAGAGGAGACAGGTGGCCCAGGGACAAGGAGAGAGAAGGCCCAGGAAAAGGGAGACTGGGGCTAGAAGCACATTGTGAGTTGTGCGGGACTGAGTTGTGTTGTGTGGAGAAGAGAAATAAAAAGCATATCTTTGATAAAGATGCGGTGTCGGTCTGATGGTGTCCAGGCAATTATGACAAGATATTGCTGGAGATGTGGAGAAATGACGTCAATTTCTTTTTCTCATATACAGTAATGTCCATTTTGCAATGTCCTAGTTTTGATCTCTCTAACATTGCCAATGAAATTCTCTAGAAGAGTGAAGACTAAGAAATTCAAATTAGTTTTAGGACTCTTAGCAATTTTTTAGGACTATATTCATGAGTTTATGTTTTGTCTTTGTTGTTTGATTTTGTTTGTTACTCTGGTATTCAACCATGTTTGTTCTTTATCCTTTAATTTGTCTGTTGTGTTCTACCAAGATCCTTACATCAACCTCAGCATATTTCAGTCTCAAACTAGGATCTAGGAAAACTTGCATTTAGTCTTTAAAACAAACTTTCTTCTACATTGTACAGTGTTCTTTTTGTGTTGTAGCTAACACATTTTAAAGAAACAAAAAAGCTCCTGTCAAGGCAAAGTTCTTCAAGGAAGTAGTATTATGTGTAAGCTGGAAACTCAGGCTCCTGTTATTAGTAACAAAGAAGCTATAAAGGATTCCTGTTCCTGAGACTGTGTGTCAAAATCAAGTTTTGGCCTCCTCTTGGGTTTGCTTCAAACTCTTTCTTTTCCAACTAGACCTTGAGATCATATTTTTAGTGGATTTTATTATGAATTTACTTCTTTACTACTTTATTATGGACTTATTTGACTGGGTTTCACAGTGTTACACCACTATTTGCGTAGTAGAGGAGAAAATCTCTAAAGTGCAACATTTTATACTTTTCAAGAGGAGTAGAAAGGCTTCAAAATTAGCCCAGACATTAGTTTATTAAATTTTTAAACTTCACAGTTTTCTCATGTGTAATGTTGTCAGACATCTGTTCTCAATTTGTGTCTTTTGTTGCCAATGTTTTTGTTTTAGTGTTGCAGTAAAGGTAAACTTTAATTTGGTACATCATCCTGAGCCTAACTGTCAGACTGGGAGGATCAGTCAGGAGATAGGGAAATACTCATTATACAACATGGAAAATTTCCAAGCTAGCTGGAATAAATTCAACCATTAGCATAATATGTCCTTATAATTGGAAAATCACAAGATTTATTATCCTACTGAGAGTGTTATGTAACAGGTTTTATCAATGCCAGGAAAACCTTCATTCCTAACATAATTAATCAACTAAATAATTAAAAAATGTTACAGTAGAATATTTGAGAATCTAAAGAAAGCCATTATATCTAATAAATAATTTACTAATAAAAAAAACAAATAAAAATCATCCACAGAAGATTAAGATTTCAGCAGACATCTCCAGTTGAGAATTTCAACCAAGAAACTAGACTCAAGACTTATTGGACTTTTTAAAATAATTAAAAAGACTGAACCTGTAACTTAGAAAACTGACTTTGCAGGCACATTATCAGATTGATTCCTTCATTTTACTTCTCAACTTTTAAACTAGTCTTCTGCAGGTCTTATTCTCCACCACCCTCTATCTCTACTACCATAACTGTCAATGGCAACCCCTATGAAATCTGGAATATTTTAGACTCTCACCGACTGGCATCTCAGACACAATATTTGGTTCATTTTTGAGGTTATAATTCTAGAAACCACTCTTGGGTTCACTCTAAATATGTTCATGCTCTTGCACTGCTGCAAACATTTCTTCAGAAACAACTCGTCTAAACCAAATGGGTGAACTAAGAACCTACATCTAAAGAAGGGAGTTTCACCATAATTCTGTTAAAAGTAAAAAACTTGTTCCTCTGTTTCTTATTTTAATTATTGTTTTGTATTGTTGTTGTCAGGAGATCAAGGCAGCCACTTCTAAAAGAGTAAGCCACAATGCGTAGGAAACATATGTACAATGTTTTCAAAGAAGTTAAAATCAATAGCTCAAAAATGTAGCATCTACAGCTATTTATTTTAAAAGCTTTTTAGCTATTAGTTTTGACTTTGTTTTGCCTTGACCCTGAGGATCAAATCAAACTCTTTTTGATTTTGTGAATGTTCTTTCCTTGCTCTTAACAACAATCATATCATTATCATTTTTAAATGGGTATAGAGGGTGGGAGTGCAAGGAAAAAGGGAAACAGAAACCTTTAAAACAAGATCAGCTGCTTGCAAAATGATGCTCATATGATACATTTTGAAGGCATTGCATTAAACTATAAATTGATTACAGTACAGAACCTGATTCATTTAAGAATTTTCTTACTGATACATTCACATTTATCTATCTACTCATACAATTTCAAACTGATGTTGTCCATTTGAGGGTCAGAAGAAGATGGAGCTCATCCTAACTACATTGTGTGCAATTGCATGTAATACTACATTAATAAAAGGAATCCTAAAGGTTTCCTAAAGCTATCTACATTGATTCTATACCAGATGATCCATAAACTTAATTTCTTATGAAGATAAAACTTGTTATCAAGGCAAAGGTGAACTCCATACAAATTAAAATGATTGAGAACCAAAAGCTGTTGTTTAAAGGCAATGCAAAAGAAGTGTCATAGTTCAGACAAATAAACACAAGAAAATGAGCTGTTAAAACTCTAATCATTAAAAAAAAAAATAGTTAAAAAAACAGATTCAAAGTTCTAAAATTCTATCCTATCCTAAGCTATCTAAATTACCTTTAGTCCAGAAACTGATTCAAAGCTAATATGCAAGTTATTGCTTGCCGCCATCTTTTATAGGGGAAGTGTGATGCAAAGTCACAAATCATATGACTAGAAACTAACTCACAAAATGTTAGTATCCCTATAAAAACATGCAAACAAAATTGTGACATGATGACAAAAAATAACAATTATATGTAAAAACAGCAAAAATATAGTAAAAATTGTTTCAAAAAAAAGAACCTGCATGAGCACTTCACTTTAAGAGCTACTTTTTTTAGATAAATTAGTTGTTTATAAATTGCCATATGTCAAGTGTAAATCTAGACTTTGTGGCTTTGCTAATATGTACCTTAGGTATTATAAATATTAAGTATTAAAGCTCTTTTCTTCCTTAGCTTTAAATTCAGAAACATAAAGCAACCACTTAAGAAAATCAATGTTTGATAATCCTCTGTAAATAAACCTGTTCATAATAAGCATTGTTGATTGGAGTTTCATCTTAGCATTCCCTGGAATAAACAAGCAAATATATTTTTTCTATTTCTCAGTCTAGATTAGAATAAAAAAGAAAACAACTATCCTAACAAACTCTCATCAACAAGCTACCCAATACGTCTACCAGAATTTCCTCAGCTACTATGAATGACAGTCCAGAATGCTGTTTAGTTGACTTATTCCTCTGAATTAGTGCAAACTAGTGACTGGATGTGTGTGTGCATGGCAATATCCTCTGTTGGACTGGCATTTTCTGTGGAGCTAGATTTTACTGCAGCTAGTACTTACAGAAATTCTCAATAGTAATAGAAATGGTATGCTAGCAGGATATTAAACCCCCATGGCCTGACTTTGAATTGGATTAAGCAAGTTGGAGACTGTAGCATTAAAGATGACTACCTATTTGTTTTGTGCATAACTATCTAGACCATTGGTTCCCAAGTTCTGTCCTAGAAGCCCCTTTTGGCTAAAGACTTTCTTCTCAACCAACTTCAGGTTTTAATTGAAGTCTTAATAAAGCAAGTTGTCACTTGACCATTTTTATGTTAATATAGAATTTATAAATCTGTGATTTCTACATTATTATTGGTACATATCAAGCATTATTGTATGTTACATGCAGATAATTTAACATTTCTTATTTTATCATGGCCTTTGTAATTTTCATCATCATGATTTTTTATACCATTCTTCATGGTGACCTGCAGCCTCATGTATAAATGGTGCATACACACAAAAATGTTGCATACTCCCGTTTCCATGCTCACATCACGATGTAAAGCCACGCACATTTTCATGCCTGCTCAGTCCTTGCCATATGCATATTCTCCGCTCGGTTTTGCAAACTGGCAGCACCCAGCATCAAAGCAGTGCTTTTGTTCCTGTGTGGTTTCCCTTTCTTTTTTAGATCCACATTCCTGATGTGGCTTTATCATATACACTGAAATTAACCGCATATTGTTTATTAGTTTAAGGCATCTGATTGTAATTAACCTGTAACAATACAATGGTCCACAGAATGGCCAAACTATTCCAAATACCGTAACTGCTTTAGCATTATTACTCTCAAGTATATATCCCACTGTATCTGAGTGGGGAATCACAGCTCTACAGCAGCTGATCGGAAAGAGAATTATTGGTATACAGCATCTAGCACACGCTGCCTCAGCCACTGTCTATTCAATTGCTCTCATACGACAAAAGGTTCAGAGCCTTTGCTGTTGGGACATTGTGGTTCAAAAACAGTTTCATCCCAAGAACTATAAACATACTCAATCAGTCCATCAAGTGCTCCTTGTGGAACTGTTTGTACTTATAAGTACAATTACCTCACTGTAAACTTGTGATACAGTTATAACATTGCACAACCTGAGCCACTTCATAAAGCGCATGTTTGCATATGATGACGATATCATTTTTAAGATGAAATGCAGCAAAATATGTTTATTACATTATACAGATAAAATGTTGACATCATTTAAATAATCTATATTGTTAATAATTAAACATGTGAGGACACAGTGTCGCAGCACTTGCAACGAGCTGGCGACCTGTTCAGGGATTGTTCCTGCCTCGTGCTGTATTCTTGATGGGACTGTCGGGACACTGGATGGATAGAATAATTAAACATGTACTACAAAGATATTTCAATGTTCCTTAAAAGTTTTGAAGAAGTTTACAGATGGCTTGACATCTATTACAGAGCTGATTGTGTGGCGATTGGGTACTTGGAGAAAGAAAAGGAAGGACAGGAATTGGGTGTTAGTACGTTTGAAAGAGACAGTACTGCTGCAATAAATTATTTCATCGAAGGTCACGCACGATGCAGCAAGCATCTTGCGGGAGGCAGGAACAATCTCTGGACAGGGTGCCAGCTCGTCATTATCACTGCACCACCATGTTCCCATGTTTAATAACATGCTTTAATTCCTATCATCATGAAAATGATAACAAGTATACATCTCAGTATTTAAATTATTCAGAGAGCTCTAATATTACGATGGATTCTGTATCCTGTCGGAGGAAGAGAAAGCCTGTTTAAGAATCACGTAGTGATTTACACACATAGAGCACATAGAACAAATACAATACAAAGCATTTAACGTGCTACTTTAGTTACGATTTTATTTGAAAAACTAGTTAATTAAAGATTTTAAGATGAAGTTTATGATGTTCTACTTTAATGACAAAATAAACTACATGATTAAAGTGGAAATGTCAAGATTAATGTTCTGTGCTTTTTTCCCCACTGTGTGCATATTTTTTTTCTTTTCTCTGTACCCTAATAAGCTTCCATATGACTCTCAGACTGTGGGCTAAGACTCGCCTTTTCTTGGCGACTTTGATATCTGACAACTTCTTTTTTATTTCGGGCACTGTGCAACTTTGTGAACTTGAATTTTTGAGTTTCTCTGACACTCTATGTCACTCGATCAACTTCCTTTTGTTGTTTATACCACTGTTTAAACCATCACATTGTACATTTTTCCTTGCCACCACTTGGTATTCGCTGAAATTCTTCTATTTTCCCTGTGCTTTTGCCATTGTCTTTTCACAGAATGCTGAGCTTAAGGGCTATTTATACTGATTTGCATATTCAAAGAGGCATAATTTTGGGAGGAGTTGGGGAGTGGCAGCAGGCATGTGCATGTGCATTACTTGTCACGCAGACTGGGATTTATGTAGCGGTAGAATGTGGAAATTGGCGTACAAATAGATTCATGCATCTGGATTTTTTTGTGCGTACGCATATTTCCGCTTTTGTTCGTACGCCATGTTTTAGTGTGAATTCTACACAACTGCATTATGCATGAGGCCCCTGGTTATTTATTCTTCCATTTACTAATGAATGTGTTTTTGGGTATGACTCTGCAGGAGATGCAGACTTTCAGAATTCATGTCTTCTATGCTTGCCATTAATTACCATTATAAAAATATGATTAAGAGACTGTAAAAGGTAAATTAATAAGAAATTGACAAAAGAGAGTTACATCCTATGGCAAATATTTCTAAATTTACTATGAATGTAGTCTTGCACCATGGGACATTTCTGATTGCCAGATAAGAAATTGTTATAATAGAGGTGTTTCTAGTGTCACAATGCACTAAATTGTGATTGGAGGAGGAGATTGGAAATGCGTGATGCATGTCAGTACACTTGAATACACTTGAATACACTCCTGGTATGTACCAAACACTGCCAGTATTCAACTGCTAAAATAAGTGACAGTGCTCAGTGTCAATGCATACCAGCCCACTTCAAATCTTGTGCAAAACTGTGGTTTGGGACAGGTCATCTGAGGGTAACCTGGCCCATATCTTTGCTCAATTAGTATTATAATTTATGTTCCAAATAAACACTAAATTAGGTGATCCCATAATGCTGTAAGTTTTGCTATAAAATTAATTTTGTATTGTACAAAAGCCTTTAACTTCACTCATTTATTTTTTAAATCTGTAGAATCACTACTGGATTGTAAGGATTGATCCCGGCAGTAAAAGTCCCAAGACAGGAACCAGACTACCATAGGATGTCACTCAGAAGGAGAACCCTCCCAATAATGGTGCCCATACACAGACACAAATCAATGAAGCAGGTACTGTGAAAGAAATCAGCCCTGTCTAAGTTGTTTTTTTTAATATATATATATATATATATATATATATATATATATATATATATATATATATATATATATATATATATCACTGCGGTGGGTTGGCACCCTGCCCAGGATTGGTTCCTGCCTTGTGCCCTGTGTTGGCTGGGATTGGCTCCAGCAGACCCCCGTGACCCTGTGTTCGGATTCAGCGGGTTGGAAAATGGATGGATGGATGGATATATATATCAAACATAATTATATTATTCTAAGACAGGGTTCCTCAAATTCGGACCAGTGGGGCCACAGTGGCGCCACAGTGGCGGCAGATTTTGTTCCAACCCATTTCTTAATATTTTTCTCATAGTTTAAATTGGTGAAAAGTGTTTTTATTCTGCGATATCAGGTCATTCTTACTTTATAATCTCTCTCTTCAGAGAATACCATATGAATGATATGTGGCTAGGTGTAGATTAATAATTCTCAGTCCTTCACTTTCTCTCTTCCATTTCTTTCTATGTATTTTATTAAAACATCCTTCATGATGAACACATCAAGGTGTAAATGGCACCAAGTTAGATGATGAGTGACTCCTTTTAATGTTATTTGACATTAATTAATTGGCAATAGGTTAAGAAAATAAGAACCAATTAAATACAGTGAATGCAGTTAAAAGAAGCAAATAAGGCCTGGGAATCCTAACAAATGTGTTAGATAAAGTGAAACACAAAATGCAATGTTACTGTAGAGCGGGTATAACAGGTCAAGATCGTGCACTTCCTGGTTGTCCGAGATTCCGAATTACAAAAAAAAAAACAAAAAAAAAAAAAAAACCTTTGCGGTGTTCATTGTGGGAGTTGTAGTAAATCTATGTTTTAACTTTAGTACTTCTTTTGACTTTGATTCAGGACTACATATTGGGTCAAGTTTGCTAGGTTGTTTTGACTTACTGTTTAGAACTTTTGTCTGAAACTTCAGACAGGGATTTTTCATTGTCCATCTCTTGTCCATAAACATTTCTTCATGTTCAGCTAAGTTTACAAATCCATTTTTTCTGGTCTTTAATGGAAACCTATAGGCAGTCTCAAAACTGGGGGTGTCATTCCCTTTATTTACATCCAGTGCCCTAGTTGTAGCTTTTCTAGGGTGAAAGTAGTGGTGGGGGATAAAGATAATCAAGTGCATGTTTCACACATCTCTAGAGCACAGCAAGGGGGCTGTCCACATTATATTTGTAACCTTACTCTACACTGGTAAAGGTTAGCTAACTGGAATATATCAATCTCTTGAAAGGATAGCCAGGGCTTTTAGTGTACACATCTGACCCTGGAATTAGCCCCAGTATAGGGTATAAGACTACCTTGGAGAAAATGGTGTGCTAAGCCTGGAATCAGGAAGTGAGACAGTTCAAGGGCTCGACAGGCTCGAGGAGTAGAGGCCAGAACATCTAGTGGAGCACAGAGATGAAGAACTTATGGAAGAACTTAGTTGGATAAGTGGAAAGGCTTCCCACAAACAGGGTAAACAGGAGCTTACCTGTATATTTCAACATTACAGTATGTTTACACTGTATGTTCATCTATAATTTTAATTATTTCCCCCATAAATGTTTAATTTTTAACATTTTTGCCCTCTGGCAATTGTCAAGTTCACGTATGGCTCAAGAGCACCCCCTTATCATTAACATTTACACAATTCAGTTTAGGTTTACTGTATAAAGCACCTACCTTAGTGCTGATCACCTGCATCATGTAATATGCAAGTGTTATTTAATATTTAAAACATTTCTCACTGGTGTACTTTTAATGAGTACTTAGATTTTAAGATTAAAAATTTTTCAAATCCTTTCTAGGTGATTAGATGAGAACATCAGCACTCCAGCATATGAACAATGAGCAAAGAAGAAGAAAACGACTATGAACCATACATACATTTCATCCAGAAAATTTACATTTGTTTCCTCAGCTGTCATAATCTCTGAATTAGGGGAAACGATAATGTCAGAATATCATAAATCATTGTGAAGTTAATCTAGTTAGCTGCATAAATAATTGCATAAACAAATAATCTGAATAAATCACCAAGACTCAGGAAGCTGTCAAGTTCCATGCCAGCCTATAGCCAGTAACATCCCATAGGGTAATCTTTTGGCCAATTACTGTACTGTACATCTTTTTTCTTTCCTGTGTAATTGAACAACAAATTGATTGGGTCTGGTAATGGAGGCAGGATTAGCTTTAGGCCAAAGAAAGGGTATACACAGCTGACCTCTGGAGCTGTGACGCTCTTTAGGGCTTTACAGTCATTCTCTAATGGCATCTCCATCCAGGTATGATGGATTCAGCGAGAGTCTCATTTCTGCTGTTGATTTACCTAACTGCATTAAACTAGCTCAGCCTACTTAAGATGGTAATGAGTGGACCAGTTCTTGTAACTACAGCATGTGACATATGGCAGAAAGCATTTTCTGCTGCATTCTTAAAAGTTAATAATTCAAATGCAAAAAAAAAAAAAAATTTTTAAATTTAATTAATTATACAAAATACAAGGCAAAAGAATACGAAATTCAATGAAGATGTGTTAAAACCTATAATAATAAGATTTGATGCACTTCAGTCTGTTTATTTATAAACTCACTACTCACTACGCTTGATAAGATACAATGGTTACATTTTTGCATTTGCCCACTCGTGCTCTACCAGTTTAGAATCACCATTCAAAATAGCGCCATGTCTTTAGTCTGTGAGACAAGGCCATCACTGTCTATTATTTAATGTTTCCCAATACATTGAGTTGATATTGGAAGGTTTCAAAACATGTTGTATGTATGTACAATTTAATGCATGAAGGCACATATTCTATCATCTGATCGATATTTATCATTAGCCAACCCCTCTCTGCATGTATCACCATACTACTGTTGCAGATCTATTTTAAACTGTTGGAAACCACCAGACTTGCTTCCTTTTTGATTTTAATCAATTACAGTATATCATAAATCTGTTTTCTAGAGCTTATCCAGGATGCACTGGGCAAAAAGCAGGAATCGATTCTGGATAAATGGGAGGTTCATTGCAGGCTGTTTTTACTCACATGAGGTCAGTTTAGGGTTACTAGCTAACATAGCTTGTATGTTTTTGGGAAATAGGAATATACTGAGAGCAATCACTAAGGCGCAGGGATAATGTTTAAACTACACACAGGTAACAACAGGCCTGGAATGTGTTCCAAAGACAATGAGGTATGAGGGAGCAACATAAATCCCTGAACCACTGTTCCATCTCAAGGAACACTCACAAAGTCTGCAAGTTCGGAATCAATGCTGTACCTTCTTGTTCTTTTTGACACAATTCTAACACCACCTTTTAAGTGCCCCAGACATCAAGTTTTTCACTCCAAACCCATGTCACATTGATTGACTGTCTTAATCTGTATTACGCATGATCCTAATTTTTAGAATGGATGCCATTTTATGATGTTTTTATGGATTGCAAACAAACAAAGGACCTTAACTACAACAGTAAATCCATTTAAGCCAATGATGGGTCAAAACTGACCCAAAGACATTGACATTTTTAAATGTGTAGCAATATACAGACATGTGAAATTTGTAAACTTTTTGGCTAACTTTTTTACTTTTGGTAAAGTTAAGGCACTTTGATAAATCCATTCACATTTCTGGACTAAAAAATTGACATTTACAATGATTTGAGAGACCATGAACAAACAAAGCACTGGAGAGTCAAAATTGACCTGAAGGATATAGCAGTGTTTAAAATGTGTAGCAGTTGTACATTTTTTTTTTTTTTGCTTTTTGTAAAGTAAGGTTGCTTTAGTAGGGCCTTCATGTTATATTACCCAAATAAAGACAGCACAATGGTTGACAACAGTCCTTCATTTGACAGTCAATTACATTTTCAAAAAAGTGAAATGCTGCACCAAAGCATGCAAAGACAGCACGAAACATGGTACTGTAGCAAGGCTGTGCAGATACAACAATTGACATTTCTGAAGTGAAAGGTTGGTATGTTTTTTTATGGGTTGTGAAAAACCAAACTGCTGTAAATGCAGCAATAAAATCCACTAAAGTTAATGGTGGGTCAAAAATGAACTGAAAGACACGGTAAGTTAAAATTATTTTTAGAAGCTGTACAAAGAATGGAATCTTTAACTTTTTTTTTTTTTTTTTTACTTTTCTTGAATCTGGGAATAATTAAGATGCTTTTTTTCTGATGTCAAACATAACATTATTCAAATTTAATGCAAATACATTGTAAAGGTTAAGAAAATACTCTACCTAACAATTATATTATTTATATATTACTAACCCTATGTAGGTTGTAATGAAGGGTGCAATAATAATTTTCCTGACAATGTTTTCACTTGGTTTTCTTCAATTTTAAACTTTAACCTTTTGTCGTGTTCACATCTCTCAGTGAACTATGCACCAATCGCTATCACGTCAAATGCAATGTTAGCCATTGAATGAGCTATTACTGTGCTGGACTGGTGAGAGATGAATGAAGCGAGGGGGCTGGTCTTCAATCCAAATGCTCATTTATGCCTGAGTCTGTTCTGTTTTGGTTCATGGGTGTATTTTCCAAAAGTGGCTTACTTACCAATATGTTAGTAAAAATACATGTGTTTGGGATGATGTAAACATATGACTGCACATGTGGAATAAGAGTAACATGAGATTTTTTTCATGGATGTTTTGATATTGTTTGCTGCTTTTGGTCTCCTTAGACTTATATTGTATCAGAAAAGTTTTAATCTCCATTCTGCCTCAAAACATTAGATAAAACACTTTTCTCAATCACTACAAACTACATAGGGTAACATAATAAAATATCTTTTCTGGGTGGAGTATTCCTTTCTAATAGAAAGATTTCCTTATTGTGCATACACCTTTGTTAAGAAATTCATTTAGTATTGCACATAGTATTCAATATGTGATCACATATATGAGTGATACATCTTAAAATAATCTCTATCACAAAGTATACTTTTTAACCCAGCATCCAGACTTTTTAATTAAAAATGTGTTTTGTCATAAGGCTGTATCCTAAGACATATTTTCACTTTTGAATGAGCACCCACACAAACTCCCAAACCACCCCATTACGTATTTACTGTGGTGGAAGATCAGTCCGACTACAGGCAGACACCAGGACACACAGAAGTCCAAACACAGGCTTTTATTTTGTTTCTTCACTACACAGTCCTTTGCACATCACACAGAGCGCACAACCCACCAGCACTATTGCTCACAGTCTTTTCTTTCCTTCTTCTCTGCTGCCCTCACTCCTCTACTTGCAAGCTCCATCATCTGCCTCTCGACTCCGACTTCGGCTCCCTGAATGGGGTGAGGCGGTCCCTTTTATAATGTACCCGGATGTGCTCCAGGTGCTCCTTAATGACCTTCCCGCAGCACTTCCTGGTGTGGTGGAAGTGCTACATACCATGGCTTCTGAACCATCCAGGCACCCCTTGGCAGTGGTCACGGGTTCCCACATGGTTGAGCTTCCAAGCTTCAATCCACCAGGCATCCCAACTGGGCTTGAGCCCCAGCCGTCCACCACACTGTATATATACCATATGTGTAAGACATTTTTTACATTAAACTTAATCTACAAATCTACCCAAACCTATAGGTAACTGAAAAATTAAACATAATCACCAGAATACCTTCTTTGTGCATTGGAATATATTTTAAAACTGCATTAGAAGAATGAAATACAATTTTATCACCAGAAGCTCCCTTATATGGTTTTTCCATTATAGTGGTTGAATACACCAACTGAGATGCTGCTTTAGAATCCTGTTTAAGTCCTCAGCTGACTTGAGATCTTGTTACAGAGATGGCCATTGTATATTGTTTACATACAAACTGCCCTACTAGTGTCGTGGAGAAAAACTCATTCTTGCTTGGAAGAGCAATCAGAATAAGACTTTATTGCATGGAACACAAAAAGACTCATTTCAATGTAGTGGGTGCTGTTACTCTGGTGGAACCTCATATTTATTACAATTCTTATCACAAGATTATCTCACTCTGCATGTTTCTCATTATTATCTGACTCCAAGTACCCAACTCCTCCAATTCTCTCTTTTTGCTTACACCACCAATATAGGGTGGTCCAGATCTAACTATGCAACTTTTAATGCAATGCAATGCAATAATTGCATAATTAGATCTGGACCACCTTGTATTTTCTTGTGCTTATTGGGCATCAATACTTTTCTGATGAACATAATTGCTTTCCACCAATTACCTGCCACTGAGAGGCGTGTACTCCATCTGGAGTAACCCCCATTTAATTACCCTTCATATTCTTTAACCTTTGGTTTGTAAATATCGGTGGCATCCCAGATCACTTACAGAATAAAAAGAACGGGCATAAGCCTTTAATATTTAACTCTTTGCCTGAACCTATCAGTTACAATATGTATATACGTGTTACTTTGAGTACATATGAATTTCTATACTAGCTGGATATACTGGGAGCTTAATTGTTGTCTATAAGTTACTTCAGTAAAGACAGTTATTATTCAAAAGCAGAAAGAGAAAAAAGAAAAAGTGGGGGTTGATAAGAACAAGACATGGTGTAATTTTGTCATTGAAGCTTGTTTAGATGGTTGTTGTTGTTACTGGAAATGCAAACAAAAAGAAGAACGTAATTGATGCTCTTCTCTACTAATTATAGTATAGTGTGCCGTTAGTTAGCAAATGAGTTACTTTGTTTGGAGAAATTAAAAAAGAAGTAAAAAAGATGGCATAGATACATAGAGACAGTGTTGAGAGTTGAAATAATGATGTAGTTAAAAAGACGGAGCAAAAAAGTGTTTGTTAAAACTGAGAGAGAACTTACAAACTATTTTTTTTAATTTTATGTTCATTTTAATGTGAAGCATGAGGAGATATTGAGTAGGGTTGGTTCACTGGATTGAATGAATGTGAGCGTGAAGAAAGTTTGGCTTTGAAAAAGTTGTCGAGGGCTGAAGCAACAGTGAATGGCCATCTCCTTACATTTTGCTAGTCGACAGAATGAAGTACTGAATTTACCACACACAAAGAATATTAATGTGCAACAAAGATATTGATGTGGACTGAGACATAAGTGTCAGGTGAATAGCATGGATTTATACACAGCATATCAGCTCCAACAAAGTCACCAACAAAATTTATATTAATTTTTATGTTTGTTATTTTTTATTACATGTTTATCCCTGTGAATACTGACTGAGGTATAACTCTGGCCAAGTAATTGAACTCAGCTAAACTGTTGGGATATTTCATAATCTTGTGTTTGATAATTTTATTTTTTTAACATACTGTATCCATTACTGAGTTGAGAATTAACTATCTGTGTGCATAATACGGTATATAAACAAACAATTGAATAGATGCATATGTGCACAAAAGAAAATGTGTATAGTATGTAGTGATCTTGATTGTCATAATCTTCAAACATTCATTGGTCACTCCTGTTCTGTGGGTTGGAGTGTTGTCATTTTAATAGGTGCCACTATCATTGTTATAGAAGCGATAGGACTGCCATCCCAATTTGGCCCTTCAATGTAGAAAACAATGATTGAGGGTTATACTTATTTTGGTATAAGTTGACACAAAAAGGATTTTTTAAGCATTAAGTAACAACTTGATCATAGTAACTCCATAACAATGACTGTGTACCCCAACAAGCCACCGGACAAATTTGCCTCCAAAACAAATTCTTAAACAACATATGTTCATATACTCTATGGATGTACATGTTTAATGCATGTGTTTTACAAATTAATAAATATATAAAATATGATTGGTGCAGTGATTTTGCTTATGACGGCTGAAGAGATTCAGTTTCCAGACCTGTCAAAATCAGCTCTTCTACTGGAGGGTCCATCAGACTAACATCTGCTTTTGTATATGTGTGCTTCACTCCAGCAATATCACACATTAGACTTTTACTTTATCTATGGTGAAGTGTTTTGATAGCTAAATCACATTTCAACGCTGCATTAATCACATTATTTTAGTGGCTTTGTTGGCTGCAGAAAGTGTTGCAAGGTAGAAAAGTCTCTCCTGAGTTTTCATTTTTGTAGTTATTTTTAAAATTTTGTTTTAGGTTATGATCCAATGTGTACATAAACAGAATATTCAGTGATGTGTAGGTTTTACGTATGAGTTGAGAAACAGTGCTAATCTGCAAAATTCAGTTGCATGGGATAAGATTAATTTTGCTCTAGTCTCTTACATATGCACTCTCAAGAATAAATTATGTAAATTGAAATTAAAGTGGGCTTTATTTGCATTTTCCATTTCAATATTTTTATAGACAGAATATCAGGGCATGGACATGATATGGAGAGTGTCTGGTTTAGGGACATTTAGGGTTGCATTTCCAATGTTTGTATACAATATTTTCCCTGATCATCTCTGGTGAGCACAGGAACAGTTTACACTCTAGTGTGATTCGGTAAGAATAAGAGTTTGTACTTACAATTCTGAGATCACAGGCCTTGACTGGAAAAGGATGATCAGCTCTCTGCAGGTAAGGTGTGAACATATGTCTGAAGTCCTGAACTTAATGCAGATTAGAGGTAATCATGAAAGCAATGCCTGATAATTTACTACATCGTGAGGATAGTCCTCAGTCTTCTGAGTCTTTATTACTCTTCTTATGGTCACTAGGATTGAGTAATGACTGAAAGAGTGAGATCACAAATATTAGCAGCCAAAATGAGTTTCTTACACAGAGTTTCTGGGCTCAGCTTATCATCATCATTTGCTTGTGTCACACATGCGTGAATAGGAGACAGTTTCATGGCTTGTTTGTTACCAGTAATTCCACCTCAGGTTCAGGGAATGGTGCTGTCATTCACTGCCTTTACTCATTCTTGCCCTCAGACAGAAGATGGACGGCACAAGGACCTCTGACATCACTTCTGCTTCCATCGCCGAACCTGCCCCTTCCTGCTGGGACAACATAAAAAGAACCAGAAGAAGTCAGTGTAATGACTCACATCTGAGAAGATGACATACTGCTGCTTTGGCTGTCATTTCTTTTGTTACTTTACATTGGTTTTCTTGGCCAACATCTGCCAGTTATATGGGATTCATCATCTGGTGCACCATTTTTTCTCATTTTCTTACATCTGTAAAATAAATAAAAATTATAAGCAAGTCAACACTACATATGTTCCGTCATGAATTTGGACTGTGGAAACTTGCTTTGTTTATATTTTTCTTTTTGAAAAAATTTTTCTTCGTTATAATATTTTTTTGTGCATGCTGTGTATTGTAGAACTTTTAATTTCACTTTTCTTTTAATATTACATTTCATATATTTGATCACTTATTATTTAATGTGTTTTCTGCAATATTATGCTGGTTCAGAATGTTCATCATTGTTTTTTTGGTGCTGTTATTACACCACACTGGAAAGTTTCTAGTGGGTGTTTACTGAAAGTCATGCCAGGTTAACATCACCAGCACAATGGTATTTAAACCAATGGCACACAGAAAGTAATCATTCAAAATTCTGGAGATTTTCAATCAGTTTAGCTGAAAAATAATTAGGAGAAATTCATTTTCATGTGCTTCTTGACTGGTTTATTGGGTTGCATTTTGGGTTTAGTTATTTAGGTTTAATGCTTTTCTTGTATTTGAGTTTATCCTGTCCTCTGAATATGTTTCAGTCCTGCCATCTCCTGGACCAACTTTTCCAACTGTCTCTACCAATATGGAAACATTACTTATACTTGTGATATGTTTTTTGAAAGAATTTAGGAATTTCACAGGAGATAAACAAAATAGGTTGGTAAGGACTTAGTGGCCTAGTTGTCGCAATTTAATATTTTGCTACTGAAATCCTTGCAAAAGAAATACAAAGTAAACATTCTCCTGGAAAAATGAAAAATATTAAGACTCTTAGATATAGATCAAGTGGACTGGTAGATGAACAGGTTAATTTAAGAAATTAACTAAAGAGAAGAGTCATGTGACAAGCTGAAGTTCACTTGTAACAGAGAGGAAAATTAAAGGCGATATAACTCAGTACAAAAAACAAAATCAAAATCTCAATGATAAATGCAAAAACACTAATCAAAGCTTTAGATTAGACTATATTTCACTACATATACTTTGTTAATCCCCAAGGGGAAATTCAAACAGTAAGTTATTTATTTAAACGACAAGTTGTTTATTTTGAATTTAACTTTAAAATTTGAACATGAGTTGTTGTGTGCCACCATCTTATATTGGCAAAGCATGAAACTGGCATATGTCATGTAACTTCATAGTCATATTACCTTCAGTCCTAAAAATGATATGGTCAGCACCATGATAAAACACCACAAAATGACAACTAAAATATAAAAGATGATAAATAAAGATGTTGATGTAAAAAGAAAGAAAAATAATAATATGATTATCAATAACTATTTAGGTAGCACTGCTGCCTTGCAGTAAGGAGACTTGGGTTCACATCCTGGGTCCTCCCTATATGGATTTTGCATGTTTTTACTATGTCTTTGTGGTTTGGACACCAGGGGGGCACTCTGGCTCCCCAAACACCCAACACAACCAGTCACAGACTCAAGTGTAAAAAGCTAAACATCCTTTTTTCACGCATTTCCCACCACAGCCACAGATATATACAATAAGTACAATAAAGCAACTCTTTTCTTCCTTCTTTCTCCATCACTGCCTCCTCCACTCTTCCTTGCAAGCTGTGTCCACCTTAAACCCAACTCTGGCCACAGGATTACTTCCTGTGTTCCATACACGTGGTCTGAAAGCACTTCCAGGTGAAGTTGGAGCCCCATAAAATAGTGCGCCCCAGTCCCCCTGGTGGCACCCATGGAACTCAACAGGGCTGAGCCAAAGAATCCATGTCCCATAATGCCCTGTGGAAATCTGAGGCATTGCTGCAACCTAGGGGGGCTTCCATTTAACGGTCCATGGAATATAATGACCTGTGCATGCTCTCTCCCCTGTGGCCTCATGCATAACACCATGTGTAGAATTCACACTAAAACATGGCGTACGGACAAAAGCGGAAATATGTGTAAGCACAAAAAAATCCAGATGCATAAATTTGTGCATATGCCACTTCCATGTTTTTTACTCCATAAATCCCGGTCAGCAGGAAACGTAATGCACATGCACGCGCCTGCCGCCCCACCCCATCTCCTCCCAGAATGATGCTTCTTTGAATATGCAAATCAATACAAATAGCCCTTAAGTTCAGCTTTCTATGAAAACACCACGGCAAAAGCACAGGGGAAAATAGAAGAATTTCAGTAAATACCAAGTGGAGGCAAGGAAACACATACTATTTATTGGTTTAAACGGTGACATAAACAACAAAAGGAAGCTGATCGAGTGACATAGCGTGTCGGAGAAACTCGAAAGCTCAAGTTCACAAAGTCGCACAGTGCCTGAAATAAAAAAGAAGTTGTCAGATATCAAATGCAAGTTGTAGCCCACCGTCTGACTGTCATATGTAAGCTTATTAGGGTACAGAGAAAAGAAAAAAAATAGGGACAAAATGGGAAAAAAATCTCGAAATGTCAACTTTAATCTTGAAATTTCCACTTTAATTACATAATTTATTTTGTCATTAAAGTAGAACTTCATAAACTTCATCTTAAAATCATTTAATTTGCTAGTTTCTCAAATACCATCGTAACTAAAGTAGTATGTTAAATGCTTTGTTTTGTATGTGTTCTTCTATGTGCTCTATGTATGGGAATCACTATGCGCGTCTTAAACAAGCTTTTTCTTCCTCCGACAGGATACAGAATCCATTACATTCATGAAATCACAGCTCGCTGAACAATTTAAATACTAAGATACTTTTATACTTGATATCATTTTCATGATTATAGGTATTAACCATGTGGCGCAGTGATAGTGACGAACTGCAGCCCTGTCCAGAGATTGTTCCAGCGTGACCCTCGATGAAAAAATGTATTGCAGCAGTACTGTCTCTCTCAAATGTACTAACCCCCAATTCCTGTTCTTATTTTTCTTTCTCCAAGTAACTAATCACCACACAATCAGCTCTGTAAGCTTAGATCGCAGATTCTTCAAAACTTTTAAGGAACATTGAAATATCTCCATGGTACATGTTTAATTATTCTATCCATCTATCCATCCGGGGTTGCGCCAATCCCAGCAAGCATACACTGCGAGGCTGGAACAATCCCTGAATGGTGTGCCAGCTCATTTCTAACGATGCGATACTGTCTCCTCACATGTTTAATTATTAACAATATAGATTATTTAAATGATGTTAAAATTTTATCTGTATAATGTAATAAACATACTTTGCTGCATTTCATCTTTAAAATGATATCAAGAGCTCCAAGAAGATAGCGCTTGGAAATCTAAATCATCTTAGATGCCAGTCATCGTCATTCCTCTGCTTTTCTCCCACAGTCCAAAGGCATGCAAGTTAGTGAATTGCCAATGCTAAACTGGCCCGAGTATGCAGTTGGGGTGTATATCTGTGTGTCCACCCTGTGATGGACTGGCGCCATGTCCAGGGTTTATTCCTGTCTTGTGCCCCATGGTAGCTGGGATAGGCTCCAGCACCCCCCATGACACTGTTTAGGACTTATTGGCATTATAAAATGACTGCTGAGTAATTATTTAAGAATAACCCATAAAATGAACAAGAGTCTTAAAATTATCATCACCGAAAATGAGAATTACGATACATTTATTAAAAGAAATTGACACATATTCAAGGAAATTAGCCCTTTACTATCATAATCTTAATTTTGGTTATTGTTATGAAATTCTATCACTAGTGATACGTGAATCCTGTGCAGTTTTCTTTGTTGTGAGCTAGACAAAATCAAGGAAATTTTCTGAAACCAAATTTGGCTCAATGTATTGAAGTCAGTGCAGAAGGAGGAACTGAACTAGTTTTGAGTGAATTATAGTGGTGCAAGGTTCTTTTAATTTTCTTTGAGGGCTAGGGAAGCATCTGACAAATATACTAGACCAATTTTTATGGCCAAAAATGTGACCTGAGTCCCTCAAATAACAAATGATGCAGATGGATTGATAGACACAAAAATATAACAAATAACTACAAATCAGCAATAAGTAAAGTATAAAAGTATGTATATATAGTAGTTGCGCTCAAAATCTTGGGGCATACATTGTAAGCTGAATCCATGACATGGGACTGGCTTGTTTGCTCTGTCTGCAGTCACAGCATTTTTGTTTCTGATCTGTCTGTGCAGATACTTTGCATTTTCTTTTTTTAACCATGAAGATAGAAACACTTTCTAAATAGTAATAAATTATTTGTATTTGTTATTATTTCATAGGGCCTATTTCTGACAGGAGTAGGGAGAGGGCTCCTTTAAAGCTTTTTTTGACTGGTAGTTGCACATGGCTAATCAGCCAGGTGGTGCTGGTGTGAGAAGCTGAGCTAGCAGACAGTGATCAGTGTAATATATCCATTGGCAGCACTCATAACATTCTTATTATCGTCAACTAATGTAAGCAATGTACTAAACTAAAGCAATCTTACAGTTTGCACAAAGCAGTCTTATAGTATGCATGTAAGTTCTGTGCATGGCTGCTACAGCTCTATGATGTTACACTGGCCTGGAAAAACATCACAGGGCACTGGTAAAAAAAAATTTTGGCTAAGCTGGCCAAACAGTAAATATTCCAGAAAAGTATCCGATGAACAAAGTCACCAGTGAACACAGCATATTTGCTGAGAAAAATGCTTTGACATGAAGCCAAGCCTCTGAAAATCTATGATCAGGCTTGAGACCTACTGTCCAAAGTGATGTCTCCCTAAAAAGTTCAGTAGGCTTTGGCCTACACAGGCACAACAGGGAAAAAACAGCTATTTTTTGTCACAATAGTAATCTGTTTCAAAAAATAATAAAGAGCGAGAGAAAACAACATAACTCTGTCTCTTTGAAAATAAGGTTTATTAT
This sequence comes from Erpetoichthys calabaricus, assembly GCF_900747795.2. NCBI lineage: Eukaryota > Metazoa > Chordata > Cladistia > Polypteriformes > Polypteridae > Erpetoichthys > Erpetoichthys calabaricus. The sequence goes on from NC_041395.2 coordinate 84,977,522, forward strand.
CAAAAAGGAAAACAAGAGCAAAAAAGAAGATAAAACAGAGGGTTTTCCTAAAAGTCAACCCAAGAAACAAAATCCACTTCACAAATCAAATTTCAAAATTCACAAAATACAGGGCAAATAATTAAAAAACATAGAATTCACAGATTCAAAAACATATTTCCACTACAACTGGCCAAAACTGTAAACACATAAATAAATTATTAATAAACAAAACAATATTCAAAAAAGGAACAAAAAAGCATAATTTAAATAACATCAAAAAGAAAACACATAAAATGAAATTGCATTTATGCCACAGTCTAACAGAAGTTATGTTTTATGCTATTTTGAATAATATTTCTTTTCTTTTTTTGGATTTTTTTATTTTATTGTTCTGTCATTTATACCAGTCACCTACATCTTTTCCTGTTATGTTGGCACTGCCATTTTGTGTCCTGATGACATGGTGGCAGCCATATTGTTTATGACAATAGCACCATTGCTATCATGTGAATGGTGGTGTCATATCCCTGTTATCCTAGCTTTGCAATAAATCTCTGTGTGCTTCTCATTTGAATTTCTAAAAGAATCTTTCTTTGTTAGGGCCCATTTTAATTAGTTTTGGACAGATTTTGCTTTGTATTTCTACCATGAATTTTTCTCATTTTGAAATAGTTGCCAGATTGTTTTCTTTACCGTGTTCATACTATGCCTATCTTTGTTCATTCTTGAGTTTAATTGATCCTTGAAGGAAATCCTCCGAATTTTAATTTCAAAACAGTAATTCACCTTGCTGAAACTAAAAAAAGTCAGCTTATTAAATACAGAAAGTGAAATTCATTCCTGTATCCAGCAATTTTACTTCTTGTGACATGCATATCCTTCCATGAAAAAGAGTATGTGTAAGTAGTGGTTTTACTTATTTTATTTTACAGGTTGAAGGGGTAAAAACATAAACACTGAAATTAAAATCATACAACAGGCAAGCACCATATTGTACAAAAGCATAAATGATAGTCAAAGAAACAAATAATTAATGCCACAAGTCTTAACCAAGATGATTTACTTTACTAAGTACTAACATTTTTCCTGTAATATTCTTTGATAGTTGTTTCAGTCCATGGCTTTTAAATCACATGGTGTCCATGACATCATTAATTGACTCTTGCACAGAGGTAGTGTTACGATGGAAAGTGTCCCTGGGAACAAGAGGCAACTTGTAAACAGAGAGATGTCGTAAATGAAACAATTAAAAAATAATAGCTAAAAATGGTTATAAAGAAAAATGAATATGGAAAAATGATACAAAGGTAAATCTCTCTATTACATAAAAAAATCTTGGGATGAGACGAGACTTTTTCAGAGAGACAAGATGAGACATTTTCAGAGAGATAATTTCACATCCCGCGAGATGAGACTTTGTGCCAAGAGATGAATTGAAAACCTAACAGGCCCAAGCAGGGGCAGAAATAAAAGACAAACAGTAGCAGAAGAAAAGACAAAGAGTAGATGACAAAGTAGAACGTCGTAAAGAGGTTAAAAAATTGGCTGATATACATGCAGAGCAGGTTAGAGATTATGAAAGTACTAAAATTCGAAAGTCTCAAAAAACTGATAGTAAAGATCGCATTAGTGCTAACAAATGGAAATTATTACTCGGTGAAATAGCAGAATGGCGAAAAGAGATATAATAATAATATATGGACATCGGTGATATGACAGAGCTACTACAAGTTTAATTTCAAAGAAACCACAATTCGGTGAGGTTTATATTTATGATCATGGAGAAGCAATGCAACATAGAATCGAAAGAGTTAAACGATCAGATGTATTAGAAATTCTATAGGCAATAATGGAAACAAATCCATACATCCAAAAGTATCACACTTTACATGAAATTTATCTGAAAAACACGGACAAAGAAGTTTTGGATTTCTATATGAATTGGAAAGATCGCACTTGCATATATAATAAACCAACATGTGACGAATTGACAGGGATAATAGTTTCGAAAGACGGACATATCAAAGACAGAGTTGATATTCGTGTTTATTCAAAAGCACAGCATGATTCATCGCAAGTGGCAGATCCGGGAAATGACTAGCATGTAGGTCTCGCACAGGGGTTGGCGAGTGAAGCGAGCAGGGGGCAGAGCCTCCTAGTATGCTTTAAAAAATACATAAAGTAAATTTAACCTGCAAATTACCTTTATATGACAAAATGGATAAATGGGTATTATGACACTGGGCTATTTCTGTTCTCATCTCCACTGAATATTGAACTCAACAAGTTGGTATATTTCAGGTTAAATTTTGTTAATTATCTGATTTTCTGATAGAAAAATTGCTTAATTAGTATATGTCTATGCTCTATTTCTAATGATTCACTCTTTTCATTGTTACACTTTTCATATAGGTTTTTATTATGATTTTCATCACAACCCAGGTAAGGAGCCACTTAGAATATAGAACTGATATTAAAAGTGGTAAGGAAAAAAGGAAAGGAAAGAAAAGAGTGAGTTTGTGTTGTTTATGTGGAGAGAGAATTAGAGAGAGAAAGTCAGCAGTCATCTTGATTCAGGGCAAATGCAGTGCATGTGCTTCTTTATCCTGCACTAATTCTCTTTAATATTATTCAGAAAGGTTATAGTAGGAAAAACTTATCAGGTCCTATGGGAAAAGAAAAAAAACTAATTTGACAGAAAACAGATACTTCATTTACTGTATACGAGTGCAAATCTGATAAATCTGTAATATAAAGTGATATGTTATGGTAGCTTACTCTGTGAAAAATATGATAGGGCCTAGCAGCAAATGAGCTTAGAAAGTCATTAAGAGCTGTCAATTCAGTAATGGGTTGGAACAGTGTTTTTTTATGTCAAATTTAGACTGCTTATATTATTTCTTATTATTAAAGACACATTATAAAAAAGTTAACATTTTAACAATTTTTAGTAAATTGTGTTAGTAATATACAGTAAGCAAAGGAATATGCAATCATCCAATATTATAGATTGTATGTAGGTTGTAGTTGTAATTTCATGTGTATAGAACAATCAAGTAACAAAATACTTTGCAGAGAGATGTAATGATATTTTGTAATTTTAGGTCATCTTGATAAATAGCCAGAGAATGTTTTTCATGACAAAGTAAAATGTTTCCTTAGAAGTAATTCTACGTACAATACATGGATAAGTGTTTCATATACTTTTAATAAATATTTACCCGTTAGTCGGTAAAGCTTTTATTTGTTATAATGACTATTTTTTTTCATATATGCTGACCCAGTGTGGACTTACTGTATATTCTCTGCTCAGGAAGCACATGTGAATGTAAGTCATTATAACAAAATGATTACTGCATAATTTACACTAATGTTAATTATTCAACAGCAATTTGATTTTGTGCTACTGTTGTGGTAATGCCAACAGGGTAACATTTAGAAGGTAAAATTGATCATTTTAAAAGGATTTCTTCACCATCAGGAAATAATTTGTGCTTCCATAGAAACTATTAATGGGTAATTAAATCTACTGAGAATAGCATTACGATACATGCTATTTATAACGTCGTAAATACTAAAGTATTTAATAAATGCAAAATCCCCATTCTGCTATAAGGAGAATCATTTTATTTATTATCAGATATAAACATTGGAGTCTTAGAATATAGTTAATATGCTTTGAAAGCACACACAACAACTTAAATGACTTCAATGGCTGTGAAACTTATTTCCATGCCAGGACCTGTTTGTGTATTTTCAGATTACCTTTTATTATAGTCTTCACTTTTATCCAGAGCATTCTATAACCGCAATACATTGCTGATATCTATCAAGACACTGCAGAGAAACAATGCCCACTCCAGATTTCCAACCTTTCCTCCTGCCAATTCTTAACCAATCCGTTGGATCTCAAGCTGTTCATGGGTGTAAAGAAATTTTCAGGGCACAATGCCAAGTCAGCGGTGGCATTGCTGAAATGTGAATCAAAGCTGGGAAACTACTACCTCAAGAATCAGCAAAACAACAAAGGAAGTGGACCATAGCACAGTAAGAAGATAAATAACAAAAAACAAACAACTGTTGGAATGGACAACTCAGTAAGTACTGGGCTCATTTAGACAGCTTAAATGAATTATAAAGCTCACATAGTAGTGCTGCTGGAACTGTATCGCAAAACTTTCATTTTTGTCTTCCTGCAAATTCATTTTCATGGTGACTTCTTGATTTTGGTTTTGAATTGTTGCATTTCAAAGTTTATTAACAGTACATTGTCAGTAAATAAATCATTAGAACAGTTTTCATGATACCTAGATTCTCCAAAATAATATCAAGTCAAGATTTGAAGGTCACTAAAATACCACACTACTTGGTAAATTATTCCACTGTTTGTAGTTCTTTGTGTAAAGAAAAGCTTTCTAAAGTTTGGTCAAGTTTGCCCTTAAGAAGTTTCCAACTTTGTCTCTGTGTTCTTGTTGTAGAATGTATTGCCAAGAAGCAGTAGGAATCCACTCTACTAATTCCCTTCATACATTTCTACCCTTCAGTCATGTCACATCTCAGTCTTCTTCAGTCTCTCCTAATAGCTCCTAACTCCCAGTCCAGGAATCAGCCTCTTCTCTCTGGACCTTCTCCAGCACTGTCATGTCTTTTTTTGTAATATGGTAACCATAACTCTAGACAGTGCTGGAGATGAGAGTGTTATGTTGTAGACTGGGCATCTCTACCCCAGCACAAGTGTATTTTCTCTTTGCTGGTCATTTTTTTTTTGTTTATTCATCCATCCATTTTCTTAGCCTGCTTATCCAGGCCTCACTTGTGGGAAATCTGGACCCTATCCCAGCATGCATCAGACACAAGGCAGGCACAACACCAGAAAAGGGTGCCAGTCTATCTCAGGGTAAACACATACACCACCATACTCCTTTAACCACTGCGCCTCGCTTTTTTGAAATGTTATTTTCCACATTATGTTTTTTGTCACTCTGTAATTTTACAGTGAATATTGTTTTTTAATTTTTAATTTGCCAGGCATTAGCCTTCTGTTACATGATTCCTGCTTGCTTCTGATTCTGTTAGCTTAGCACTGTAATACCTTCTTTCTTCATCTTGTCCTTTACTATTACAATAATAAGACCTTTAGTCTGTACATACCCAGCATAACCTCCCTTATCTTTTATTCTACATAACTTGACATCCTATTTTATGCAACAGGTGCTTAAACCAGGTATATACAGCCAAGGTAGCACTTGCCACTGAGTTTGCTTTTCAGTTTATTAAATCCAAGTTAGAAATAAGATGATATTGTATTAAGGAATGTAAAAGTGGGACTCACTTGTTTCCCTTTAAACAACTTTGTACATCTCTTGTCTGTATGTAGTTTGCACCTCTCCTCATGTATGTGTGAAGCTTTTCTCCAGATCCACCAGTTTTTTCTCAACATTCTACAACTGTATGTTAAGCTGATTGAGGTGTGTGAGTGAATACGGGGGTGTCTGAGACTGATCTGTGAGTGGCTGATGCCCCATCTATGCTTAGTTGTACTTGAAACTGCTTGGACAGACTCTAGTCGCATGACTGTGAAAGAGATTAAGCAGATACAGATAAATGGTGGATGGATGAATATTTTATCATTTGATTGTTTTTAACACACATTTTCAGATAGATAGATAGATAGATAGATAGATAGATAGATAGATAGATAGATAGATAGATAGATAGATAGATAGATAGATAGATAGATAGATAGATCTTTCTTTGTTTATGTGTCAGGATTGTTTTGGAAAATGGAAAAGTAAGTTTATTTCTTATGATTTTTTGAATTTTAATAACCAAACATCACACTCTTGAGTGCACATGTATTGTTACCTACTACACCATGTTGTGTTGATTGGTAAAATTCAACAAAGCATGTTTTGCAGTGAACATGTTGTGTTTGACAGTGACCTAGTTCATTGAATATTTACCTGGAAATTTGCCATTCGTCTGGCTTTTTTTCCCAGCACCTCATGATGCTTTGCAAGGCCTACGTGACATCGCAGAGCTGTTGCAGCCAGTGTGGGATGGAACAGACCCCCAAGTATATAACATTGATCCTAGTAGTAGTAGTAGTAGGGAAAGAATTAGCAGAAAACTTGCAAATACATTTAAACACAAAACGCACACACTGAAGGAAACTGGAAATGTGTCAGAGTATTCATGTCTTAATGGAAATGTCTTTCAGTGTGGACTTGTATGTGACCTTTATGCAATATGTAAGCCTCCCTCTTTAATTACATTACCCAGAGTGCTGTGCAGTTGATGCAAACAGGAAAAAGTGAAGAATCCATGTGCTTTAGTGTTGCGATTATTTGGTAGCAGGGCAGTGAGTGAAAAAGGAATAACTACTTTGTGATTCAAGAACATTGATACTTGCTATCGAACCTGTAGGGGGGACAGGTGTTAGTTAATTCATGCTTCCTGTCTGCCATTGTATGCCAGAAATTTTACTGTTCTGATATTTATTTCAATTATTTGATCTCAGAGAGGCACAGTGGCATATTGGATATCACTGCTGCCTTGCACATCAGATCACATTTTTGGTCACAAAAATCAATCCAGCATATTTGGCAGATATTTCCTTAGCCGTCAGTGACATTTAACGTAAAAGACCACTGCACTCCACTCAAAACTAGTTCAGTTTCTCCTGCCTCAGTAAGTTCAATGCAAGTTCGGTGAAGTTCCCTAACATTTCTGCAATTTCACTAAGCTTGAGGAAAAGAGAATCCAGTGGGGTTCACACATCACTACTCACAAATAAAATAGTGTATTTCTGAAACAGGCACACCCTGATATTTCATTTTTCTTTTGATATCATATACAAATCACAATCCACAGATCAATTAAATAATTGATAAATTACAATGTATTATAATTACAAGAGAAAATATACTATTATATACAAGAAGTGACTTTTGAAAATTTATGAAGTATACAGTCCAGGGAATAATTATATTAAGGTTTAAGGGTGTTACAGAAGATGTTTAGAAGGAATTGAATTTGGAACATATAAAGCAGAATGGTAGCCAGCATATTTCTGATGCTGTAATATTAGTTTGTAAATTAGCATTATTCAAATGGATGTTGTGGAGGATTGCCGGCTTCCCAGTCCGGCCCTCACCCCCAGGCCGCTAGGAGGAGCCCTCCGGACAGCATATTCGTGCCCCGAGTTCCAGCAGGGCATCATGGACTTTGTAGTGTTGTTACACAGCCTTGCTGGATACCTTGGGGGGCGCCAGGAGTCACTGTAGGGGGGCTAGTGGGCCCTTACGTGCCCTATAACCCGGGAGTGCGTCATCACCACGTGACAGGAAGAAACGACGTGCTCCCGGGCTGAAGAGACTGTTTACCCTGACCCGGAAGGGATAAGGACTTGGGGGTTTTGCCAGGAACCACTTCCGGGTCAGGGGCTATAAAAGGACTCTGGGTGAGCCCAGACATTTGAGCTGAGCTGGGAGGTAGGGTGGCAAAGTGTCTGGGGGAGTGTGGAGGATTATTGTGTATTGATTTATTAATTATTGATTTATTTATATGAGTGTAGTGGAGTATAGGGTGCTTGGTGCACATATTTGTCTGAATAAAAGCAATATTTGGACTTTTATATGGTGTAAGACGTCTGATCCGAGGGTTCAAGGGGTCACGGAGACTTCAATCTTTCACAATGTGTAAAAAGTAATTGAAAAAGAGGCTGAAATCGAAGGAATTAAATGACCTAAATCAAGGTACTAGCCAAAATTCAAAAACTAAAATTTTATGCTAAGTTCTCACCAAGCAAACCTGCAATTACTATATTTCTTTGTTTTCAGGAGTCTTTCATTTGCCGTTTCTCACAGTTTGAATGCATGCTTATACCAGCTGTGAGATGATGTCACACATTGGGCCACCATAAGGCTGCTTCACTTTCATAGTGGCGCCACCTGAGGAACCTCAAAGAAAATGGCTTTCTGATGAATCACAAAAATAAAAATTTGTAAGAACACATATAATAACAGCAGTGAGTCAGAAAGTAACTAAGCTGAATCAAAAACTTCCCAAATAAAATTCTGACAAATAACAGTAAAAATGTGTTAAAAATGCAAAAGAAATATAAGCAAAACTAAACAGGAACTTCACTAATGGGATCCTGTGTTTCTCTGCTGTGTTTTCAAATTCCAGGCGCCAGTTTTATGAAGGTTTTAATTGCATACATGAGCATTAATGTCAAAATGAATAAGCTGTAAAACAGAAATGAATATCAATGGTTAAACATAACAGAGCCATACCAATACAAGGACCCTTTAAAACAAGCAATTAGCTTTGGCCAGTTAACTACAGAAGAGAGGTAAACAGAAACTCCAGTCAACAACATTACTGGAGAAAATAAACTTTTGGAGGTACACAGTCACAAACGAACAATACAACAATGAAAGGAATACTGCATTTGCAATGTATACCCTCAAATTACACTTTAGTCATTGAGTAATCATTATAAAAATTATATGTATTATACAGAGAGATTCACTTGAAAGAGACCCTGAATTTGCTGTTGTAACTCCCTTTAAGATGAAGCAATCTGAGCCTAAAAAATACACTATATACCTTGACATACGCGTAATCGATTGCATTACATGTGATGCCGGAAGTGGTTTCCGTTTTCTGCCAGACACATTTCGACGCGGCACTCCATGTTCCTGAATGTGTCAGTAAGCATCTTGGGGTGAATAGCAGCAATTTCATGTTGGATGTTTTCCTTTCAGATCTTCCACAGTGTGAAGCTTGTTCCAATAGACTTTTCCTTTGAGCATACCCCAAAGGAAGAAGTCTGGTGGTGTCAGATCTGGCGACCATGGTGGCCAAAGCCCCTTTGAAATTACCCTGTTGCCAAAGAAGGACTCAATTTCTGCCATGCTCCTTGCCGATCTGTGACACTTTGCTCCATCTTGCTGGAAGTAACCTTCTGTTAACTCACGATCATCCAGTTGATTCTGACATTGCTTAAATGAATTGGTGACCCAATAGGTTTGCACCATGAAGATGTGCTGCTCAGTATTGTACACCACCATCCTGATGAGAATTCCAGGGACTAAGTGAAGGGGTACGGGTGGTATGCACCCAGAAGTTGCAAATGGAAGTTAAACGTTGCGACGGCTGTCCGGCACCTACCCCATCTCTCTGATGCAAGGGCATCCCAGCTTGTTCAAAGCTCCATATACTGATGAGCACATTGCACGTTGTTTTGTTCAGATTTCTTCGTCCTAGCGAGAGTTATTACAGAATATTTGAGGCCTCTTTCAAGTGAATCTCCCTGTATAAATTCCATCCATCCATCCATTATCCAACCCGCTATATCCTAACTACTAGGGAGAGGGAAGTCTGGGCATCTCTGCTGAAGCTGCCGCCCCCGTGACCCAACCTCGGATAAGCGGAAGAGGATGGATGGATATATCCTAACTACAGGGTCACGGGGGTCTGCTGGTGCCAATCCCAGCCAACACAGGGCGCAAGGCAGGAAACAAACCCCGGGCAGGGCGCCAGCCCACTGCAACCCTGTATAAATTCTATAAATTTAATACCCATTGATTATGCAGGACAAACTAGTCTTAACTGAAAATTCATCAGCTCTTCCACCTCAGCACAAACCAACTTTAATGGTGTTTGCATAGACCAAGAACTAAATGTTTGAATATGATCAAATATATTCATGCACTTTTGATCTTAGCCGACTTTGGCAACAACTCTGCAATTCAAGATAAAACTGGATTGGTAGCCAAACTAGTACACAGTATGCAGATACACCTCCATGAGGACCTTTGGGCAGGTAAGCCCTAATCAACCACTCTGCTTGTTTCATTAGATGTGGAAGAAAACTGCAGCTGGTGGAAAAACAAAAACACAAACACATGAAAAACATGTTCACTCCATACCATTTTCAGGTTTAAGGACCCAGGACTAATGAAACATCAGCAGTTCCCTTCAAACCTAATGTATCACCGAATAACACAGCTACCGTATATACTCGCAGATAAGTTCTCCCGTGGATAAGTTGGGACTTGATTTTACTGTATAATTTCTGGTATTTTATAATATCGGTCGTATATGAAAACTCATGCTATTGATCCAAGAGATTATGATATGCTAATGCCCACCTGAGAGAGTAACCATGGCGCACACTGCCTTTTTTTTCTATGTGGATGCGGCAATGCGCTCCTAACCCCTCTCTCTCTCACTCTATATTGCCTATGTGACCACAACGTCATACCCAAACTATTTCGAAGCAACGTTTGTACTGTTTTTGTTTTTTGTATATCACACCCTCACACACCTTTATCGTAAGAGCATCCCTTATCTACGATGGAGCGTTCGATTATAAGAAAATATGAAGCTAGTTTTAAATTAAACATCATTTTTACTGTGTACCAGTAATTCAAAATTTTGGATCCATCTGATCCAGTAATGAACAATGTGTTGCAAAAGTTACTTTATATCAGACAAAGATATATAGAAATACCTAGATCAATTTGTATTGCCTTCATGAAGATGTAATATGTACATTATATACCATAACCTTATAACTGTATTAACTAACATCAACCAGATAATTATCATTTAGAATCAATCAGTCTTAGTGAATACCTCCCAGGAAAATTATAAGCACATTGGAATACAAAATCCATATGTTTTCTATTTAAACAGACTCACTTTTGTTAATTGACAGGCTCAGGATCTAACAGCAAACGAGTACTGGGACTTAACATGAGAGCCTTGTGGTTAGCTGGTAAAGCCGCAATGCTTGTCTCACTATCTGATGTTTCCATACCGTGTCCAGAGACTTTTTGTGAATGATATGACAGCAAATAAAGGCAAGCAAGCAGATATATGTCAATACTGATAGAATGGCATTGTTGAAAAATAATTTGTTATATGAATAATTTTCAATTTGAAATATTATGTCTGTCTATAGATTGTTTTATTATATAAAATATGATCAATGTAGGGCGGCACAGTAGTTTGCATGTTCTCCCCGTGTCTGCGTGGGTTTCCTCCGGGTGCTCCGGTTTCCTCCCACGGTCCAAAGACATGCAGGTTAGGTGAATTGACGATTTGAAATTGTCCCTAGTGTGTGTGTGTGTGTGTGTGTGTGTTCCCTGCGGTGGGCTGGTGCCCTGCCAGGGTTTGTTTCCTGCCTTGCGCCCTGTGTTGGCTGGGATTGGCTCCAGCAGACCCCCGTGACCCTGTGGTTAGGATAGAGCGGGTTGGATAATGGATGGATGGATGATCAATATACATTTCTGATATTGCACAGACTGCACTATTACCAATGATCACTTCATTTATCCAAAATTCATATAGATTATGTTAAAACAAGCACAAGAATGTCATCTCTGAATCATTCATATTTCCAAATGATACTATAACTTTATGAATAAAATACCTACACTGAGGTTTAAAGAAAATTGAGCCTTGTATCATTATTGTTTTGCTGTGCAGCCATATTTTATAAACACAGTTCTATTAAACACTGACGAAATTAGTTCTGCCTCTGCCACTCTCATCATTATTGATTTGCATTAAGGTCATGGGCCTGTTTGTGCAGCTGACGCCTGGTCTGTGGCTTCCCTCTGTGCTAGTGATTGAAGGTGGCCCTTTTTGACATCCTGACCTTAACCCTGATCCTGTTAGCGTGCGGGTCACTTCACTTTGAACGCAATTACACAATGAGCTGACATAGGAATGACCTCTTGTTTTATGCAATCAGCTAATTAGCTTCCTTTAAAGCATGGATAACATAAGAGAAAACTGAAAGCTATTGCTTCACAGCTCATTTTCAAAACTAGTCACTTCATATTTTATGTTATGAGTTTTGCAAATTTATAGGGAAACTGTATATTTCACAGTCAGCCAATGCAAAAGGGTCACATCAGTTTAGCTGAACAGAAATCCAATTATTTTAAAAAATCAACAATATCTATCTATCTATCTATCTATCTATCTATCTATCTATCTATCTATCTATCTATCTATCTATCTATCTATCTATCTATCTATCTATCTATCTATCTATCTATCTATCTCTAAATAGCTAGTAGATATAACTATGGTATCTCATCAGTTAGTTTAACTACCTCAAAGTTCCAGGGAACTTGGTTTAATTCATGGGCTATGCACAATGTTTTTTGCTTTCTCTTCACATTTGTGGGTATTTGAGAATTCTTCCATATTTCAACATCATTCGTGTTATGTTGATTGGTGACTCTTTAATGGCTTGGTATGTGCATTATTATTATTATTATTATTATTATTATTATTAATAATAATAATAATATTTTTTCTGTAGCAGACACCTTTATCTAAGATGATTTATAAAGCAAGTTGTAACATATGCAAGAATGATTAGGAGGTACACACATCAAAAGAATTAGAAAACAAGAGGAACAAAATGAGTATAAGGGCATAGTACTACTACTATGTAATTATACCTACAACTAGACTAAGACACAAATCATTATCTTAAACATTTTGTCTGTACAACAACGGCTATCCTGTATAACAGAAACTGAGCTGTTCCAAAATAAGATGCCCAAATATGAATAAATAGGGTGCAGTTTGTATGTGCATGAGTGTGCCCTTTGCCAAGTATAGGTTCACACATTGCTTCTTTGTCTGCCAGAATGGATGCTTTCTCCCCACAACTCTGTAAGTAAAAAGTGTGTTTTGAAAATATGTTAATGCAGTATATATAGGGGATGTCTGCATTGCTTATTCTTTACTTTCAATATTATTCTAAGTCAATGGTTGGCTTTGCCATTCACATCTTCTCCCCTTTCTACCCTTGGAATGGAAGATCAAAGGTAAGAGGACTTGTGACGTCAATTCCACTTCCACCAACGTATCTGCCTCTTCCTGCTGGAGCAACATATAAGAACACCACCACCAGAAGGAGTCGGTCCATTTATGACTAGTGTCTGACAAAGACATATTATTGTCACACTGGCTAACAATTATCATTTTGTTATTCTTTTTTTTTTGGTCAAACCACCTGCAAATAAAAGTGGATTCACCATCCAGGGCCCCAACTCTTTGCCTTTTTCTTTTTTCATTCTTAGATCCAACATAATAATTCCATCAAGGTTTTACTGGTATAATTGAGAGGTATCAACACATAAATGATGCTATCTATTTGTATTTTTATAGTTGTACAGGAGAATAGTAAGTATTCACAAAATGGAAAAAAGGCCTGCCACCATTTCTTGTAAATAAAATGCCCCAGTAAAATCTGAAACATCAACTCCAAAATAAACTAATAAGTTCTGATCAAGCATGTTATTTTATCATTCTCAGACCATCTTAACCCATGCCATGGTTGTGGGCGGCTGGAGCATTTCCTAGTAGGATCAGGCATTAGACAGCAACCAATCCTGGTTGGGGAAATCTTGTTACAGAATTCTCGATGCCGAACCTTCTTGATGAAACCTTTAATTTACCAATACACAATTTTAAATCTATAATATACTGTAAAGGTGAGATTAGTGCTTTTTATTTGCATTTAAATTTGAAATAAAGCACAGTTTGTTATTTGCACTTATTTTCACTGTGAAAAAGTGACTGGGCTAAAATAATCACCACGTGTTTCTCCATGACAAAGCTTTAAAGAAAAAAGAAAGTTAGGAGTTAATATATGTAGAGTATTTTGTTAAAATGTGGATTTTATCATAGTTTTTTTTTATTTACTAAATATTAGACTTGTACTTTTCTTAGTGTTATAGAAATACAGCAGGTTCACCTGCTGAGTGCATAGACACTTGTAGAAAGTCACATTCTCCTGCTCTGTCACTCCTTTTCACAGCCCCTCAGTAAAAATAACACAGTGTGACTTGTAATACATCACTTTATTTCTGCTGCATGAGCTGGTAGTCAGCCAGATGACCGTGCTGTGAACTGAGCTGTGAACTAGGGATGAACCCTGAACTTGAGAGAGCCAGCTTGCCAAAAAAACAGACAGAGAACACAGTGCGGGAGACAAATGTGGCAATAAAGTGAACTGCCCGAAAGCAAATATGGACAGGTGGCCATCATTGTCCCGTGGTGATGGTAACTTAGATCTCATTCCCACATTATAGAGAACAAAAGCCATATGCAAAAGGGTGACAGCCACGCCCCCCACTGTATAACTCTTTGGAACTTTGACGTCCGTCATTTCATTTAGAGGAACCTATCAGTCTTTCACTTTCCATGATCTATAACCAAAACTGAGACACTTTAAATGCGTTCAAGCAAAATATTTCAATTCTTTCCAAATTCTATTCATTATAAAGTGAATATGAGAAAAATGGGCAATAAAATGTAATATATTTTGGGGTTTCATTGCTAAGGGCAATTTATAGAAGTAACATTATAACATAACATTTGGAAACCTATTTATGCTCATCACAGTATCACTGGGTGTAAGGTAGGAAACAAATTTTGAACCTGACTTACACATCTTCTGGGATGTGACAGGAATATTCACACACACAGAAAGAGAAAATGAAAACGTCACAGAATCAACAACCAGGCCTAGGATTCAAACCTAAGATAATGGACCCATGAGGCAACAGCACAGTCCACTGTGCCACCCTGATGCCTTTCAGAAATATAGACAGCTGGAATTTGTGATTAGCCAGCTAACAGTAAGAAGATAGTGGTCAAGTGCATAAGGGTTCCATGGCAGAGTAGCGTTTTTAAATTAAAACAGTGCGGCTTGGACTCTGAGTGTAAAAGTGTGTCGCTGGAAGTGACTGATGAGGAGATTGGCTAATTACATTTGCATATGAAGGAGCAGTTAAGCCAGTTTCCTCATTGATTCTCCACCAGCACTTACTGGGGATAAAAGGAGTCTGAGTGAGAGACTAAGGAGAAGAACAGAAAGAAGAGAAATCAAGGGAAAGAGAGTAGAATCAGATAGTCAGCCCACTGCCACGGAGAGGAGGCAGTGCATTTGGGCTTCCCTGATGGGGAGCAAGGGTAAACCGCTACCTGATTGATCAGCCATGCTGAGCAGTCGGAGCATGGGAGATCGTGGGCTCTAGAAGGTGGTGGTATGCAGGTGAGGAGCTCAGCTTTGGCCCCTACAGATGCCAGAGGATGGTGGTTGGGATGGGAGCCAAGAGGAGGTTGACTGCCTTTGCTGGGAGTCTCAGGCCAGCTGAGCAGATCTGTATGGGTGGGCAGGGGCAGAAAAGTGATGCAGCACTGAGATGTAATGAGTTAAGATGATCCTGTTTGTAGTTTTATTTCTGATTTTAACTTCATATATTGATAGATTTATGTATTGATGTATTTATTCTTGAAAGAATTGCACTGCACCATTTATCTGGATGCTGCTGATCTGATTGCAATAAAACCCACAGAGCAGTGTTTTCACCTACCTTTGCTGTTTATGTGTTTTCATTACCATGGCTATCAATGTTGGAGTTCAAGGAGGATGATGCCAGCAGCAGGCATCCCAGGCATCACAAGGCTCTGCTAATAATCTATACATGTTGTAATGATCTAAGAGGCCACTCTCTCGGTCATCTCTTCTTTTGGGTTTGTTGACTTTTTTTTCTGCAGACACTCTGGATATTTTAAATACCATAATTGTTTCAGTTTTACTTGTGGCAAAAGTAAAATGGGATTTATTATTAAATATCGTTTAGTTGTGGAAAAGTACACTTTTGCACATAGACATGCTTCAATAAAAGTAACAAGACATGCGTAAAATAAATCTTTGCCAGTTTTTCTTTCTCACTGCTACTGTCTAAGGCTAATATTTCTATATACACCACCTTCTCCTGGCACCAACATTTCCATAGTATTTGTTGGAATGTCATACCATTCGTTATTCCTTCTCAAACTTGTTTAATCTAATTGAAGAATGTGAGAAGACAAAGTCTGTCCTAGCAGCAGGAAAACACTGAACAGGGCACCAGTCCTTTACAGAATCCATTGATGTTCACACCCACACATGGACAATTTAGAATCTCCGATTAAACTAAAACACACATTTTAGGTGATGTGAGAAGAAAAGCAAGTACCTGAGGTAAACATTCATAAGCATCCTTCATACAAATGACGCTTATAATGGCTGAAGCCTATTCCAGCCACATTGCATGCCACGAAAGGCTAAAGAGGAAGCTTGTGAAGAAGAGTGCAGCAACATTTTACATACCAAACACACTGAATCAAATACAAGTGAGCAGACGCTGAAGAACAAATCTCAACTTACTATACACCGCATATGCCTGTTTATTTCAATTCATCAAATACAGACAAAGGTGACAATAATGGCCAAGACTTCAAAGATAACAAATTCTTTAATTTGTTTGACTAGTATTGAACACAAAGTGCTTTGACACCTTATTAATAAATAAGCTTAATTAAAATTATACTGAAAAGTATTGCTTACTAAGTAGATTTTTGTTTCAGTTCTTAGGGTTGTCACCTTATGGATTTTTGGGTTTGAATCCTCCATTGCTGTCTTTGTGGAGGAGGCACATTCTTACTATATCTGCATGTGCAAAAATTAGACTGTTTGGATAATTATAGGTAGTAGTTCTAAATTGGTCCTATATAGGCATGAGTGTGTGTGATATGGCCCTGAATTTAATTGGCCCTTTGTCTAGAGCTGACTCCAGCATTATGCCTTTTGGATATATACCAATATATATATATATATATATATATATATATATATATATATATATATAATATATATATATATATATACTGTTATCGTGGCCACAGTGTAAATGGCAGACTGGATGTGTGCATGAGTAGTCCCTGAGACAGACTGACATTCTGTATTCTGTATGGTTAGGCTCCACCCCTTCCCACACACACACAAATCTCTTTTGCATACATACTGTAGTCACAGTAGTGTAACTTGTACAAAGACAGTAAAAGATCACAGCATGTCTAGCAGAAGTACAATGACTGTCTCAAACTTTTAGGCCACCACTGCAGACCTGTCATCTTTTGTGCCTAACCAGTCAGACTGCAAGACTTGGCTTGAATCACATAAAAGATTTTTTAATGTGCACAAAATGCTACCTTGCAAAAACAATCCGAACCATGTACTTGTAATTTTATAACAGTTTATATAACAGGCTATTTTGTGTTTGACAGACAACTTTCTAGCTAGTAAGGTTATGCTTCATAACCAAATTGGCTGGCTATAACTTATCGTTACCTCAGGCGAGAACTTGTGTGTATCTCCAAACTCGTTAATATAAATTGTTAATAATTACAAAGCAGTCAGCATCAATTTAAAAAGTAATGACAGTGTGGATATTAGACAATGATTGAAATCTAACCCTGCTACCTTAATTACAGATGACACAGGAAAGAGATCTTTTCCTTAGTCTCATTTTACAGTAGAAAGGAACCACACTGAAGGTGAAACATTGCAGTTCTACTAGTGGTAGCACATTTTACTTACAAATTTCACCTTATAAAAGATTATATTTTATTTATATTTAGAGTTACTGAGAGAGCTGCATACAGGGCGAATTATATTCCTATGTACCTCACACCTTGTGTTATTCATAGTTGTCATGTAGTGTGTTATTCATTTGATTAGCATAATATTTGAAAAATATGATGTAATATTATGCCTGCAGCATCCTCTGTGAGGTTCAAAGCCACTACTGCATTTTTTTGTGGCCTTGGCTTAATGCTCTTCCTTGGATAATTTTAGTTTAGTTTCTGACCCACAGGTTTATTCTGTTGATGTTAGTTCATCTGCTCATAGGGGCACCAGCCTCATGTTACAAACTACTGCATCTTCTCAACCTAGTGCTTCACCGATCAGTGCATTGGCATTACTGCCATTTTTTAATTGAAATTCATTATTTTATACTGAAAATTCATATTCAATAATGTGGGGCCACAGAAATCGAGGGATGGGTTTGCACCACTGTGTTTCATCTGCTAAACAAGACATTTCAAACTGGAACATGTCCATACAATATTTATCATCAGTTTAAAAGTTCTCAAAATTTATGATGGGAAAATGATGGGAGAAATTTAACCTAGCTTGAAAAGGTAAAAAAGTTAACTATTTAACATTTTTACAGGTGTGTGGTTCAAGATTCAAACCCAGGACGCTGGTTCTGTGAAGCAGCAACATTAACCACTGCACTGTCGTGCCATCTTTTTTACATTAAATTTTAAAAAATCCAAGAAAATTTATACTGTCAGAATTAATGACATTTAGGACTTTGAGAAGCTTAAAAGATGCAACTCAGTTTGCTAAATAATGTAAATGTATTTACACAGGCAGACATATTACACAGTTCTCTTTAAGAATGCTTGTGAATTTCCCCTTGGGATTAATAAAGTATCTATCTATCTATCTATCTATCTATCTATCTATCTATCTATCTATCTATCTATCTATCTATCTATCTATCTATCTATCTATCTATCTATCTATCTATCTATCTATCTATCTATCTATCTATCTATCTATCTATCTTCATTCCTTGCCATAAAACAATATGACAAACTTGATTCTCCTGTTAAACTTTGTCATTTAGGGGGTTGACATAAAGTGTGGCAGGTCATGCTGGCCTTCTTTTTCATATAGCCATGACTACCAAACAACTTTCTGCAAACGATTTTTAACTTAACAGGTTTTTGGAGAAACCTATAATTGTGGTGAACATACTGAGATAATGGATAGTCACTATGGAAAAAAGAGGTATTTAATAAAACAGCAGTGCACAAAGGGGACATTTTTGTATGTAGGAGTTGATTAAGAACTGAGACATTATAGTGAGTATAAAAAAGTCAGTTCTAAGAGAGTATCTGTCCGTCCATTTTATAAGACACCTAACCAGTTTAAGGCAATGGACAGTCTATCTTAGCAGCACTGAGCACACATTGGGAGCAAACCCTGGATGGGATACCAATGTACTGCTTCACAAGGCCCACTCAGACCTACTTACACTGGACCAGTTTCACAAAGAAATCCATGTACACGTGGTGAGAATATACAAACACCACACATGTTGGGGTACAAATGTTTCTGTCTGGAGCAGTGAGGCAGCACAGCTAACTGCTAGACCACTGTGCTGCCCAGTTCTTAAAGAACAGCCAATCTGAAATGAAAAAGAGCAGCTAAATTCAAAGTTCTTGCCATGTTTCAATACCCACAATGCACACAAGTCTAGGTAATGAGCCTTATTTTCATTAAAAGTTTATAATTTAATAAAGGTTTCTCTCCATGTCTTCTTGAAGCCTCTCACAAAAACTTTCACCCCAACATGTTTGGTTCAGTTAAATGAAATGTGGATGCCTGATGGTGAACGGAAATTGTATAATATAGCACACAATGACTGTATAATTGATTTACAGTGCACCCGGAAAGTATTCACAGCGCATCACTTTTTACACATTTTGTTATGTTACAGCTTTATTCCAAAATAGATTAAATTCATTTTTTTCCTCAGAATTCTACACACAACACCCCATAATGACAACGTGAAAAATGTTTACTTGAGGTTTTTGCAAATTTATTAAAAATAAAACAATTGAGAAATCATATGTACATAAGTATTCACAGCCTTTGCCATGAAGCTGAAAATTGAGCTCAGGTGCATCCTGTTTCCCCTGATCATCCTTGAGATGTTTCTGCAGCTTAACTGGAGTCCACCTGTGGTAAATTCAGTTGATTGGACATGATTTGGAAAGGCACACACCTGTCTATATAAGGTCCCACAGTTGACAGTTCATGTCAGAGCACAAACCAAGCATGAAGTCAAAGGAATTGTCTGTAGACCTCAGAGACAGGATTGTCTCGAAGCACAAATCTAGGGAAGGTTACAGAAAAATTTCTGCTGCTTTGAAGGTCCCAATGAGCACAGTGGCCTCCATCATCCGTAAGTGGAAGAAGTTCGAAACCACCAGGACTCTTCCTAGAGCTGGCTGGCTATCTAAACTGAGTGATCGGGGGAGAAGGGTCTTAGTCAGGGAGGTGACAAAGAAACCGATGGTCACTCTGTCAGAGCTCCAGAGGTCCTCTTTGGAGAGAGAATAACCTTCCAAAAGGACAACCATCTCTGCAGCAATCCACCAATCAGGCCTGTATGGTAGAGTGGCCAGACAGAAGCCACTCCTTAGTAAAAGGCACATGGCAGCCCGCCTGGAGTTTGCCAAAAGGCACCTGAAGGACTCTCAGACCATGAGAAAGAAAATTCTCTGGTCTGATGAGACAAAGATTGAACTCTTTGGTGTGAATGCCAGGCGTCACGTTTGGAGGAAACCAGGCACCGTCATCACCAGGCCAATACCATCCCTACAATGAAGCATGGTGGTGGCAGCATCATGCTGTGGGGATGTTTTTCAGCGGCAGAAACTGGGAGACTAGTCAGGATAAAGGGAAAGATGACTGCAGCAATGTACAGAGACATCCTGGATGAAAACCTGCTC
Organism: Erpetoichthys calabaricus; assembly: GCF_900747795.2. Taxonomy (NCBI): domain Eukaryota; kingdom Metazoa; phylum Chordata; class Cladistia; order Polypteriformes; family Polypteridae; genus Erpetoichthys; species Erpetoichthys calabaricus. The sequence continues at coordinate 84,997,967 of NC_041395.2, forward strand.
CAGAGCGCTCTTGACCTCAGACTGGGGCGACGGTTCATCTTTCAGCAGGACAACAACCCTAAGCACACAGCCAAGATATCAAAGGAGTGGCTTCAGGACAACACTGTGAATGTCCTTGAGTGGCCCAGCCACAGCCCAGACTTGAATCCGATTGAACATCTCTGGAGAGATCTTAAAATGGCTGTGCACCGACGCTTCCCATCCAACCTGATGGAGCTTGAGAGGTGCTGCAAAGAGGAATGGGCGAAACTGGCCAAGGATAGGTGTGCCAAGCTTGTGGCATCATATTCAAAAAGACTTGAGGCTGTAATTGCTGCCAAAGGTGCATCGACAAAGTATTGAGCAAAGGCTGTGAATACTTATGTACATGTGATTTCTCAGTTTTTTAATTTTTAATAAATTTGCAAAAACATCAACTAAACTTTTTTCACGTTGTCATTATGGGGTGTTGTGTGTAGAATTCTGAGGAAAAAAATTAATTTAATCCATTTAGGAATTAGGCTGTAACATAACAAAATGTGGAAAAAGTGATGTGCTGTGAATACTTTCCAGATGCACTGTATTTTATATATTAAAATAATAACGATATTAGTGCCTTGAACCTCATTTATATCAACTATGAATGTGAAGGAGAATTGTAAGGTGAAATTATGTATCCGGGAACTTTCCTGTGACTTATTTGTAACAGGCCCCATGTAAGTGCATTTAAATAATAATAATAATTCTTTACATGTACTGTATATAGCGCTTTTCTCACTACTCAGAGTACTTTACATAGTGAGTAGGGTTTCAATTCATCCACTACCGATGTGCAGCATTCACCTGGATGATGTGACGGCAGGCATTTTGCACACATTAGCTATTAGGTGGTGAAGTGGTAAGAGAGATAGTTAGCCATTTAGGGACAGGGGACAGTTAGGGGCTAGAATGACTAGGCCTGGGAAGGCAATTTCGCTTGGACATCGGGAAACACCCTACTCTTTGCAAAAAATGCCCAGGAATTTTTTATGATCACAGATAGCCTGGACCTCGTTTTTACATCTCATCTGAAGGATGGTACCATTTTACAGCAGAGTGTCCCCCTCACTGCATAGAAGTCTTGGAATCCACATTCAGACCACAGGGTAAGTGCCCCCTGCTGGCATCACCAACACTTCTTCTAGCAGCAACCCAAGCTTTTCCTAGATGGTCTCCCATCCAAGGACTGGTTCGGCTCAAACATGCTTAGCTTCAGTTGAATTACTTGTTTGTATGAGCTGATAGTGTATTGGGCTGACACTCTGTCCGGGGTTAACTCCTGCCCTGTGGCCAGTGTTGCCAGGATGATCTGCAGCCCGCACAGCCTTGATTTGGATTTAGTGAGTTTGAGAATATTATGTTATCAGTCTATTTGCACATATATACATACTGTATATTTTTCGAGAGTTGGGAAGTTGTTTCCAACTATGCCCAACTAATTACCACATCAAATGAAGTTCTGAAATAGTATTGAAATATTCCCTCAAATTTGATCACATTGCCACAAATGTATCTGTTATACTCTCCCAGACGAACATATGGGGCACTGTTGCCATGACCAATCTGATCCCTCATAAACATGCTCAGCAACAAGCCTTATAAATGGCATTACCCTGACAGGGTTTCTGTGCTTTACCTGTGATCTCTTGCTACTTAAGTGCCTTTTTAGCTTCTAGCTGTGGGACAGGCTACACTATCTACCTCTTAATCAGATCTCTTGTAAACACGATAAGCCATGCCGACAATAGAGGCAGATGTCAACGAGTGAGTGCCTAGTATTGTGCTGCTGAGAGCTTTAGAAAGCCAGATAGCCTTAGGAAACAAGGGGTTAATTATCCCGGTCAAGAGAGTCACCCTTAATAGCTAATGGACTGGATTTTCAAGGTTCAAAGTGTGAACTGAAGGATTTTTAAACTCTCAAGTGAAATGGAGGGGTTGGGGGGGGGGGGGGGGGGGGTTTAGAGAAGACCACAAACAGGGCTACAGTTTCCAACGCAATGCATGGCTCATGTTGTTTCTTTTTTTCTTCTGCAGGAGGAGTAATGAAACTGCATTGGGTCACCATTTACTCATTTTCATCTGCAGATTTTTTTATTTTATTTGATTTAACACTATATGTACAAAGCCATCCTTCTTCAGAGCCTTGTTGAAATTAAATGCTATGCAATGGAAGAAATGACCAGCAAACCCATTTTGCAAAGCTTCATGTAAGTAAAAATGCACCTCTTGCACTAAAATACAGGAGCACCATTGTGATGCGTGCTTCAAATATGGCAGAGAGTGTAGCCAACCATTTCCAATTCTATCTGTTACTGGGAGCTGAAACCCATTATGAAGGCATGGTATGCAAGGCAGGAATCAGTTCTGAATGGAATACCACCTATAGCAAACATTTAGAGAAAAATAATAGCTTTAATACACAGACCTGTTTTGTTAAAAAAGCTAACTCTTTATATTTGTAAGAAATCCATCCATTATCAGAACTTTTTAATGCTGTTCAGGATCACAGGAAGTTCGTGCCTATAGCCCAACATTTGAAGTGTGGAACCAACCCATGACAAGATGCATGTCCACCTTAGAGTACACTCACACCAGTAACAGAGTCTTAGGGAAAACCTGACTAGACATATGGAGAACATGTAAACTCCACACGTGTTGGGCCCAGGCAGGAACGTGAATTTCAAACTCTGCAGCTTTGAAGCAGTAGGCCTGAGAACTGCATTACTGTGTCACTATTTATTTTTACAAGTTTTAAAAGAGGAATAAAGAAAAGAATACATAGCTTGAGTTCTCAAGCCAACGCCCGGTCCAAAAAAGAATCACCAATGAATACTGCTCTTACTGAAGCTGGTATAATTTGTGGTGCTTATGGCTTTAAAATCTTACTCAACTTGTTTTTTCACTTGGTTTAAGTTGATAATTTTCTAGTACATAAGCCCTTTTGTCATGGTCACCTCAGATTTTTCAGACAAGAGAAATGTTCCCCAAGGGTGTTTAGTGTAATTGGAGGCAATGGTCAAGATTGCAAAATGCTGCCTTCCCCTGAAGCCTAACCTTTGAACTGAAATATGTGCATGAGTCACTTGGTGAAACATAACACTGACATCAAAACGCAAAAATCTGGGCAAAAACATTTGGCGGAAAATTGTTAAAGAAGCAGGATCCTGCTTACACTCTGTTTGGCTGATTTACAGCTACAAGTTACAAGATGGTGCCCAGCTGGCAAGGAGGTCACCAAGAAAAACTGTGTCACTAAGATGGCACAGAGTAGGAGGCAACCTCCTGTCCTGTGCCATCTTGGAGTATTTTTGCCCATGGTATGCTCTTTTTGTGTTCAATTTACTTTAATCAGTTTCAAACAGCTTTGTTTTACTGTGTGCATAAGAAAATCTATTTTTGTTTGTGTATTCATTATGTAAGTAGTAATTTGTGAAATTCATAATTGTATTTTAGATAGATAGATAGATAGATAGATAGATAGATAGATAGATAGATAGATAGATAGATAGATAGATAGATAGATAGATAGATAGATAGATACTTTATTAATCCCAATGGGAAATTCACATTCTTCAGCAGCAGCATACTGATACAATAAATAATATTACATTAAAGAATGATAATAATGAAAAACAGACAATAACTATGTATAATGTTAAATATTAACATTTACCCCCCCTGGTGGAATTGAAGAGTCGCATAGTTTGGGGGAGGAACGATCTCCTCAATCTGTCTGTGGAGCAGGACAGTGACAGCAGTCTGTCGCTGAAGCTGCCCTTCTGTCTGGAGATGATACTATTTAGTGGATGCAGTGGATTCTCGATAATCGATAGGAGCCTGCTGAGCGCCCTTCGCTCTGCCACAGATGTTAAACTGTCCAGCTCCATGCCAACAATAGAGCCTGCCTTCCTCACCAGTTTGTCCAGGCGTGAGGCGTCTTTCCTCTTAATGCTGCCTCCCCAGCACACCACTGCGTAGAAGAGGGCGCTCGCCACAACCATCTGATAGAACATCTGCAGCATCTTATTGCAGATGTTGAAGGACGCCAGCCTTCTAAGGTAGTATAACCAGCTCTGTCCTTTCTTGCACAGAGAATCAGTATTGGCAGTCCAGTCTAATTTATCATCCAGCTGCACTCCCAGGTATTTATAGGTCTGCACCATCTGTACACAGTCACCTTTGATGATCACTGGGTCTATGAGGGGTCTGGGCCTCCTAAAATCCACCACCAGCTCCTTGGTTTTGCTGGTGTTCAGGTGTAGGTTGTTTGAGTCGCATCATTTAACAAAGTCATTGATTAGGTCCCTATACTCCTCCTCCAGCCCATTCCTGATGCAGCCCACGATAGCAGTGTCATCAGCGAACTTTTGCACATGGCAGGACTCCGAGTTGTATTGGAAGTCCAATGTATATAGGCTGAACAGGACCGGAGAAAGTACAGTCCCTTGTGGCGCTCCTGTGTTGCTGACCACAATGTCAGACGTGCAGTTCCCAAGATGCACATACTGAGGTCTGTCTTTAAGATAGTCCACGATCCATGCCACTAGGTATGAATCTACTCCCATCTCTGTCAGCTTGTCCCTAAGGAGCAGAGGTTGGATTGTGTCGAAGGCGCTAGAGAAGTCTAGAAACATAATTCTTACAGCACCACTGCCTCTGTCCAAGTGAGAGAGGGATCGGTGTATCATATAGATGATGGCATCCTCCGCTCCCACCTTCTCCTGATATGCAAACTGCAGAGGGTCAAGGGCGTGTTGAACCTGTGGCCTAAGGTGGTGAAGCAGCAGCCTCTCCATGGTCTTCATCACATGTGATGTCAGAGCAACAGGCCGAAAGTCATTCAGCTCACTAGGACGTGATACCTTTGGGACTATTTTGTCTATGAACTCGATACAGTGCTTTGTTAACAACAACAGTTTATTTTTGTATTGCCCAGTATCACAGAAGGAGTGCCTCAATGGGCTTTAACAGGTCCTGTTTTTTGACAGCCCCATAGCCTTGACTCCCTAAGAAGACAAGAAAAAACTAAAAAAAAATACCTTGTAGGAAAAAAATAATGAAAGAAATCTTGACAAAGGCGTTTCAGAGAAAGATCCCCTTCCATGTAGGTTAGGCATGCAATGGGTGTCAAAAAGGGGGTAAATATAATACACAAAACAAAACACAAGTAATCCTCTTCACAGAGCTAGATTGCCAATCTGTCACTGCCACCTCAGAAATGTAATAAAATAGTACTATGATACAAAATGCAAGAATAGATTATACCAGTCACTAAATATAGAACTATCACATATGAGGATGCACATTTGTTCACATACATCAAAAACAAAGTATAAAACTAATTAATATAAATGAAAAACAACAATATCTGTCCATCAGCTAATTGTAGAATCATTACTAGTTTGTAGAAACTGAGTCGGACAAGACAGACACAGAGTCCTGGGGACCTCAGCCAATAAGCTGCCTCCCCCCTACTGGCCATTCTACTGCTGACCAATCAGATGAAAGGACCCTACTACCCAATGATTCCAGTGCTCCTTCATGTGAGATGACTATTTCATAGGCAGGTAAGCAACTTGGCAGTAGAGCAGTGGCACCAGGTGCCACATGAGGATACCAAGAAGAGAAACAGAATAGGAGAGGGTTAGTAACAGTTTATAAATATCATATTATTTATGTTTTAGTATCAATGCTAAACTGAAGAAGTGAGTATGCTGAGTTAAGAGCGCTATGCAAAAATAAAAGGGAAGGAATAGGCTACATGAAGTATTGCGGGTGCTAGCACTAACATACTACAATTGGCAAAGAGGATACATATAAATAAGAAGTTTGACAAACAAGAGTAAAACCATTCAGTTTCTGACTGCATGATATACCTACACTAAATATGTATTTTAATCTTAATTCACAGGAACTGGGTACATTGCCAGTTAAACAGTATCAGAGTTGACTGTGTCTGGCAAACTCAATGTGTGGGGACTTAGGACTTATTCCTCATTAGACCATTGATTTAGATTTTCAGTCATACATTTAATTTTTGGTTTACTACAAATGCAGTGATCTTTCACAGCTTTTAAATGTTTCAGTGTCTTACAAAGACATTTTTGGGGCTTCATGTTTATACACAGTGGTTTTAACCTAATCCTAAGCACACATTCTATCTGCAGTTTCTCTAGTCTTTCCTTCACATCTCAAAGATGTTTGCGCTATATTAACCGTCAACTTTACACCAGCCCAGGATCCATGAGTATGGCTGTGTCCATGAGTGACAGGTTGGTGTTCAGTCTAGGGATGGCCGTTGTCTTGTCCTTGAAAATGCTGGGCATGCTGCCATGACTCTGTATAAGATGGTGGCCTGCTATCCATAGTGTTTAAGTTTTTGGACTATGTGAATAAAATGTGTGTGCATTAATTAGAGACCAGTTAATTTAGGGAGTTAGGACTTCACAAGTTTGGTGTTACATATTGGGCTTTGCTGTTTTGGCATTTGTTATCCCACTAGCGTTTTGACCAATGCCTTTCTTGTCATCTCCTGTTTTGTTTACTTGTTTCTTTAAGTTGGTGTCACTCTCTGCTGCACAACTCGGATACAATGCCCAAATGGGTGTACAGGTACCAAGTGGTATCTGCCCTCCAACACTGGCACCCCTCATTTTGCCAATGTGTATCTGCCCATTACCCTTGGCTATCTTGATTGTGCTAAAGCATTTGGGTAACTTTTAAATTATAGATTTTCTTTGATCCATGTAAAGTTTTCTTCTAATTGTATGTATAGTGTCCAAAATATATATAAAAAAAATGGTTTCCACATAATTGTGATCATGTCTGTAAAAGTGGGCCCATAGGTCCTCCATTCCTGGCTCTTGCCCATTACAGTTGCAGAATGAGCCGGCTAGAGATGACCCTGAATAGGACAACTCAAGCACGATAGATGGGTGGGATGATGGGATATTTATGGACATATTTTGACATAAGATGCAATATCTGCTCTTTAATAAATGGTTTAGAGGGTTTGAAAGTTTGATGATTGTGCAGCTTAAAAGAAAGTTGAAGAATTTCCCTTACATTTAAAGCAAATCTCTATACAGAAGCTGAAATAATTATGTACATGCATAACTACTATCTGTGTCTGAATCTAAATTAACTTTTTTGTGCCTGCGTTGCTTGCCATATTGACCTTATTAGATGAAATATAAGACAATGTAATAATGTAATGTATGCAGTATTTCATCTGTAATATTCTTAACGCCTAAGGTGATTTGCATTGTGGAGTTATAATGACTTGGAAAGGTGTTTAACCTTTTCATGACCCTTCATTTAATGGCTGTCTTTTCAGCTATAATTTGAGTGCAGATATCACCACAGAGTATTCTTGCTTGTCTTTGAAAAGGCAGGGGTGACAGATATGCAGGACTGATTATAAAAGTATTTTTACTTGGGGTGAGGTATTTGTGCACCATTTAAAATTCATGTGCACAAAGCAAATGAACCTGTCATTTTCAAAAAAATGAAATATTCCTGTCCTAAATTGGAATTTGCCCTACAATTAAAAAGTAACTCGAGTACACTTTTAGAAAGCACAAAATATTAGTACAAAGTAATCTGCTAGGTTCGCACAAAACAACTTCTCACAAAGCTGAGGGTTTAGTCCTTCATGAAAGTGCAACAGAGTCATGACAGTGCAATAAAGACAAAAGAAAACTGCAGTCAAATCTGAATACTGTATTGAATTCTGATTATGCTTACCAGTAGCTCAAAAAAAGAAATATAATAAATCAGTAAACCTGGGTGTGAGAATTTTCTGCAGAGGCATTTAATAACAAAAAAGGTACATTCAGCAAACTAACAGATTTAGGTGTTATATTGTGCAATTCTTCAATAATTAAAGCAAAACATTTTATAAACTAAAAAAAAACAATACTTGTTTAATGTCTGGAAAATCAAATCTTTATTAGTGTAAAGATAAGGTGTAATTTTCCTAACGTGTAAAGAAATGCAAATGAAGGCAGGCTGATGATCACATAAATTAAGTATGTCTATTGGCATTAGATTTACTAAGGTATTGCAGGTGCAAATTCCGGCTGGCTGAGAAAAAACACACGGGTGCATTGAACAAAAGACAAATGTCCATCGACAGACAGAAATTAACTAGAAACAGAGTAACCAAAAACAAACAGAGACAAGTCAGAAGGTGATGAAAGGTGTGAAATCACTGTATTTTAAAAACTAGAAAAGCCTGAAATGCAGGGCCTTTGGGACAAAGCAACCCTAGAGCCCTTTTCAACACCAAAAATGGTAACAAAACTCTGGAATGAAATGGTAAATGAAAGAAACTGTTTAGTTGCCCTTATTGACTCTGTCATTTCATTTTGTGAGATGATGCAGCAAACATGTCTGCTCTGTTGCATTTTGCTCCCTCATTTAGTTTGTTTGCTTTTGTTGATTTTTCTCATATAGTTTGTGCAATGAAGACCAACTGACGTCTGTAGAGGCTGAGCATGCATTGTGTTGGTTTTCCAGGGACCCACACTTTTTCCTCTTTATTCCTAATAATGCTATCCCAAAGCTTCTTTTTTGTGAAATTTCAATCTCAAATTTAAAATGTGGACTTGAGAAGGTCCAGTTCTGAAGTCTACATGCCATGTTGTTTTGCCTGCATAAGGTAAAGTCATCCCTGATGGAGGATCTCAGGAATCGTGGGAAAGAGGGGTCCTTTCATCGGATTGGCTGGCCCAGCACTGTTTCAGCCATGGAATGGCCAAATGGGGGAGGCCGCTTGATGGATGAGGTCTCCAGGACTCTAAATATATCCAAATCTTATCATGTGATATCATCTACTGTTAAATTCTGCTTTGTACTTCTAAAATTTTTTATTTTTATATTGTATTGAGGATTTGTTCTATTCTGTGTATTATATTGTATTGTATTGTATTGACCCCCTTCTTTTGACACCCACTGCACGCCCAACCTACCTGGAAAGGGGTCTCTCTTTGAATTGACTTTACCAAGGTTTCTTCCATTTTTCCCTACAAGGTTTTTTTGGGAGTTCTTAGAAAGTCAAGGCTGGGGGGCTGTCAAGAGGCAGGGCCTGTTAAAGCCCATTGCGGCACTTCTTGTGTGATTTTGGGCTATACAAAAATAAATTGTATTGTATCGTATTGTATTGTATGTAGAGGTGGCCATGCCCATGTCTTCCCTAGGTATAGCAGGAGGCAGTTTAGATTTGATTTGGGTCTACAAGATGGAATGTAGTCAAAAAAAATGGTCAAAGTTGAAACCAGAAACAGTAAGCCCAAAACATGCTAGAGAAAACAAAGCAAAGTTTTCGAAACTGGGAAATCTTAAGAGAAGAAACATATACAATCTGCCACCTTAGATGACAAGAAAGCATATGGCAATGAACTTTATACTGTTCACCTCATTACATCAACGGTTGTGTCCCACTTTGGCAACCACCCTCTCAACAGTATTTAAAGAAACTATAAAATGGTGGTACTCATGGTAAAACAAAATGACATTTGAAAAACTGAATATGTTTCGACTAAATTAAAACAACTTCAAAGCAAAAAAATAAATTACAGAAATGGAATCAGTGCCCCACTATAACTGTTATGGAAAATAAAAGTCTTGAAAAACATTCAGAATAATGAGATGAAAATTGAAAATGAACACAAATCATAACAGCTTGCATACATTGATGAGTCAATTGTGGAAGCTGTCTTTGAAAATATTTAACAGTTTGTGGTAAACCAACTTATCTGTGTTTAGAACGCTGATGGAAACAATAAGCCATCAATAGAAGCAGAAATGAACTCTAGAGACTAAAGTAGTATCGCTTAGTACCAAAATTCTGGAGCCAAAGAACAGAAAGCATATGGGATTTAAAGAAAATGGAAACACTATTAACCTTTAAAGAGTTGTCCTAAGATGTCCTAAATCTCTTGTGGTATAAAATTGTCAAAGTTGTGATGCTAGAAGAATCCAGACTGTTGGAAAAAGATGTGTCCATATTTTATAATAAGCATTACTTTGAGGTGGCCCTTGTATCAGCTAATTCCAGGAATACAGAGTAGTTATTCACCAGTGACTCAACTTGCAGATTAAAATACCTGGCACAGGCTCAAATGATTCCGGTAGATTCTGTAATGTGTTGATCCAGATGGCTGGTGTGACAATAGTGCTCTGTTTTATTTACACACCAACTCTATGTTAAACAACTTTTCTCCTGTATTTGTATCGAGTCAAATCTTAAATTCCTGTATTGCTTATTGCTGTATTACATTACACTATTCATTTTGTTTCTGCCAATGTTATTTATTTGTAATGTTACAGTATTTTGTTTATGTTTTTTGCACCCTTTAGTTTATTTTTTCAGATTGGGTGTGCTCCCATTTTCTGAAGTTTGTTGTTGGAAATGGCTGTGAGGTTGATATCACGTGATTCCTGTTATGGCTTATTTTATATATTTTCTTTTTTGTGGTTATTTCTGTTATTTTTAAATTACAGTTCTTTTGTGGTTTTGTAGTTTTTATATAAAATATTGCTTTATATAATCATTATTCAGAATGTGTGTTTTGAATATATACAGTATATTCCGGTATACTAGCTGTCTACTGTGGCTCCGCTCATGAAGTAGTGAAACAGGACAAACTTCAAAAATCAATAAAAAAAAAAAAAAAGAAATGTAATTTTGGCTAAGCGGAAGGCAGGTGCACTCCAATGTCAAACATTGCCACTGTATCTGATCGTGCTCAGCTCTGATGGGAGAGCGTCCCCCGCGTGGGGAGTAAAGCACGTAGCCATGATATCTCTGGCAATCAACAGGTACTTTCTAAAACACACATAGCTCTGATCTCTTTCTCAAAAACGTCAAACGTTAGTCCTTAACGGTCTCTAGATGAGAATGTCTGCTGAACAAACAGGTATCGCTAGCTAAGCAAAGGCAATGTACATTCCAACGCGTGGCGAGAGATAGACCAACACGAACAGAGGCTGACACGTGAGTGAGGAGGGCCCTGCTCCCCTCGACCCACAGCCTCTCTCTTGGATTCGCGCAAATAAATTGGTACCGCAAGCAAACTATGACACTTAGCGCGATGAGAGAAGTCGCAAAATCAACCGGAATGTTCAAGCAAATTCCAGAAAAAAACCAGATCTAAATCCATTAGGTAGTTCTCTCATGAAAAGCAGACAGACAGACAGACTTTGGATCATATATATATATATATATATATATATATATATATATATATATATATATATATATATATATATGTGTGTGTGTTTAAAGCTATGCCCCTTGCGTTCTCTAACTCGTTCACTCTAAGAGGTGGATTCGCCATGACATCATTGTTGAAGGACCACCCTCAGCCTATATATTCAGGCTGAGGGTTAAAGTCCTTTACAATGTCACTGAGTGTTGTGAATTTAGTATCATACATTCGTTTCTGTCCCAGTTCACTCTCAAGTCTAAAACTTAAGCAACTTAAGAAAGTAATAGTAGTACTTTGTACTCGCTTGTATATTGTCCATTTAGAAGGATTTTGGGGACTCATACAAAAGTAGCATATATGTTACAAAATGTACATAAGTTGCTTTTAAAATCTGTAAGATTATTTTTTTAAGAAAATCACTCCAGTTTAAAGATTTATTCAGATTTAGTTTTAAAATTCATCTGTGAACTGTTGTGTTAAGAAAGATACCAATACAGTCATTTGAAAAAGTAAGTACACCCCATGAAATGCTTTTTCTTTTTATCATACAGTATGTGGACATATCAAGATTGATCTTCATTTAAACAGTATCTAGAGATAAAGATGATATAATACAACAAACATTATTTTCACATTTACATTTTTCAGTCCAATGAATAATTAAATTAAACATAAATGCAGATTTTGCTGGTGGAAAAAGTAAGTGAAACCCTACATTTTTTTCTACCTCATAAAGTAAACTTAGAATCAATTACACCTCCTCAGGAACAAATGATTAGAACATCATCAGATAGGATCTTGGGATGAACCTGTCTTATCTGAAGTTCAAACATTTAGTTTGGCTCCTCTTTGTTGTTGAATTTTGTGTTATCACCATGCCTAAATCGAAAACGATTTCTCCGAGGCCTTTGGAAAGAGTCTGGGAAGGCATCTGAAAAGCTCTCCAACCATTTGGAAATCAACCATTCCACTGTGAGGAGGATCTTCTACTGAAGTGGAGAAGATTTCAAACAACTGCCAACTTGTCCTGGCCACGACACCCCAGCGAATTCAGCCCAAAAGCAGAATGCAAGATGCTGAAAGAAGTTACTGTTGAAGTCCAAGTGCATGTGTCTACTGTAAGAAACAAATTAGAGTAATAATGGGGATTTGCCAGGAAGAAACATTTGGTGTCCTGAAAGAACATCAGGGCAAGACTAAAGTTTGCCCATGAACACCTGGGAAAAGAAAAGAACTTCTGCAACAATGTGCACTGGATAGACAAGTCAAAGATAAAGTTATTTGAACAAAGTACCAGAAGATTTTTGGCAGCATTTGACCAGAAAAAACCTGATACCAACTGTAAAGCATGGTGGTGGAAATGTTATTGTTTTGGAGCTGCTTTGCTACATCAGGGCCCGGGTAGTTCAACATCACAGAATCCTCAAAGAATTCTTCATTGTACCACAGGGTGGTCGACAATAATGTGGAACCATCCTTTAGAAGATTGAAGCTCAATCAAAAATGAACCTTGCAGCGTGACAAAACATACCAGTAAATCCACCAAATAATGGCCGAAAATAAAGGAATGGAGGGTTCTGGAATGACCAAGTCAAAGTCCAGATCTGAATCCCATCATGTTGCAGTGGGGGGATTTGAAACAGGCTGTGGATGCAAAATATGCCTCAAACATCACACAGCAGAAAGAATTCTGCATGGATGACTGGGAAAAACTTTCTTCCAGTCGATGTCAGGCACTGGTCTGGGAAATGCCCACCTGTGGCTGTTTCTGCCAATGGGAGCAATGCCAGCTATATGAGCCAAGAGTGTACAATACTTTCTTTTTCAACTTCTGGAAAGATATATATATCTTTATATATAGATATAGATCTGTATCTGTGTATTTTTTATTTACTAATTTATTTCAAAGTCAATTTTTCAGTTTTATTTTTTTAAATTGCAGCACCTTTTTCTATATACTGTATACTTCTAAAATTAAGATCAGATCTTGATATGTCCACATATGTTAAAAAAGAAAAGAAGAAAAAAATTATGAAGTGTACATACTTTTTCATTACTGCAACCTAGTGAAATATTTATCTGCCTGTATCATTAGTTGGGAAATCAATGTAATCAAAATGAACAAAGTATTACAAACTAAAACCTGCTTAGTTCAATTCAGGCCTTTGGGATGCCAGTGTCTACACCAGTAGTACTGGGAGGACTGGCTGGAACCACCTCTGGATACAGTGCAAGTCCATTGTGGGATCCATTAAAATCATATGCTAGCTAAAGTCTTAAACCTTTTCTAAAGTACTCCTTTTTATATTAAAAATCATCATTTAAGAAACCAAATGCAGTGGTATCATCCAATGTAATAAACAGGAAGAGACCCAGATTGAAAATAATTATTTATTCAGATCTTTAAAGCAGAAGGAGGTTTGATATAACCGGATTTAAATTTTGATTACTGGACAACCGAATTTGAAACTGTGGAGTGTTTAGCTCTGAATCTCTACTGACATGACTTTCTATGGAAAGGAAATGTAGCAATTCTTCCTCTTTCTATACTTTCTTAATGCAACCATATCCAGAAATTTTCATAATGTAGCAAAAGCCTTGTGTTTCAGAAATGACTGAAAATCCAGTGTGTGCAGTTGATATCTTAAATCAGAAATGTTACTCTCAATAGTGCCTTTACAGGTGTGGTACGCAGCTGGGGGTCAGACCCGGCCGGGATGCCTGGAAGGACTGGGTCGTGGCATATTTATCCTCCGGGCCACGAGGGGGCAACCGCCCTGGAGTAGAAGAGGCCCACGGAAGGGGAGCAGAGAGGCTCAAGACCGTTGGGGCCTCTGGTCACCGCCAGGGGGCGCCCCGAGCCTCATGGAGCCCGGGATTTATTCACTTCCACCACACCCATGGAGGATGATCCTTCCAGGGTCACCCGGAGTGCTTCTGGGTGCTCTCCAGGACGTGACTTCAGGTAGAGCAGCTGGAGCTCATCCGGGTGAGGATAAGAGGGGCCGCCTCCCTCCAATCAAGGAGCTGGAGTCGGGAGCAGGAGCAGGACGAAGGTGGCCCAGGGACAAGGAGAGAGAAGGCCCAGGAAAAGGTGACTGGGGCTGAAGACACATTGTTGTTGTGCGGGACTGAGTTGTGTTGTGTGGAGAACTGAGAAAATAAAGCATGGTTTTTATAAAGATGCGGTGTCGGTCTGATGGTGTCCGGGCAAATATCACACAGGCTAAACACAAAAGACGCAGTAATCAATACATGGCACATGTACTATATAAAGACTTGTACTACAAAATGAATTTGCATTTTTAAACCCACATTTACACCAGCGATAATGAGACAGCTTGAAGGATGGGGTTTGTCATATAACACAATGGCACCAGGATAACACTCTCTTCCTTAATGTCAGCAAAACTGAAAAGCTTATCATAGACTTTAGAAAGCAGATGACAGATCACACCATCAAGTGCTTCAGAGAGGATGCCCCAAGAGAGGGTCAGAAATTTAGAATTTTTGGAGTCACAATTGCTGATGACATGAAATGAACACAAACTACTCTCAGGTATTGTAATCAATGACTTTACCTCCTAAGACAGGAGTCTCTAATTCCAATCCTAGAGGGCTGCAGTGGCTGCAGATTTTCATTTTAACCCTTTACCTAATTAGAGACCAGTTTTTGTTGAATGACATTAAAAACAAGCCAACACATAAGCAGTTAACCTGCGTCCATCATACAATATTTGAAAATAAACAAAGGTGAAGGTCTCAGTCATGTTGATCTGCTCAGATCCACAAAACATTCCACTGCTGCTCTTAGAAAAAAATAAAACCAATAGTTTTGGAAATGTCTGCTGTGGCAGAATGAAAACACAAACAAAACATGCAATTAAATAATGGGTTTAATTAACAACAAGAATGAACTGCTAAATAAGAAACTGGTTGGAGTGAAATTGGTTGGAGCTGAATGGTCAACCAGTGTGGCACAGTGGTTAAGTCTTTGGACCTCAAACCCTGAAGTTGTGGGTTCAAATCCTGCCTCTGACGGTGTGTGACCCTGAGCAAGTCACTTCACCTACCTGTGTGCCAATTGGAAAAAGAAAAGTAATGTGGCCAATTCTATCTCAAATGATGTAAGTTGCTTTAGATTAAGGTGTTGGCCAAATAAATTGCAGCTGTTAGCTGACATCTCATTTTTGATGGGCTGCTATTTCAGGAAATAAGATGCAATTCAGAGGTTGGGATCTTAAAAAAAAACAAGGCAATTAAAATGAAGGGAAAATAAATTAATTAGCAGCAAAAACTGTTCACTAATTAAGAAGAGGGTAAGAGTGAAAACCTGCAGCCACTGCAGCCCTCCAGGATTGGAGCTGAGTAGCCCTGTTCTAAGGTGCTTGATAAAATCGTATATCTAATGGCACATTCCTTTTTTGGATACAACAAACTGGTCTGCATTTTTCAAATATTAATGCCTTCAAATGAACATTTGGACAGGTGTGTCCATCTTATTGCCACCTATAGTCCTGTTATTGATTGCAGTAGTTCTCCACTATCCAAGCCTGAAGTTCCTTTGTGTATTTAGTGGTTTGTTTTTTTTTTTTTTATTATTTATATATTTCTCTTTCCTTCCCATGGGCTCACCACCTATGGGAGGGGCCAAGGAGGTCGGGTGCAGTGTGAGTTGGGTGGTGGCCGAAGGCGGGGACCTTGGCGGTCCGATCCTCGGCTACAGAAGCTGGCTCCTGGGACGTGGAATGTCACCTCTCTGAAGGGGAAGGAGCCTGAGCTAGTGCGCGAAGTTGAGAGGTTCCGGCTAGATATAGTCGGACTCACCTCGACGCACAGCTTGGACTCTGGAACCAATCTCCTTGAGAGGGGCTGGACTCTGTACCACTCTGGAGTTGCCCCCGGTGAGAGGCGCCGAGCGGGTGTGGGTATACTTATTGCCCCCCGACTTGGAGCCTGTACATTGGGGTTTACCCCGGTGGACGAGAGGGTAGCCTCCCTTCGCCTTCGGGTGGGGGGACGGGTCCTAACTGTTGTTTGTGCGTATGCACCGAACAGCAGTTCGGAGTACCCACCCTTTTTGGAGTCCCTGGAGGGGGTGCTAGAGGGCATACCTTCTGGGGATTCCCTTGTTCTGCTGGGAGACTTCAATGCTCACGTGGGCAATGCCAGTGAGACCTGGAAGGGCGTGATTGGGAGGAATGGCCCCCTCGATCTGAACCTGAGCGGTGTTTTGTTATTGGACTTCTATGCTCGTCACGGATTGTCCATAACGAACACCATGTTCAAGCATAGGGGTGTTCATATGTGCACTTGGCACCAGGACACCCTAGGCCTCAGTTCGATGATCGACTTTGTGGTCGTGTCGTCGGACTTGCGGCCACATGTCTTGGACACTCGGGTGAAGAGAGGGGCGGAGCTGTCAACTGATCACCACCTGGTGGTGAGTTGGCTTCGATGGTGGGAGAGGATGCCGGTCAGGCGTGGTAGGCCCAAACGTGTTGTGAGGGTCTGCTGGGAATGTCTGGCAGAGCCCCCTGTCAGAAGTAGCTTCAACTCCCACCTCCGGCAGAACTTCGACCACATCTCGAGGGAGGTGGGGGGACATTGAGTCCGAATGGGCCATGTTCCGTGCCTCTATTGTTGAGGCAGCTGACCGGAGCTGTGGCCGTAAGGTGGTCGGTGCCTGTCGTGGCGGCAATCCCCGAACCCGTTGGTGGACACCGGCGGTGAAGGATGCCGTCAAGCTGAAGAAGGAGTCCTACCGGTCCCTTTTGTCCTGTGGGACCCTGGAGGCAGCTGATAGGTACCGGCAGGCCAAGCGGAATGCGGCTTTGGTGGTTGCTGAGGCAAAAACTCGGGCGTGGGAGGAGTTTGGGGAGGCCATGGAGAACGACTTTCGGACGGCTTCGAGGAGATTCTGGTCCACCATCCGCCGTCTCAGGAAGGGGAAGCAGTGCAGTGTCAACACTGTATACGGTGGGGATGGTGTGCTGCTGACCTCGACTCGGGACGTTGTGGGTCGGTGGGGGGAGTACTTCGAAGACCTCCTCAATCCCATTAACATGCCTTCCAATGAGGAAGCAGAGCCTGGGGACTCAGAGGTGGGCTCCCCCATCTCTGGGACTGAGGTCACCGAGGTGGTCAAAAAACTCCTTGGTGGCAGGGCCCCGGGGGTGGCTGAGATACGCCCGGAGTTCCTCAAGGCTCTGGATGTTGTAGGACTGTCTTGGTTGACACGCCTCTGCAACATCGCATGGACATCAGGGACAGTGCCTCTGGATTGGCAGACCGGGGTGGTGGTCCCCCCTCTTTAAGAAGGGGGATCGGAGGGTGTGTTCCAACTACAGAGGGATCACACTCCTCAGCCTCCCTGGAAAAGTCTATTCAGGGGTCCTGGAGAGGAGGGTCCGTCGGATAGTCGAGCCTCGGATTCAGGAGGAACAGTGTGGTTTTCGTCCTGGTCGCGGAACAGTGGACCAGCTCTATACCCTTAGCAGGGTCCTGGAGGGTGCATGGGAGTTTGCCCAACCAGTCTACATATGTTTTGTGGACTTGGAAAAGGCATTCGACCGTGTCCCTCGGGGAATCCTGTGGGGGGTACTCCGAGAGTATGGGGTACCGGCCCCCTTGATAAGGGCTGTTCGGTCCCTGTACGATCATTGCCAGAGCCTGGCCCGCATTGCCGGCAGTAAGTCGAACCCGTTTCCAGTGAGAGTTGGACTCTGCCAGGGCTGCCCTTTGTCACCGATTCTGTTCATAACTTTTATGGACAGAATTTCTAGGCACAGCCAGGGCGTTGAGGGGGTCCAGTTTGGTGGGCTCAGGATTGGGTCACTGCTTTTTGCTGATGATGTTGTCCTGTTTGCTTCATCAGGCCGTGATCTTCAGCTCTCTCCAGATCGGTTCGCAGCCGAGTGTGAAGCGGCTGGGATGAGAATCAGCACCTCCAAATCCGAGCCCATGGTCCTCAGCCGGAAAAGGGTGGAGTGCCCTCTCAGGGTTGGTAGCGAGATCCTGCCCCAAGTGGAGGAGTTCAAGTATCTCGGGGTCTTGTTCACGAGTGAGGGAAGAATGGAGCGTGAGATTGACAGGCGGATCGGTGCGGCATCCGCAGTAATGCGGGCATTGCATCGGTCTGTCGTGGTGAAAAAGGAGCTGAGCCGCAAGGCGAAGCTCTCAATTTACCAGTCGATCTATGTTCCTACCCTCACCTATGGTCATGAGCTATGGGTAGTGACCGAAAGAACGAGATCGCGAATACAAGCGGCTGAAATGAGTTTCCTCCACAGGGTGTCTGGGCTTTCCCTTAAAGATAGGGTGAGAAGCTCAGTCATCCGGGAGGGGCTCAGAGTAGAGCCGCTGCTCCTCCGCATCGAGAGGAGCCAGATGAGGTGGCTTGGGCATCTGATCAGGATGCCTCCTGGACGCCTCCCTGGTGAGGTGTTCCGGGCACGTCTAACCGGGAGGAGGCCCCGGGGAAGACCCAGGACACGTTGGAGGGACTATGTCTCTCGACTGGCCTGGGAACGCCTTGGGATTCTCCCGGAAGAGCTAGAAGAAGTGGACGGGGAGAGGGAAGTCTGGGCATCTCTGCTCAAGCTGCTGCCCCCGCGACCCGACCTCGGATAAGCGGGAGACAATGGATGGATGGATGGATATTTCTCTTTCTCGTGATAAGAGTTTCTGTGAAGTTCTAATTTCCCCTTGGGGACAAATGAAGATCATCTATCTATCTATCTATCTATCTATCTATCTATCTATCTATCTATCTATCTATCTATCTATCTATCTATCTATCTATCTATCTATCTATCTATCTATCTATCTATCTATCTATCTATCTATCTATCTATCTATCTATCTATCTATCATCTCACTGGCTGTATACTACACTAATATGACAATATGTCAGCTCAGGTCTATACAGCACTACATATTTTCAGGAAGCTCTCTCAAAATGTTATGGATCAAACAGAAAGCTCCCTTCTGTTTAGGATGCTGCCTTAGTACGGCAGACGGTATTATTAAAGACCTCACCTGTCCTGCATTGTCAGTTTTATGCTTTTGCTGTCCTTGGCAATAGAAAAGACCACTAGCACTCATACCACTAGACTCAGGGCCAGATTTTATCCATAGGTCACTCATCAGCCACTCATACTAACAGCTATATGAGTGATTAATCTATATAGTGTTTGATGTTGTACTTAATGTATGTTTTTGAACTCATAGTGACATTAGTATAATGCACAAAAAAGATGTCATGTGTATTATACTAATGTCACTAGTTTGTATGAGATATGCAAGTAAAAATCCATCCATCCATCCATTTTCCAACCCGCTGAATCCGAACACAGGGTCACGGGGGTCTGCTGGAGCCAATCCCAGACAACATAGGGCACAAGGCAGGAACCAATCCTGGGCAGGGTGCCAACCCACCGCAGGCAAGTAAAAATTTCAATTTAATATGTAGTATACTTGAGTGTGGTATAGTGACACCACCAGTAGCATTGTGACCTCATGGATCTAGTATTCCAGGCATTGTCTGTGAGGGGTTTGCACCTTCTCCCCATAATTTTATGTCTTTCCCTACCACATCCCCAAACACTTGCATCTTAAGTTCAATGGCGATTCCAAATTGGCCAGTCACTTTGAGTGGGCCCTGTAATGAAATGGTGCCTTGTCCAGGGTTTTTCCCTGTTTTTCATCCAGTGATGATGGGGCTTTATAGAAATTTCTAGAAACTGGTTACTGACTCACTTAAGACTTCAGTATGTCCATAAAAGCATATGTGACTGGAAATCTGATTATTATTCTCTGGAGATATGTGCAAGAAGCCTGAAACCTCAATTGGATTTACAATCCTAGGCTAACCAGATGCTTCCATTTTCTGGCACAAGTTGGGAACCTATAAAAGAATGAAGGTGATACTGTTGAGCTCTTCTGAAATTCTCATGTTGTGTATTTTTCTTTCAGTGTTTCCATTTTACACCAAGGTTTGCCATTGTGTTGTTTTTTAACTTCTACATCTTATGCCATCCTTTAAATGCACTATTTAAATTATCCTACTATAACGTAATTTGTGGCTGTAATTCCTTACTTTTCCAAATAATTATTAATATTAATATATTTTGCATTTAAACTTGAAACAATTCACTTACACATCATATTTAATAGGCCTGTACCATGATGCCTCGTCCTTTAATATTGTATTGGGGTTGGGGACGGTAGGTTGATTACAACAGTAATATTCTTTACCAGTGACATTTGTTTTTTTCTAGTTGATGAAGACAGTATGGGATTCTGTCACCTCTCATTCATATGGTGCACACCTGGTGCAAATATTCTAAATAGGTGGTTGATGACACACAAATGCCATCTTTTGGAAAATGGCTATGTTGCGTTAGCACTTTTTTCCTCTACAGTTCTGTCCTAGCCCCGGCTCTGGTAGACCATGTATGGGGTACTCCAAGACACTAGCCATAATCCACTTGATAACCTTTAGGCATCATTTTTCCCTGAAGGAATAACTGCTGAAATATTTGCCATAAATTATAGACACTTGTATAAGTAACATTGTGATTTTGGCCAATACTGATTATTCCCATTAAATGGTATTTCTAGACCCCAGTTTTGTCTTGATATGAGCAGTAAGTTGTCAAAAATGAAAACCTAGGCCTACCATGAATTGAAGCTGTTGATCACCTGGTGTAATTTTATATATAGTTTATTTTTCACTGTATTTTTTTTTATTGTGCATTTTATGATGTTGTTATGACATGGCCGAGCCCTTTTGTTTTGTACCAACAATGCCATTACTAGGTACAAGTCATTACATGCAACATCATTGTGCATTCTTAATATAAAAGGATGAAGTGGTATAGTGAGCATCCAAATTTTGGGTTAAAAACAAATCCAATAAAGCTACCCAAGATTTTTGCTTTGCTATTTTTTGACTTGTGTATTTAGCCCTCCTGATGTTTCTGGTTTTGACCTTTTGCTTTCCTCCTTGTCATTCTTTGTTAGCTGCAATAACCAACTTGATTTCCTAGTCTATATGGCTCTTAAAATTTTATTTCAAACATGAGGTTCCACCTACTCATAATAATGACAGTTTACTTATAGTTAGTCCAGTCTATTGCATGAATGACCACTGGTTCCAGTAGCCAGTGCCAGTACAGTGTACAGCATGCAATGCTTCACTAGAAAGACTAAAATACATAAATGCTGGTTCTCCAGTACAAATAGAAGGCCACTTGATGTTTTTGAATAAATTGGGTAATTCTGTTACTAAGTGAGAACAGAAAATGACAGGGTTGGGGACCAGCTGGATGCCCCATTTAATTTGAAGGAATCAAATGAAATGAAAAGGTTCCAAATAAGATGGACGTTTCATGGACCATGTGACAAGAGACAAGAGATGGTTAGCGATTGTTTTCACCTTGGTACTGCGGTTGGTTGGTGTACCCCTTGTACAACAATTGTTCAAAATACCCTGGCGAGAAATGTTCTCAAAATCTGGCATGTTTTTGCATAGGGTAAATGTTAAAAATGTTTTGGCAAGTTTTTTAATCTAAATGTGTTTTTCTGAAATACCAAATGCAAGAGGAAGAACTGAAAATGTTGAAAGAAAATATTTGACTTACGATGCAAAATCCAAAAGTGCTGTGGATGCGTCTCTTGGTACTGTATACAGGTACTGCTATGAAAACGTTCATTGTGACTATTCTTGCTATCTTAACATTGCATTTTTCTTGTCTTTCTCATTCTTTTCGTTGGCTTTGAAGTTTTCAAAATGTTTTTATGATTTTCAATGAATATAATTTAATTAGAGTATTATCATGTTTTGTTTGGACACCATCTTGTTTTGCCATTTTCTTTACAGTTGCCATAATGTTGCTGAAGAGATGACCTGGGAGTGTATGACGTCTGATGTCACCACCACGACAAGATAAAAGGTCAGCACTGAGCATTTCTTGACCATTAAAGGTTAGATGACTCTTTAAAACTTCTTTTGTTTTTTGTTTCAGATCTCTCTGGTAATAGACTTTAGCATTGATTTAGGGTTTTGACGCCTGTGTTTTGCTCTCCCAGTTTTGAACTTTGTGTGCATCTTTTGACTATGTCCACCTCCCGATCCTTTTTTCCATTTTTTTTGTAGCAGACTAGTTTGACAGTAACAAAAGCAAGTAGGCTTGCCTATGCTTGGACCCAACTGAAGTCCTGGGGTTTTCTTCTGGAATTTTTGAGAATGTTTTTACTTTTGGAAGAACATATACCTGATATGATGATTGTTTGCAAGGGGTTAGTGAATAGATGCGGCATTCACAGTGTGAAGTGCAAACTTAGACAAACACCTTTTATATTCAACAATTCTTATGATGGAATATTCCATTTTAAAGAGTACAAACTTGTTATGATTGCTTGTTGTAAGATGTAAACCACAACCTCATAGCTCTCTTCCTAACAAAAATTTCAAATGCTGCAACTAGTTGTTTAGGAGTAATCACAGAGCCTTTGTTTTTTCTTTTCATAAATACAGGGTGGCACAGGGAAATGGAAAATTTTCAATTTTCAAATGACATTCAATGCACGAATAAACACATTATAATTTAATGATGAAATGTATTGAACAGGATATGCAATTAATGATGGTAATCAATATTCATTCAATATTCGTTTTATGTTTCGAAGAAAACATCATGAAGGTGTTGTCCATTTCTCCGTACACATTCTGACAGCCTGTTGTGGAAATTCTGCATTTCTTAACGTAACACGTCACAAGGAATACCAGTGATTTTTTTTTTAGTTCAACAATGGTTTCAGGATGTGTGTGGTACACTTGGCTTTTAAGATGTCCACACATAAAAAAAAATCACAAACAGTGAGATCTCCAAGGACATGGAATGTCACCATTGCATGAATTGACATGCCTTCCAAACAATTGTCAAATAGCTGCCATTGATTGTCGGGCAGTTTGAGAAGTGGTTCCACCTGGAGACTTCTCTTTTAAGACTGAACCCGTTTCTTCGAAATTACACACTCATGTTGTAATCACATGAGCAGACAGGACATGATCCTGACATTCTAACTGATAATGACGCCAAAATTCCCTTTGCGCAGCAGTCACATTATCACCATTCTTATAAAAGGCTTTCACAGCGAATGTTTGCTGCGCACCACTCCACTGCTCCATTATAACTAATAGCAAGGTGTTCTAAATGAGGTAACATTGGATGCCCCGGGGTCACCAACACCTAGTTCCAAAATTTTCCATTTCCCTGTGCCACCCTGTACACCATTGAATAAGTTACAAGACATACAAAAAAGCTTTTTTTTTTTTTTTTGTAAGACTGGCATAATAATAAACTGAAAGTTGTAAGGAGTTTAATTTATCAGGATAGAAATGATTCTCTGTAGATCAAACACGCCTCAGTGTTATCTTGGACAAATGACATGAACAGGTGTGATCAGCCTTGTTTGGCCTGTTCTCATCGTAATTGCTCTAATGTCTAAGGAAATATGAGGACATAAAAGATGTCAGGAAAAAGTACAGTACACCATAACAGAGTTGCCAGAACTTTTGCCACTGGTAAGCGAATACTCAAACCTGGGCCCTTCTTTTGATGTGTCATACACATAGTTCTCCTCTTGCTGAAACAGAAGTTGAATGATGATTTGTGTGACAAGATGCCATTTTTCCTTTGCACTGCTAAAGTAGTGAGTGCTGACTTCAACTCTTTATTTTTTTAGTCTTAGCTTTCATATTTGCTTATATCTTAATCATAATAAAGGAATTTCTTCGGGAGAGGAATTAAAGTATGTAGCACCAAAGATGACCAAGACCTGAAGTTCAAAAAGATACTGCAGACCTTGCCTTTAGTTTACATTGTAAATATATCCATTTTTCCCCTGTTCACATAAAACCTAGACAGGATTGACTATAAGAGGAGCACATCTGGCACTTAACTGATTGTGGTGCAAGGTCACTGAAAGGATTTTGTTTTGAAGAGACCATCTTTATTTCAGTTTCATTGACTTATTGACACCTGGCACTATAAAAAAGAAGATAATAGAGGAGTTATTCAAATTGATGCCAGGTTTGAGGAGTGGAGCTAACAGGACTCTTTCTTCCTACAATGACTGAGGCTGAAGAGCCCTGCTTGTTTGTGAAGTTTGAAAGCAGTTTCATAAATCATAATGCCACTGTCATCCATCACACTGTCACAGCGTAGAGAGGGCACCCGCTGCAGGGGTGAGAGGTCAGAGCGGAGCTGACAGGGTTATGTTCAGCTTCCATTGCTTACAGAATCCTTTTAATAAATGAAAAAGACCGAGATATTGGATTGAGAGATATTTGGAGAAGCAGAAAAAATAATTAGATTCTTGTCAGATGTGTTTTTTTGGAAGAAGGGTTAGCTATTGGTTTTTAATTTAATTTTGATAAGTTTAACTACATCATTTCAGTCGTGGAAGGAGCTGAGGCCTTTAATTTAATTGCTTGATCCTGCCAGTTTCATTGTAACATTTATATTTTTAAATACTTATTCTTTAATAGAATTCAAATATTTAAATAATGAATAACTTAAGACAATACATTTTTATTTTACATTGTATACAGCACTTCATTGTTCTCACTAGTGAGATATTAGATTGCCACCACTTCATTTGTAATGTACTTTTTCATTTTATTCTTCAAAGTTTAGCAGTGTGCTGTGAAACAGCTTGACTGCTTGTAATCAAATACATTTACAATGATAAAAAAGACCGAAAAGCATTGCCTAGAAATGGCCGCTTAATAATCTATATATATAAAATCCCTATGTGCGTCCAGGTGTCCGTGTGTGGGTGTCTTCTGGTGAAGTGCGCATGCGCGGGGCACGGTGCTATGCACGATATTACTGTCAGAGAAAGTTAGAGGCGTTTTACGGAAATACAAACCAGTATTACTGCGAGAGGAAATTAAAGGTACACAATACAGTGACGCATATTACAGCCACATACAAGCCAGTATTACTGTCAGAGGAGATTAAAGGCATATTACCGACGCGCACGCCTGTATTACCGCCAGAGAAAATTAAAGGTATATTACGGACGTACAAGCCAGCGGACGTACAAGACGGTATCCTTCAATAAGGGCGCGCACAGGCATCCTTCAATAAGGGCGCGCACAAAAAGGTGAGCCTCAAAAGGACGACCTCAATTGGGCGCAGCGAATAAAGGCGCGCGTAAATAAAGATCTGCACCTGTTGCTCTTCGCATATTCCAGAGCCATTTGAACTAAATTATCTACGTGCCCTTATTGAATAGAGCCGTACAAGACAGTATTACTGTCACAGAAAATTAAAGACACACAATACACGGCGGTAGCCCACGAAGAACGGTCAGCTCAGCAAGTAAACATCAACAAAAGAAAGGCTGAAAGAAAGAAAAATACGACCAACAAAAAGAATGAGGTCAAAGTCCCTTGCCATTTAATATAGACTGTTCCTAGTAATGTTTATGCACTACTGTTCTAGCACCCGTTATTGTAACGGGCTAAATGACTAGTATTAAAATAAAAATTTAACTGATGTCATCTAAAGATGTTCCATAGTCTAAAGCTTCCAGCTGGGCTAATGGGGGAAACAGAAGCAAGAACAGAAGTGAGCAAAGCAAGAATGGGGCACCATTCCAACCAGTGGGAAGAAACACCTGATCAGTGCAGTGGGTGGAAACTTCAGTTCTTACAGTACATAAGCTCACATTGAACACAGGAATGAATAGCAAACACCTGACCTGCTCCAGCTGACGTAAGGCAGTAATCAACTGGAAGCCATAATATGTGATGTTTAAGTGCATAAAATGTCTAGCATAACCTGTGAATATATGTCAACTGGCTTGATTTCCAATCATGTTTATATGCACTCACTGAGCAAATTATTATGAACACTGTGCTAATACAAAGGCAGGTCCTCCTTCATCTCCTACAACAGCATCAATTCTTCTTGGAAACAGTCCTTTGAGATTCTGTTCCATGTTGACATGACTGCATCCTGCAATTTCCACAGATTTGTCTTCTGTACATTCATGCTGTGAATATGAAGACAACATACCACATCCCAGAGGTGTTCTATTGGGTTCGGGGAAGGATACTGAAGAACAATGAACTCATTGTCGTGTTTATGTAACTAGTTAGAGATGACTTCTGGTTTGTGACATTGTGCATTATCTTGCTGGAAATAGTCATTAGCAGATGGGTAATTTGTAGCCATGAAAGGATGCACATGATAAGCAACAGTATTCAAATAAACTGTGACATTCAAACAATGAATGATTTGTTTTAATGGGTCTGAAGTGTCCCAAGAAAATATTTCTGACATAATTACACCACCACTACCAGCCTAGACTGTTAAAACAAAGTAGGTTGGGTGCATGGATTCATCCTGTTGGTGCCAAATTCTGAGCCTATCATCTGTGTGCATCAGCAGAGATTGAGATTCACCCGACCAGGTTATGTTTTTCCAGTCTTTAGCTGTCCAGTTTTGCTGATCCTGATCTCCTTGTATCTTCAGCTTTCTGTTCTTGGCTAACAGAAGTGGAACCCGACATGATCTTCTGTTGTTGTAGTCCCTTCACCTCAAAGTTCGATGTGTTCTATATTCTGAGACTCCGTTGTACAAAGTGGTTATCTGAGTTACCTTAACCTTTCTATCAGCTCAATCTGATCTGTCCATTCTCCTCTAACCTCTCTCATCAACAAGTCATATTTGTTCACAGAGCTGCTGCTCACTTGATTATTTTTTTTTTTATGCTTTTTGCAACATTCTGAATAAACTCTAGAGACTGTTGTGTGTGGAAATGCCAAGAGATCGGCAGTTAGAGAAATAATCAAACAAGTCCATCTAGCACCAACAATCATGGCACAGTTGCAATAACTTAGATCACATTTTTGACACATTCTGGTGTTTGGTGTGAACATTAACTGAATCTCCAGTCCTGTTTCTGCATTATTTTATGCATTGCACCGATGCCACGTGATTGGCTAGTTAGATAATTGCATGGACAAATAGGTGTACAGGTGTTCCTAATAATTTGAGTGACTAAATATTCACACTGCAAAAGCCTTAGATTGTGTATGCCAGTGAAGTCAGAATCCAATCTGTTGGCAAAGGGCATGGGGGAAAAAATGCTGCTGACCCAGCAGCCGTGGCTCACCTGACCTGCTAAAACCCTGAAGCAGAGTGTGTAAATTATTAACTGTAATGTGAACTAACTTTTTATTACTCAATTTCAGCTTTTCGGATGAAAGTGTACTGTGCTGAGTTTGGTAGCTTTGTATTTCCTGGAGAATATTACTGAACGAAATGTCCAAAACAAGCTCATATATAACCACAGAAAGGTGCCAGTCCCCTCACAACTGGTTAGCTATTTATTATTTCTGGCTGTGTTCCCCAGTTTAAAACCATTATCTGTTCTAAATACCACAATTAAGACTAAATATATGTGCTTAATATGTTTTTTTTGTTAAAGAATTACCCAAAGGAGGTGTCTTGAGTCATAAAATTCAAATCACATGAGCACAATGCAGAAGAAGGTAATAAGTTGGAAACTTGATTAGGGTAAATTTTGCACAAACATTAGAAAGTTTTTCTTTACACAGGGAACCATATATATGTGAAATAAGCTATCAAGTAGCGTGGTAGACAGTAAGACATTTAAAACTCGACTTGATATTTTTTTAGAAGAATTAAGTGGATAGAACTGGCAAGCTTTGTTGGGCCGAATGGCCTGTTCTCATGCAGATTGTTCTAATGTTCTAAAAAAAAGTATGCAATATACCACAGTACTTTTGCAGAAATACAAAATTAATTTTTCTTTTTTTTTTTTCAAGGTAGGAATAAGTCCCCATATTTACAAACCTTTGGATCGTAATTCAGTTACTTTGGTAAAGTTCCAACAATGGCCAGTCTGAAGAAATCAGGAACCAAGTATTTCAATATAAATGTTTTAACCAAGTTAAAAAGGAGCAATGCTACTACTGAGAAAAGAACTGGACGGAACTGCATCTAAGGGACATTTTTATGGTAAAACTTTCCTGTTCTGTTATTGAATTATATTTACAAAAGTAGTAAGTGCACTGGGCAACATTTCATTCAGTATAATTACACTTGTAAGATGACAGCGACATCTTTAATTTTATGCTATATTGTTTATTAATAAAGAAGTCCCTTGCTTCTAATAGTTGGTGAATATGTGGCAGACATGTTTAATTTCTTATTTGTCAGGTTAGATTTTGTCCTGCATAAAACGTCAAGTCTGTTAATATTTTCATTTCATTTATTATTGTAGATATTCTGAAACCACAAGGATGTGTATGAAAACAAGGAATGGACCAGGAAATTAAACATTGTTAAAAACAAAGCACAGGTCAAAACTCAGTAAATCAAGCCCATGTTATAGAAAAATATAGAGAAATAGAACTTAATGCTAGTTTAACAAACTGTTGTGAAGACAACAAATCAACATCTTCAAACATGAGTTTCTACTACAGGAGGAACAAGGCAAGTTTCTTGGCTGAACCTCAGGATTTGTCTCTTTATTTGTGCCCAGGCGACTTGACGTCCAAACACTGGAAGGCTTCGTTATATCCAAAAAGACATCACTCACACATCAACACATGAAGACAGAGTAGGTAGCAGCCACATGGCACTGTAGCTCCCTTTCAGTCATCTTATTCAAATGATAGATAGATAGATAGATAGATAGATAGATAGATAGATAGATAGATAGATAGATAGATAGATAGATAGATATTTACTGGTCAGTTTACAGTAGTTGCATTATTTTCAGCATTTGCCAAAAAATCTATACAACTTCAATATACAGCCATCATACTTGCTGCAGTCAGAACAGCTGGCAACATCTAGGCTTTCAGCTCTAATCCTGTTTCTTGTTTCTTTCTGGATGTACTGTATATCTATCTACTTTACTGTTAAATTCTGCTCCGTACTTCTAAAATTTTTATTTTATACTGTATTGAGGATTTGTTCTGTTCTGTGTACTGCATTGTATTGTATTGACCCCCTTCTTTTGACACCCACGGCACGCCCAACCTACCTGGAAAGGGGTCTCTCTTTGAACTGCCTTTCCCAAGGTTTCTCCCATTTTTCCCTACAAGGTTATTTTGGGAGTTTTTCCTTGTCTTCTTAGAGAGTCAAGGCTGGGGGCTGTCAAGACGCAGGGCCTGTTAAAGCCCATTGCGGCACTTCTTGCATGATTTTGGGCTATACAAAAATAAATTGTATTGTATTGTATTGTACTTGCACACTGTAAAATAGGAATATATGGTAAAAAATCTATTATATTTGGATGAACAATTAAAGCATAAAATACACTCAGCTAATTATTGGTTATATTTGATACATTGCTAGCATATCTACAGCTATCCAAACACAAAACTAAGACTTATTTAGTTAACTTAGTTTTGCTTTATCATCTAATGTCATTACTTCTGTAGAAGTAATAACACTGGTGTATTTTTGGAGACATTAACAAGTTCATTCAAGTTCATCTACTGAACATGCAGTTAGTGATTTAAGAAAAAAGTTGCAACTATTAGGCAAGGCCTCTACCACGGGAATGGTGTTCATATTTTTATCCTATTTCAGTAAGAAAAAAGATATCAGAGATTGTTGTTAATATTAAATTCAGTTCAGTTTATTTTTTGTATAGTGCACTTCACTGAGTGCATGCTCAGAGTTCTGTAATAAGATTGCATGTAAAATAAAATTATCTTTACATAAAGAGTATACGTAAAGATAAAACTGTGTTTAAACACACAGAAAAAAACAAGTTCCAAACTGATTAACATACAATAAATAGAATGTGATAATATACATTCATTAATATTGGCCAGTTGAAAATGGTGGTGAGAAAGACAAGTTTCTGTCAGCAGCCTCCCTGGAGATAATAAACCTCTGGGGGGGGTCCATGGTCAATTATAACAGACAAAGTCAGGCACAGTGACAGATCTGGAGAGTTCAGTCATCTAGACGTCCGGCCCCTTTAAGCTGTTCTACACCTAAAGTCTGTGAGTGGCTATTTCTTATGATGTCAGAATCTTTCTATCCTTTTATTCCACAGCTTTCTTGTATCTCAGATGTCTGTCCATTAGCAGAAAAACAACTTGGAAGTAGAGCAGTGGCACCCAGTGCCACAGCAGGACACTAAGAAGCGAAAAAGAATAGAGAAGGATTAGTAACACTTTATCATCATTGTATGACATAGTTTATAATGCTGCTAATGTTTGTTGGTATTTTGCATGTTAACTGAGAATTCCCATTGACTAGATTAGCCGCTGTTCTAAGCAGTACATGAGGAACATTTCTGTTGTCGCCAATTAATCTAGAACAGCGGTCCGAGTGGCCAAAAATGAGTTTTATGGTTTATGGTTATCCTCCCTCTTATGGGCCCTTTGGTATATTTTGGGACATTGTTATTTTGTCAGCTCCCTGTGTTTGGGGCCTGCTAGGCTAGAAGCCTGCTGCAGCAGTTTTAAGACTATCTGGATTTGAGGTGAGAATCCTTTGGCAGAACGGTCATGTTGTTGCCTTGCCTTTATTTTTTAGGAGACCTCACACCCATTTTGTTATGTTTGAGACTACACATCATAAAATTCACATTATAATTAGTTCTTGAGTTATCTAATTTTTTTCCGTATTTATTCTGGGGTTTCTCAAAAAATCTACACATTTTGTTGGAGAACTACAGTTTAGATGTTGTAGTGTCCTCATTTTAACCAGTGATTGTACTGGTAAGGGCAACAACAAAGCAAACAAAATTAAGTTTTTATAAATGCTTTTTATGGACTAATATTTAAATTTTAAATAATAATTAGACCTAATGTGTGAGTATGACAATGAGTCAGGCCACTGATGACCTGGTAAGATCCTACTGTGTTTAATAGTCCACATCCATGTAAATATTAAAATCCCATATCAACACGGCATAATCATAATTCATAACTAAATCAAACAAAATACTGCCGGATGCAGTCATGCCATGGTGGTCAGTAGACTTGTCTTATAATTTTCCTGGAATTTGCATTGCTAATGTTTATAGGTAAACGTTGAAGGATATCATGGCTGGCCTTTACACTGGTACTGTGCAGAGTGGAGGTAGAACCTCTGTGTTTTACCCTGTTGACTCTGGGATTTGTCAGGGGGGTGTTCTTGCTCCTATTCTATTCAATGCTTGCATGGACTGGGTGCTGTGCAGAGCTGTGGGGTCTATCAGCAGTGGGACATCTGCTGGTGAAGATAGATTCACTGATCTTGATTTTGCTGTATTTTTGGCAGAGTCAATGGAGGCTCTGATCAGGGCTCTCAAGTGACTGAGCGAGGAGTCTTGAGTGTCTGGGCTTGCGAGTGTCCTGGATAAAAACCAAGATCCTGGCCTTTAATGACCTCTTGGGCACAGCTATCAGCAGTATGTCTGTCTGTGGAGGGAATTTTGACCATGTCAAGAGGTTTACTTACCTTGGCAGTGACCTTCATGTTTCTAATGACTCATCCTATGAAGTCACTAAATGGATTGGGAATGCATGGGGGGTCATGAGGTCACTGGAAAGGGGTGTGTGGTGCTCACGATATCTCTGCAAAAGAACGAAGGTCCAAGTCTGTAAAGTCCTGATGCTCTTTGTTTTACTATATGTTTGTGAGACATGGCCAATATCCAGTGACCTGAAACAAAGATTGGACTCCTTCGGTACTGTGACTCTTTGGAGAATCTTTGGGTACCACTAGCTTGACCTTGTGTTGAATGAGCAGTTCCCTTAATCAATATGTGCCAACACCTACTATCAGGGCTAAATACAGTAGCAAACACAACTAGAGAAAGGACTAGAGAAAGGAACCCAAAATCCTTATCACTCCACCTGTGCTTGGCTTACAGCATTCATGAGGACTCCCTAAACTGAGCCCAAAAGGCGTATTGGTGAATCCATTTTTGCCTGTAAATGATTTTTTTCATTTCAAAAGCATCCACTCTTCCCTCTGAGGAAGGAAAATGACTTAGTACTGTTCATTTTGGTAAAAGTATAAATAATAAAATTGCAACCTGCTTATCTGGATTTTAAAAATTGACTTATTGATCTTGAAAAAATCTGAACAAGCTAATTGGAAATGAACCACTTGGGTTACATCCATATATTATTCATCATTTAAAGCATAAAAACTACTACAAGATTCATTAATCGAAAGCCACTAGGATCCATTTTATTTTGATTTAAATGGACTGGAGGTAGAATGAAAATTCCATGCTTCTCAAATGACCACTTCAAAAGATTTAGCAAAATAGTTCGATAAAAGCCATGTCACATTAGGCGACTTTTCCAGCGATTTTCAATCATAGCATTTTTATATACAATAATAAGTCAGTCATCTACTCAGACATGTCCAGCAACTCGACACAAAAATATCAGGCAGGTTTGATTTTATCTTTAGTCTTTGGGATCGGCTGACAATCAGTGAATACTCATCTATAAGTACAATGCATAGAATGCAGTCATGAGGAATAAAGAGCACTGGTGTTTTGGGCCTCTCACAAGTTGAGGAGAAACTCATCTGTCTAATGTCTCGTGTTTTACATATCACAACAGAATGGTACCTTTTTAAGCCTTTGTTCAGCACCAGCTCTGTCAGGCAGCACACTGTTGGTTGTCAGGAAAAAGGATGAGCACAATTGTGTTTAAAAGTAGGCACGCAATCACAGACATTATTTGACATGCAAAGAGATTTTCAAGTCCAGCAATGAGATCAGCAAATGCAGTTGGCAAGTCTGAAATACCCTACAACTAGAAGTAGAAAAATGTGAAAACCTACCAGACTTGGGTGCAATTTATCTTTAAATTTGTGTATATCTGGAGCACAGATGCTACTTCACTTTGTAAACCTTATAAACTGGACCTTATTTATAATTCTGCGTAAACATTCCAAATGGTTCTTCCTTGGTTGATGTATGGGTGAAATCATTTTTATTTAATCAATGTATTATTTTGCTAAATTTAAATTTATTCATAACCTGTAGTATTTCTTAAGTGGTTTGCCTGTGGTGAGTTTTCTTGAGAGCTCCAGTTTTCCTCCCAGGCTGACCAACAGTATTAAGCTGGCCCGACCTGTGCAGGTGGAGATGTAGATGTCAGTGTGTCCATCAGGGATTTGTTGTTCTGTGTAGAGATGCTTCCCACAATGAAAGCTGCTGCTGTATTGAAATTAGCAGGTTAGGAAAATGAAATCGATAGAGTAAAACATAAATAATGAATGTGTTACAATTCAATAATTTAACACATCAGAAAAGAAAGCATAAATTGTTAAGCCTGCAGCTTAAAATTCTTGTGGAATGCTCACCTCCAACTCCAACTCCTGAACTCTGAGTTTGCCTTCCTGCCTGCGTCATAGTGCTGAGTGATTTGAGGCAAACAAGAATCAACCTGTTGAAATGTGTGTGACATAGTCCAAACCTTGTTGAGGTTTTAGTGTCAGCTTTGGAAGATGAAACAATACTTGAAAAAGTAATTTATGGAAAGCAGTTTGAGGCTATAAGGAGAGCAAATTGGGAAACGATGCTTAGTTTACCATCAGACCATTTAAAATGATTATGTTATAGTCAGCCAGAAAGAGTGCAGGAAATAAGATATTCAAGGAGTAATTTGTGCCTCCCTCTGACTGAAATCCATTGTAGAAATGGCATTTCAGAAAAAAATGGGGGCATTTCGCAAAATGTACAAAATAATGTTTTACATTAGCACCGTGGTGAAACCAAGTCTTTAATCTCATTAATAGCACACGTGAATAAAAACTAAGCAGTGTATGCTTCCAATTTCCTTTTACTTGTTAAAAAAATTGTCAAAACATAAACAAAATATTGATCCAATTAAAATAAGACAGGCTTCATATAAGTAAGTGGTACTTGAAGTGTTTCCGACTGCGGCTGAATTTGCTAAAGTGAAGATACAGAGGCTCACTTATGGTTTGCAATTGATTGGTTGTTGGGATAATTCTGCATTACAGTTACCACATTCATTTTACTAAATGTATTTATAAATCATACATTTATAAGTAAGTACACCCCATGGAAACTGTTGACTTTTTCAGCATATTTGAACAGACAAACGCTAGACCTTCATGCAATCAAAAAGTGATTTAGTTGAACAAATGACACATGAAAATGAGATGGTTTGTTCATCCTCCTAATCTAAATTAATACAAAATACAGCTTTATCTCATGAAAAAAACTAAGCACAACCACCAACATTTATCACCCCTTCAAATCCATTATATTAGAATTGGGTGTTCTAGACAAGATGCTAACGATTACAACTTCCTTAGGGAGTATGCAAGTGGAACCTGTCTTACTTAAACCGCAGATATCTAAGGTGTGGTGTTGTCATGCCAAGATCAAGAGAGCTCTCTAAGACCCTCAGAAAGACGGCTATGGAAGGAAGTCTATCAGTCTGGCAAGGGATATAAAAAGATTGCCAAATTATTTGAAAGCAGTCATTCCACGGCAAGGAAACCCATCTGCAAGTGGTATGGATTTCACACAAAAGGACTGGCTGGTCCAGCAAATTTAGCCAAAGAGCTGACCATTTTATACTAAACTAATACTAAGCACCCCAAAATTTCATCATGGGATCTGCAAGTAACTCTTGCAAACACTTGTGTCAAAGTGCATGCATCTCCAATGATAAAGAGTTTGCACAAATATCACCTGCTTGCAAGGTATTCTGGGGAAAAAAAAAGCCTTTGCTGTCCAAAAAGAACATTAAAGCAAGACTACAGTTGGCCATTTAACTTATTGGCAAAGACCAGACATTGTTTGGCCACAGTGACAGTAGATCAGTTTGCCGTTAACTGAAGACAGCTTCATACCAAATGCATGATGGTGAAAATGTTATGGTTTGGGGTTGTTTTGCTGCCTCAGAGCCCAGGCAGCTTGTAGCCATCGAGTCAGGTATGAATTCTGCCTCACATCAAAGTGTGCTTGAGGAGAATGTGAGGCCATCTGTCCAAAAGTTGAAGTCGAACCAGAATTGGACCATTTAACAAGATAACGATTCAAAGCACACTAGAAAATCCACCATTAATTGGTTCAAAAAGACGAAATGGAGGGTTATGAACTGGCCAAGTCAAACACCTGATTTGAATCCCATTGAGATGTTGTGGGGGGATTTGAAACAGGTAGTACATACAAGAAAACCAACAAACGTCTTTCAAAGGAAGTTATTTTGCACAGAGGAGTGGTCACAGATTTCACCAAGTCAATATCAGAGACTGGAAGGCAGCTATGCAAAACACCTACAAGACATTATTTCTAATAAAGAGGGCAATACCAGCTTCTGGGGCCAATGGCATACTTTCTTTTTTTCCTAGTAGACCACGACATGTTCAATAAATGATTGAAAAGACAGAACGATCTAGGCACAGTGATAACACACACTTAAGCAACAGAGAGCAAACCCAACTTAAAGTTCTGAGGTTTAAATAAGACAGGTTCCTCCAAGATCCTCTCTAATGATGTTCTCATTATTTGCACTTGATTCTCATTTGAGATAATTGAGATATTGATAAATGTAGTGGTGCGCTTACTTTTTCCACATGAGAAATTTGCATTTATGTTTATTTAAATTACACGATGAACTACAAAATGTAAATGTAGCATAATGCTTGTTATATTATATCATATCACAAAGATACTGTTTAAATAAGATCAAATTTTGAGATATCTACACCTGTTAACAAAGAAAAAATATTTCATAAGGTGTACCTAACTTTCCACATGACTATATATATATTCAAATATAAATACTAAAATTGTAATCCATTGTTAATGGATTTGCATTTCAAAGTTCCAGATTTCAGCTGTGATCCGTAATAACCCTTGGCCAAAAGGATATTATAGCAGCACACATCCTGACAGCAGTAATGCAGCAGGAGTGGTGAACATCACTGGCTGCATGAAATCACAGAGGGCACATGTGGACTCTCTTGGTTGTCATCAAAGTGAATTTAGAGACCCACCAAGTGACTGGAGAGGGATTTTAAGTGTCAAACGAGAAAAGGAGTTTACAACAAGCAAACAGGATTACAGAAGGACAGCACTAAAGTAAAAATGGCTGCTGTAGTACATGGGTCGTCAGGTTTGATCCTGGAAGGTTGCAGGTTTTTGTTCCAACTCAATTGCTGAATTAGGAGCCAAACCTTGCCAGTAATAGAACTTAAGGAATTTCAAGGTATGGCTTCCTAGTGCTTTCATTCTGCCACGTCAAGTCATTTCTATATTGTGGATTGTTTTGAGAATATTATCCAAATGATTTTCTGTAGTTCATTCTGGAGTCCCCATGGTGGCTAGAGGTTACTGTTCCATCAGTTTCACAATCAATGACTCGTTTTACATTGAATTTATCTCATTGTTTAAGTAGCTGATTTGTTTTCTCCCTTCTTTTCTTCATTCCAAAAACTACAATAGTGTGAGATTTACATATGTTCATTTTTAGGAAATGAAGAAGTTTTTATATTTTCTGCCACAGTGTTTCATGCTTCTTTGTCATTTTCTATATTAATTCACTTTTCCTATGGACTTTACTCCTTTAATTGTCATCTGACAATAACAACTAACAACAAGCAAGGGATAAACCTGGGCAAATGACACTGGGAGGCTGCAGGTACACATACTGTAGCTAGCATAGTTATTAGTAAATTATTGCTTTAAAAACAAGAACACCATGAAAAGCAGAGTGAAAATCTTCATGGTGATGAGGACAACATTAAAAAATAGGATTTAAAAACATTAAATTATACCTAAACTAGCCATGCTACTATCTAAGGTCAGTTGCAAACTAAATAATCAACTTAGACCTCAGCGTTAACATTTGTAATGCACTATTGCAATGCTTATGTCTCTGTTATATGCCATTTGGTGAGGGATTGGTAAAAGCAGTGTTAAGGTTTTTGATGCACCATCTATTGGAATGACAAATGCAATGCATTCTATTAATACAAATGTGCCGTCTTTTGGAATAACTGAGACATAGCAACTGGACAGACACACATACATTAGCCATACCACACACACTTCAGAACAGGTCACACACCTGATGCTAAGCATGTTCGGGCCTGGCCAGTACTTGGATGGAAGAACAACCAGGAAAAAACTTGGGTTACTACTGCAAGAGGTGTTGGTAAGGCCAGCAGGGTGTCACCTACCCTGTGGTCTGTACATTGATTTCAAAGCCACAGTGCAATGACGGGGACACTGTGATGTAAAAATAGCGTTGTTCATCGGATGAGACATAAAAGTTGCCTGGGCATCCTTCATAAAGAGTAGGGTGTATCCTGATGCCCAGGCTAAATTGCTGACCTCACCTCATCATTCTGGCCCCCTGATCATTCCCGAAATGGCTAACTATCTCTCACTCCTTCACCAGCTAACAGTTAATGTGTGCTGAACGTCCTGGTCCTAGGAGAGGTTGAAGTGACTCACCACTCACTATGAAATGCACTTTAAGTAGCGGAAAAAAGTGCTATATAAAGGTAAAAGAATTATTATTATTACTATTCTTTCAATAAAGTGGATAACACCAAAACAAAGAAAATGGGAAATAACAACTCACTTAATTATGGTAGGAGTGCAATTAAAAGCGGGAGCTGGCTGGGAAAAAAACCTGAAGCCATAGGTGAGCTGCTAGTTCCTTTGTTATTTGGATCTCACTGTTACTTGGCACTTGGTTAAGAAAACAAGAAACAAAGCAAAGAAAGCAGCTGTTTAAGATAAAAAGAAGCAATTAAATGTTTAGGAATCTTAATGAGCGAGTCAACAAAAACGAAGCACAAAAATGTTGCTTGAGCTGTAACCGTTTCGGCAGTAATAACTGGCATTAAATTAAGAAATTGGACTGGAACAAAAACCTGCAGTCACTGCCCCCCACCATGACCACACTTGAGGATCTCTGATATGCATGTTCACACCATCAGTAACATAGCAGCGTACAAATTAATGCCCCGGAAGTGAGCGCAGGCACCTGTACTTAATAAGTGGTGAAAGAAGGCATGCATAATATTTTTCATCATGCATTTTCTCCACATGCCCCCACACATTACAGTAAATAAACCATTACAGTTACTGTTGGCAGTCAAAAGTTGTGCTCCATGGTGGTAGTTTTAGATCTGTTCCTTAAGGATGTATGTTCATTGTATAGTTTTAATGCTGAAGAGTAGCCCGGTTATTATAAATAAACACTTAACACAAGGGACTGAGCAATTTAAAAGTCACTTTGTCATGACACAAGGAATCTCACCTCATGGACCACTTCACTCATCTCTGTGGATCACAGGTGTTCCACGGACCACCTTTTTGAGAACCACTGATACAAGTTTCTAACCTAGTTTGCTTAGGAAAGTTAACCCAATCATAAACCATCATCAGAGAAATTAACCATCAGTCACCATATGCAGGCATGTGATGCTGAGTCGATTGGTGTTGGAAAGCTACAGTACGTATTTTTAATATTTTTTGCTCCCTTGATGAAATCACCAGCGGCATTGGAGCTACTGTGAGAGAAAGTTCATTAAGCCTTACAATAAATGTAACATAAGTGATCAGCATGAATTTCATTTTGAGTTATTGTAATTTACAGGTTTCAGTGGTTGGCATTAGCCCATTACATTGTTGTGAACGTTGTGCTGGTGGCAGTGTTATTGTTCGCATTTGCAGCATGTTTTGAGAGTAGGTTATATGCTGGTTATTCACAGATATCCTTATTCCGGTTAAAGAATTTGGATTATCGGCCTCTGAGAAACTTAGTTAACAGAGGTAGATTTCTCCATAAATAACTTGATTATGTGACCACGTAAACCCTGTTAAGGAGTTTGAAGTCTGTGCATGTCCATTGGACTCTGTCAGCCTGCGCATGATTTTGCTTCCCACAAGCTTTCAGCAGCCACAGGTAGAAGCATCGGCAAAATAAATTTGCAGAGGCAAATGCACGGGTGATGGCATTATTTCTTCTCCTGGCTGAAATCATGTGCCTCAGTATTCAGAAAATCTCTAAATTTGTATCGATGGGCTGAACTTACAATGCTAAACTTAGCAACACCACATCGAGAGACTGTAAAATGTTAAAAGTAATGTGTGTTACATAGTCAGATTACTTTTTAAAGTAACGAGTAACCTCATGCAATATTTACCTTAATGAAGTAAAAATGCCTGCGTTATTATTATTCCAGCAGCAAGAAGGTGTAAAGCAAGAATCACATGTACAGTATCAGGTCCTTTGTAGGACTCAATCGCACACCTAAGGAGAAAATACTGCACAGCGTGTATTAAGGCAACAGAAACCTATGAATAAAGTGTCAGTATGACTAAACATATTAAAAAAAAAAAAAGCACAAGAAAATTATCATAGGCGTCATGCTTATTTTTAGATTCACGGTAGTCGATGATGACCTTTAACTCTTTTTTTACGCAATTTAATAACATTGGACCGTTTTGGCAAAGGAGAACTCTAGAAAATTGCTTTCCTGGATTATTACGAAACAGATTTCTGTCTTAAGTGGGTTATTTACATTAACCCGGTTATGTGTTTACACGTAAATGTGTTGCAATGTGAGGAGAAGGAGAAAGGAGCATAAAACAAAGCAAAACAGACAAAACCAAAGTGCCAAAGCTGAATTTTAGTGCACTAGTATTTGGGGCATTTTTGCCTTTTACCCAATTAATTCTGATTCTTAACAAACATAACTTTTAAAAAAGTTACACTGCAAAAAATGCATATGCACAAACTAGACAAAAAAACTTTAAATGGGAAATATTTTGCTTTTATTCAGCAAAGAAAATCTGCCAATGGGGTTAACAAAATTTACTTGACAAGATTTCTTAAAGTAAGCTAAACAATCGTAAATACATTTTTTTTGATAAGTCAATAATTCTTACAATAAGGAAAACAAGATTTAATGTCATGATATACAGTATTCCCTCGCTACTTCGCGGTTCACTTTTCGTGGATTCACGACTTCGCGGGTTTTTAAATACAAGTGATTGCCCGCCTATCGCGGAAGTTATGTTCCAGACCCACCAGCAACAGGAGAAAATCCGCGATATAGAAAGACCATATAAATAAACATTTTTATAGTTTAAGCCTTAAAATACCCATCCCACATGCTTTAAACACATGTAAACGTATAAAACACACTTTGTTAACACATATGATATGTGGATGTCGGGCTAAGGATATGAGTAACATCTCACTATTATAAAACATTTTAACTTCACGCAAGACAAGACAGTGAGACAGGAAAATAGGTGATGTACACCTAAAAGCCTGATTGTACAGGCTTTCAAATTATTGACACGCAGAGCGACAAGCAGCACAAACCCAGCACAAAGTCCACTTCTCCTTAGCGTTCATTCAGCTCCCCACCCCCTTGACAATGCGAAGTGGCAGGAGCTTACTGCGCCTCCGGGGAGGGGGGTTTGAGCGAACGTGCGTTCAGCCCTCACACACACACACTCCTCCTCCTCATTCCGAACGCGCAGAGCGACAAGCAGGCATTTTGGCAGAAGCAGCACAAAGTCCATTTCTGCTCAGCGTCAGTTCATCTGCCCCCCTTCACAAAGCGAGTGCAGACACATTGACGTCTGATCGCTGCGTGCAGTGCGCAGTGTTGGTCTGCAATGTTTAAGAATGCAGAAAGTGTTTAAGAGCATAGGAAGTGTTTATAAGAGTGTGGGAAAGGTTAACAAGAGAGTGAGAAAGGTTTATAAGAGTGTGGGAAGGGTTTATAAAGCCTTAAAATATGTATAAATAATAAAATAAATATAGATCGCTACTTCGCGGATTTTCACCTATCGCGGTGGGAGGGGGGGCTCTGGAACGTAACCCCTGCGATAGGTGAGGGATTACTGTAAATACTTTTCATTTGCTCTGATTTCATTTTTTGCAGTGTTCCTATTGCAGGACAATAGAAGACTGGCACAAATTTAACAGAGCTTTAGGCCAGATGGTAGAAACACCACAATCCTACTTAGAACAGATAGGACATGCAGATTCCAGGATACCCAGAATCCACCATGGAAGCCTAGCTTTTTCAAGGCTGTTTGCGGCTCAGGCAATAGGCAAAATAAAAGGGGCACAGGGGTCTAGGACTCACTAACTAACCCATTAGACCCTCCAATAGCTTCATATTTCAAAGTGTGGAGTGGGGAGGTGGCCTCTGTAAATAAATTTTAAAAACACATTGTGTTGTTATCAAAAACTCTCTTTTTTCTTGATTCTGATCACCCTATTCCACTGTTACTGTCTTTTTTCATCTCTGGAACAACAGTTTTGTCTGCTCCTATGTTTTGTATTTGTTTCTGAAGAAATCAAACAGAACAGCAAAAATGTCCAAAAAAAAAGAGAAATCTCAACCAAAAAATTCACTGCTGTTGACACAAGCAACAGCTACGCTGTGGTGAGCCAGTTGGCAGCCCTAGTTCTCTGACCCAGCAGTGCACATATGTCAAAAGAAGAGGCTGTTCTGTGTGATTCCACAAGTACAAAGTGGCATGACCTCTCTCCCTGATAAACCTGAATTCGGACCCGAGTGCGGCAAATGACATCTCAGCACCACACCGAAAGACTGTTACTTTTTTATGGTGGCTGGAGTGCCAATCCTGCCATCAATCCCCACGTTTTCCCTGTAAGTTGGAGGACCTGCTTGTAGGGCTGGATGCAGATTAACGTCATAACCAGGATGAAGTATTTGCAGAGTAGAGTCAATTCTGGTGTTTAAGGCATTTGAACTGGCAATCGTCTGATTGCCGCCACAGATCCCTCACCTCAGAGCCCCCACTCATGTTTTTTTTTTGTTTTTGCAAACAATTACTTCATGACCTCAGTTATCGCCCTATATTGTGCTTCCCACCTACTTCAAAAGGACAACACTTATCCTTGTACTTAAAAAAAAAAAAAACAACAACAGTGGACTGTATGAATAACTGCAGGCAGGTGGCTGGCTGAATGGCTTTGAGAGAATGGTAATGGGACAGGTTAAAGAAAATATTCCAGATAGATTTGCATATTATTGAAACTGGTTCACAAAGTTTGCCGTATACCTTGCATTCCATACAACCTAACACATCTGCATAATAGTAATTTTGATGAGTCCTGCTTATAGATTTGAAGGTGGCAAAAAATATTACTGGCACCCAGCTGCCTTCTCTTCAGGATTTAAACAACACTTACCGCCTTAGAAAGGTAAACAACATCATTAAAGACCTCATTCAGCCTGCACAGTCGCTCTTCTCACCGGCACTCACACCAGCAGATTCAAGAAAAGTTAATATCAGCAAGTTGTATGAATACTGAACTGCCAATAATAAGTGCAAATATTGTAACAAATACTGGTATTGTATTATTGTCTGCTGTTCTGATGAAGCATGGAAGTAAGAATTACATTGTACTAATAATTACATTGTACTGTAAATGTAAATTGTCATGTAAATCACTTTGAGCTACACAGCTTGTATGAAAATGTGCTATATAAATAAATGTTGTTGTTATACACTTGACAATAACTTGATGTGATCTATTTAACTTCTGCATACCCTAAATGATAGCAGTCTATGTAACTAATATATTATACATTCCATACTGCCAGAGTAACATTTCAGTGTTAAGCCCACACTGAAGTACTAATGGGACCCACTGATTGCCTCAGGATTTTTCACACACTGGACACAACCATGCAATAGTCTCATGGACCACCAGAGGGCACTGTGGCCTAATTTCCTCCAAGACATACTGTTGTAAATTATGCCTTCAATCTGCAGTTTACCTTGGAACTGAACCTCAGTCATGACCCAGGGAGCCTATTAGGATTTCCACAAACCAAAGTGTCACTGGCCAGAAAGTTTAAGAGAGAAAATCACAGAAAGTGAAGGAAAGTGAGAAAAAGGGTTCTTTTGGAAAAATGGAGAAGTCACCTCATTGGGATAGTTCAGGCCTAATCTTTATATGGTTGAGTTTCTTTCCAGCTTTCCTGATTTCAAATTAATGTGTTCTTGGTGCATTGTACTCCATTGCTTTATTTTGGAATAGATTGCTTAAATTTTATGAGCTCCTTGGTGCTTACAATCTATCCAGGTCGAAGGATCCCCTGGCTTAGACTTGGATATCACAACATATAGTGTGTGCATGGCAGTTTCATTTTTAACACAGGTCCATACTTAGTTTAAATGGGTCAAAGACTGCTGGTATATATGAGTATGAGCATTACATTGTTCTGAAGAACAAATGTGAGTGTGTCCAAGGGTGTCCGGTAATGAACTAGTATCAATTAATGACTTCTCAAGGGAGAGAATTGTTCTACCTAATTGTTCTACCACTCACCATCCATGGTAGAACAAAATTTGCGAATTTAAATAGTTTTGACAACATCCGTTTTATAGAATTAAATCTATTTAACTCACCATCAGATATTACTGT
Organism: Erpetoichthys calabaricus; assembly: GCF_900747795.2. Taxonomy (NCBI): domain Eukaryota; kingdom Metazoa; phylum Chordata; class Cladistia; order Polypteriformes; family Polypteridae; genus Erpetoichthys; species Erpetoichthys calabaricus. The sequence continues at coordinate 85,041,704 of NC_041395.2, forward strand.
CAAAGAGTTACACACTGACACATTGCTGAGATTTTTTTGTATGAAGGTGATAGCCAAATGCTCACAGTGACTTTAGCAAAACTTGACTCAAATACTTGGGCCAGTGTTAACTTCACTTGCTTCCTCAACCAATGTAATTAAAATCTGAATTATTCACCAATTATTCGGGCGGAGTGATGGCTCTGAGGCTAAGGATCTGTGCTGGTATCCAGAAGGTTGCTAGTTCGAAACCCCGTCACTGCCAAAAGAGATCCTACTCTGCTGGGCCCTTGAGCAAGACCCTTAACCTGTAATTGCTCCAGGGGCGCTGTACAATGGCTGACCCTGCGCTCTGACCCCAAGGGGTATGCGAAAACTAACAAATTTCTAATACAAGAAATTGTATAAGGCGAAATAAAAGAACAAAAGAATAAAAATAAATCCAATTGCTGTTAATTAGTCAGATTCCTCAACCAGAATAGATTATGAATGAATTACAAAGAATTTACAAAAGTGATTCTTATGTTGAAAAAAAGTCAAATTCAGAAAATGTCTATTTTTTTAGTATATAAATAGATAGACCTCTTGTACTATTTGCTTCTTTATACATTTTACATACTGCTAGGGGTTATGAATTTGCAAATAACCCCATCAAGTGGCCAAGCTGAGTAATGACAGATCCACAGATTTTATTGCTCAGAAATACTGATGCTTAATGTTTAACAGAGCAGAGAGCAAACCCAGCACTTTCCAATACTGCCCCTGTTTTTGCTAATGTGAATTTCCCCTTGGGATTAATAAAGTATCTATCTATCTAATGAACATTGCCACTGCTTTTCACCCTGAACTAAGAGTGTCCATTTGAGTCTCAAATAATAAAAAATCCACAATTGGAATATGGACAAAGTCAAATTTAGAGAGGAGGTGTAATAACATCAACATCTATCCATTACTGACTCTATGTATTAAGTATAAGACACAAGGCAGGAGCCAACCATGGATGTGGCACAAGTCCATCTTTAAGAAAACCAGAATATGTGAAGGAAAAAAACAGGTAGACACAAGGAGCAAAGCACAAACTCCATAGTCTGTGAGAAGATCTGGATTTGAGCTCAGCACCAAAAACAAATACATACAAATAATTTGCAACAGCAGTCGCTTTAGTCAAACATAACCTTAGATTCAATTCTGTATCCTTGGGTCTTTAAACACTTCTATCAAACCTAAATAAGGTTTACTTTGAAAAGCTTAAATTGTGTAGGACAAGAGGGCAATTCTAGATATTGATATTTGCATTTTGTTCTCTGTATTATTGATTTTGTATATGATGTTATAATGATATTGGTTCCTGCCTTGTGCCCTGTGTTGGCTGGGATTGGCTCCAGCAGACCCCTGTGACCCTGTGTTCGGATTCAGCGGGTTGGAAAATGGATGGATGGATGTTATAATGATGTCAAATGCTGTATATTGTACTGTGGGGTCAGGTTTAGCAGTTTTTTTTTTTATTTAATTCGTAGCTATAATATGAAGACAAATTCTTAGCACCTATGTTGTATCAAAAATAAAGTTCAATTTCAAGTTCATAGATGACAAAATACTGAAGTTCAGCCTTTAGTTAAAGCAAATGAATACTATTAGAGTCTTCTTATTCTTTCTATCTTTCTGTCCTCTGCATCTTGTTCTGTTACACCCATCACCTGCATGTCCTCTCCCACCACATCCATAAACCTTCTTTTAGGCCTTCCTCTTTTCCTCTTCATGTAAGGGATGGGAATTTAAAAGCAACAAATTGATCCTGATAAACAGACCAGTAGTACTGGCAGACCATTCTTAGCCAATAAAACCAAACTATTAAGGTTACAAACATTTCTAATAAAATAAAGTAATTGAAAAAAACATATTGCTAAACTGTAACATTGCCTCAAAACTTAAAACCGAATAAAGAGTCATTTTTACTGACAATATATTTTACATGTTCTACTCCATCTGATCATCATCACTACCTATTATTTATTTATTTAGACCTAAACACTTTCCAAGTACTGCATTATTGATGAGGCAGAGATGGTTAGGTATTTGGATGCAAAACTTGGGCCAAATACAGGAACTGGTTCAGGTTTTACTTCACAGTTCTGGAGAGGTTCAGATTCTTCAGCATAACATCATAGGCTTAGAGATAACTTGGTACCTTTTCTGATTCTGGTATTTGAGTAATTGTGGATGGACCTCAGGAATCCATAAGTGAAAAGACCAGCTTTACTGGTTTCATACTAATGTGTTCTTGGCGCATTGTTCCCCAGTGCTTTATTTTGGAATAGATTGCATAAATCTGATGTGCTCCTTGGTGCAGTTCTTTTCTTTGGGAGTTATCCTTTGTAGAAAATGCCTTTTGGGGAGGGGGGGGGGGGGGGGGGGGGGGGGCGTTCAAAAAACTTACATGAAGTTGCCTGTTAAGACTGGAAGTTGCTCAACTGGATCCATAAACTGGTGCACACTAGTACCTACAGACTGCCTGCTCATTCCCTGGGGATTCAGGAATTAGTTCACCAAAGTCACCCATTTTTGTGCTCTTCCCAAACATTTCAGAGTTTCTGTTCAGTTTTCCTTCAAATCTCATAGTTAACATTCCAGGCCAGAGGTCACTACACAAATCAGGTTCTCATAACAGTCAGAGAACAAGCACAAAAAGCAATCTAAATGTCAAATTAACACCCACACTTACTCACCAGTCTCACACTGTCAAAATAAGTAGGTACTGTTCTTTTAAATAAAAAAGAACAAGAAAACTAAAGGTCATGAACACAGACTCAATTTATCATAACTGTATGGAATGAAAGATGAAAATAAAATATTCATTTTTTTTAATTAACAAATGAAAATGCGTTTACTCAGGAAGAATTCTCTCCCTTTCACTTTTTTTCCACATTTTGTTCTGTTGTAGCCTTATGCCAAAATTGTTGAAATTAATTTTATTCCCCATATCAAGAAACACTCAACACCGCATATGACAAAGCAAAAACACAATTTTTACAAGTTTATGAAAAATAAATAACTGAAATGTTACACTGTCACAGGTGTTTAGACCCTTTGATATGACACTTAAAAATGTGGCTCAAGTGCATCCCATTTTGTTGATCATCGTTGAGATGTTTCTCAACCTTGTTTGGAGTCCAGCTATGATCAAGTCAGTGATTGCACATGATTAGGAAAGGGACACATCTATGTATATAAGGTCTCACAGTTGACAATGTCAAAGAAATTACCTGCAGGGATTAAACAATGTCCTCCAGTCTTAAATGTTTCAAATAGCAGAGCTGCCTTCATAATTCTTAAATAGAAAAAGTCTGAAAAAACCACAGTTCTTTCTAGAGCTGACACCTAAGCAATCGAGGAATAAGAGCCATGGTAAAAGAGGTGACCAAGTACTCAATGGTCGCTCTACCTCAGCTCCGGAGAACCTGGGTGGAGATGGGAGAAACTTGCAGAAGAACATTCATCAACACTCCACTGATCTGTGCTTTATGACAGTGTGGTCAGGCAGAAGCTTCTTCTCAGTAAAAGACACATGAAAATCCTCTTGGGGCTTGCAAAAAGGCACCTAAAGGTCCTCAGACTGTGAGAAACAAGATTCTTTGGTCTGATGAAACCAAGATTAGTGTCATATGTGGAGGAAACCAGTTACCTTCATCACCTGTGCAATACCATTCCAAAGGTACAGCATGGTGGTGGTACCATCATGCTGTGGGGTTGTTTTACAGCAGCAGTGACTGCGAGACCAGAAGGGGTCGAGTGAAATATGAACAAAGCAAAGTATAGAGATTTCCTTAATGAAAACCTGCTCTGACATACTGAATCTGAGGCTAGACAAAAGGTTCACCTTTCAACAGAATAATGACCCTAAGCACAAAGTAAAACACAACACAGGAGTGACTCTGGGCCAACTCTGTAAATGTTCTTGAACGGCCCAGCCAGACCCTTGACCTGAACCTAATACACATCACTGGAGAGAACTGAAAATAGTTGTCTACTGATGGTCTCCATGTCCTCACAGGTGGTGCAGTGGTAGTGTTGCTACCTTGCTGTAAGGAGACTGTGGAAGATTGTGGGTTCGCTTCCCAGTTCCTCCCTGTGTGGATAGTGCTTTGAGTACTGAGAAAAGCGCTATATAAATGTAATGAATTATTATTATTATTATTATCCTGACAGAGATTGAGAGGATCTGCTGAGAAGAGTGGCAGAAAATGCTCAAATCCTGGTGTGTGTAGCTTGCTGTGTCATATCCAAAATTAGTCCTGGCTGTATTCACTGTCAAAGATGCTTTCACTAAGTACTAAGTGAAGGGTCAGCACATTTATTTTAGCATTTTTGTTGTGGAGTACTAAGTGTTGTTTGATGTGGGGAAAAATAATTTAAATGAGTTTGGCATAAGGCTACAAAACAGCAAAATGTATAATAAAAGAAATAAATGTCTCTGAATACTTTGAGTCCACTATGGATTATGATAGAATTATTTAATATGGTTAACTGCCATTTATTTAATTTGTGTTTGTTTAGTAAGTCCAGGAGACCTCTATTTGAAGAGGAATTTCATGGACTTTATTCATTCATTTTCCACTGCTTATCTTGGGCAGGGTTGTAGGGGCAATAGTCTTAGCAGTGAGGCCCACACATCCCTTTCCCCAGCCACATTTACCAACTCATGCTATTGCCATTCCCAGGCCATCTGGGACATATGACTTTCTGGGTCTCCCCCAGAGTCTCCTCCAAGCTGGTTGTGCCCATAAAACCTCCAAAGTATCAGATGTCTGAATCACCTCAATTGTCTCCTCTCAATGCAGTGGATCAGAGGCTCTACTCAATATAGCATGATGTGTAGAGAACACATCCAAGGATGTTATGTTCAAGCTTTATAGCTCACTAGTGAGGCTTCATTTGGAGTACTGTGTTTTGGTCTCCAAGCTACAAAATGGACATAGCAGCCCTAGAAAAGGTCTAGAGAAGAGCAACTAGGCTGATTCCAGTGCTAGAGGAGATGAATTGTGAAGAAAGATTAAAAGAGCTGAGCCTTTTCAGTTTAAGCAAAAGAAGATTAAGAGGGAGACATGATTGAAGTATTCAAAATTATGAACGGAATCAATACAGTCGATCAAGACTGTTAATGATGAAAATACCATTTCAAGAACACTCTCAGCACATCAGATACTTCTTTGAAAAAACTTGTTGGTATTGGGTTAAGAATGCAGGTGGGGGGTCTCAGTTGAGAAATTATTTTATATACCTCAGGTAAATCTTTCCTGGTGAAAGAATTTAATTTACTTAAAATGGAATATCCGGGTTTAAGAGAATCAGCTTTGGGAGGATGTAATATATCATTTCTAATATCATTCATTTTGTGATTAAAAAATATAGCAGAGCCCCACAGGTTTCACTGGAAGTTTTTTTGTAGGCATTCCATTGAATGACCTGAGTTTAGCAAACGATCAATTGTAGAGAATAAAACTCTCAGATTCCTAGCATTATTATTTATAATTTTAGAGAAACAGCACCGACTCTGACGATGGACTATGTTGTTGTATTCTGTTATTTTAGGCTTCAATATCTCATACTGGATAATCAATTTATTTTTTCTCCATCTCTGGCATGCTTTCTTTAAATCAGAAACCCTTTGGGTCTTGCATGGTGTAACAGTGCTAGAGGATTTTTTAACTGTCTTTTCAGGAGCGAAAATTTTCCACCTATTTACATTATTATCACCACTGTAGTCAGCATTACAAATGGACTTGTTGCTTAAAATGTTTGTAAACTCTGAAGCTGCAAATGAATCAAAAAAGCGTTTTTTAACAATATGCTTCTCATTAATTTTATTTATCAGCATTTCTATATTAAATAGGAAGAGGAAATGGTCTGATAAACCAATATCCACGATCTTTCTCACATCAACTTTTAATCCTTTAGTAATCACTAAATCCAACGCATGCCCTCCTTTGTGTGGCACCGAGAGCCAAGCCAAGAAAGATGTATTATATTTAGGTCTATACACGGACAATACTAGAGACTGAGAAAGTCAATGAATAACAACAGTAAGATATTCAAAAGACATGAATGTACCAAAGCCGACATCTTTACATTTTAACCGGCTCGAGTATATATTTGCTAAACTGCTGCCTCTCTTACCTTGGCAATCCGCATGAGTAAAGCTGTAATTTGGAGGTGCAGATTAGATTAAAACAGCCGCACCATCAAACATAAGCCACGTTTCAATCAAGTTTCTTATCACTAATAAGATCATTGATGGAAAACGTGTTGTTGGTTAATGCTCTAACATTTAATAAGGCCATACTTAAAGTTTCAGAAGTGCAGAACTGAATTGTTGGAGCATTACTAAGTACTATTGTTTGTGTGTCCTCATTTGCTCCAGTCCATCTTGGTGCATGAACATGGATGACCCAGGTTCAAGAATGTTATGTTAGCTGTGGGCAAACCATGCATTACTGTTCTGTACTAAATTTTAAATGGTAGCAAATTAGCAGTCATATGAGATGGGTCCTGGAATTAAAACATAGAACTCAAAAGGTTCAAAGTACCCAGAAGTCAGAGTAACTATGGTGGTTACAGGTGAGCACAAATTGAATCTGTGAAGTCCTAGAAAGTACTAGAATATAACTTACTGCACCCAGTCAGTCCTCACAGAGCTGGCGTGTGTGTCGGTGGCAAGGGGCACTTCAAGCAGCAAACCTGGCTGAATGAGACTTTGGTTGCATTTTATAAATAATATGATGGGAAGGAAGGAGCAGTAGTGCTAGAAGTGCTTGCAGCATTGTCAGATGTGCACAGTATAATGAAATTCTTGCTTCTATGTCTGATCAACATTCAAGACTTTGCCACTCTCCCATCACCATGATAAACGAGAAAGTACGAAAATACAGAACTTTATTTTATTTAGTTGAAAACATGAATCCACTTACCTGAACGATGTACTCCTCACCTCGTTTACATATTAAGTGCACAGTTTTCTGCTCTACTTATTCAATTACCTAGTTTTAAGAAGCTGGATAGCATAGTGGATATGCTGTTCCATCTCATTTTCTAGCCCAGCAGTTGCGTAGGGTCTTGACAATTACTGGGTGGTACCTGAAAGAAAAACAAACAAAACCAAAAAGAAAAAATTTGGGAGAGGCAAGCTCAAGCGAACACAGAGAGAAACACAGATCCTTTACAAATCAAGAAGCACAAAAATACTGTAGCTTTTTTTTTTTTAATCTTTCATTATTAACACTTTCAGCTGTTTATAGAATTGGTTTAAAAATAAAAAAATACCAGATTTGTGCTTGCTTTGCTTTGAGAGAATGACAAGATAGCAGTCAGTTTAACTTGTAGTGTTGCGCACTTGAATTGTTGAGTTGAGTTGATGGTCGGATTGGTCGCCTTTTAACATGGCCCCATACATGGTCCTAATAAACGGAGATCTGGCGTTTATTGCCTCGTCATTTACTATGTGATTGCAATAAATATGGCTCAGCGGTGCATTCGGCTATCCATTCATTTTATAACTAACTTAACCAGCTCACGATCTTTGGGAGTGGGGCATATCGCGAATGCACTAAGTGTGAAATAGTTGGACATGGCACCATTCTCAGCTGTGTAGATATGCAGTGATGATGAAATGAGATGCTTCATCTGTTCACTCCAAAATAATAATTTCTAATGATTATTGTTTAAAAATCTTCATATTGTCCAGACATTTGTGTGAAATCAAATCAACCAATACCAAATTTATGTCATTTGTTGTGTACTGTGCTTTAAGAGCCGGTGAATGGAGTCTGCTGCTTTCACCTTACCAGACTCCGGTGTTGGTTCTTGAGTTACCTCGGTAGCATAGGAGACTAGTCCTCAAAATGCACACAGAGATTGTCACCCCAGTTTGTGGACTACTTGCCAATTCTTTTAATGAGACAACAGTGTACATACAACACTGCACTACACCCACTGCTTCTTCTTGTTTATCACAACTCCACTCCTACAGCACCTTTCACTTGTTGCTACTCCTTCCTTTTTTACATAATCAATAAACATTATTAATATGCTAGAATGAACATCTGCTTGCAATATTCTTTTTATTCAATTAATGTTAATTACTATAAGTACTTTTGACAAAGTACTGAAAGCACTAACAGCCCACATTTCGGTTGTAAGGGAGCAAATGGGATGCAACCTCCTAGTTGCCATTTCAGCAGCAAATTCTGCATTAGTACACAGGCGTAAGTGATGACAAAGTCTGATCAGTTCTGTGAGGCAGCTTGAAAACAACATGACAGGCCTTTTACAGGAATTCTGAAATCATAATCTTAAATCAATAAGTTTGACTCAGTAATAATCATAATAATAATATTCACAAAGGTAGCTGTGACACATCTAAAACTGAAGGAAATATTTTGAAAAATTAAAACATGAGGAGTCTCGGACATTTGAGTTAATCGGACGTGTCCATTAAACATTACTCCTACAGTATGTGTTATTAATCAGCTAATGTCTGCTCCATACACTGATGCGATATCACAAGAGCAGATGTCACAATCCTGACAAAGTGATTTTCGAACAAACCTGATATGAAAAATGTGTGGTTATAAAAGCAGGTTTAAAGACTTCATGTAAATGAAGATTTTCTGAGTTATTTTGGTATTCACTCATTTTTAGTATTATTTTTAAGTATAATAGAAATTTAGCATGTGCATATGATAATATAAATTGGATACTCCATGATGATCACAGGGCGGCACGGTGGCGCAGTGGGTAGCGCTGCTGCCTCGCAGTTGGGACACCTGGGGACCTGGGTTCGATTCCCGGGTCCTCCCTGCGTGGAGTTTGCATGTTCTCCCCGTGTCTGCGTGGGTTTCCTCCGGGCGCTCTGGTTTCCTCCCACAGTCCAAAGACATGCACGTTAGGTGGATTGGCGATTCTAAATTGGCCCTAGTGTGTGCTTGGTGTGTGGGTGTGTTTGTGTGTGTCCTGCGGTGGGTTGGCACCCTGCCCGGGATTGTTTCCTGCCTTGTGCCCTGTGTTGGCTGGGATTGGCTCCAGCAGACCCCCGTGACCCTGTGTTCGGATTCAGCGGGTTGGAAAATGGATGGATGGATGATGATCACATCAGTTTATAAACTACCACCTGTTTTTCCCCTTTTTTGCTCTTTCCAGGTTACGTGACTATTGTAACAAGAGATTCACTGAGAAATCAGGTGGTAGATACAGTATATGTGTTTAGGTGAGTTCCACTGAAACAGGTACTCTGCTGTAGGAAATCAGTGTAGGCAGATTAGGAAGGGTAGTGTGAAGACCACAGGTTAGATGAAAGTAAATCCAAACGATAAAGATAAGAATAAACATTCTGAATTTGTTAACTTAGGCACAACACTGTTAAGCATTAAAAAAGAAAAAGGATTATGTAGACATATATAAGAATAATGTAACAAAAGATTTAACAAAACAAACAATCCTGCTGCTAGTCGATATGAGCGCAGTGTCCGTCTATACACTGAAATCCTCCAAAACCAATATAATCCCCATTCATTGTTACCCTGCCACAAAAAAATAATAATAATAAGATAAAGCTCTGAACTGAATTTTTTGTAAATTAAAATTATGTAAATTTTAGGCTTTCTAATTCATTCCATAACATAAGAAAACTTAAAAGATAAACATGCTCAAAAACAATCTGCAATCACTTTTGATTTTACATAATAAGAGTTTAGTACTTAATAATTTAAAAACAAAAAATGTTGAGTAATTAAGGGCTAGTTCCATGCATCAGTTGAGTTTTCCTATATGTAATAATAGAAAATGAGAAATTCATGCAGCTCTTACAGTCAGGCTCCCAAAAACACCAGTAGAGGGTGTAGTGACCCTTCAGTGAGTTATGGTGGATGCTTTGAAGGTGAAACTGAGCAACAGTATTTTCCAGTCCCAGTCCTAGGCGGCCCCTGTGGCTGCAGGTTTCTGTTTCCAGAGTTTCACAATCAGAGAGTCATTTTCCCTTTAACTGATCTCATTGTTTACTTAGCTGGCCTTTGTTTTTCTTCTCTTCTGCAGTGTGAGATTTACTTTAGTAAGAAGTTTATAGTACTAGGGTGTTGTACCCATTATGGATGTAATGAGAAGTTAAGCAAAATGACACTTTTTATTGGCTAACTAGAAAGATTATAATATGCAAGCTTTCGAGGCAACTAGGGCGCCTCAAAAGCTTGCATATTGTAAGAAGTTTAGAAATATTAGTATTTTGCCAAAGTTTCTCAACTTCGTTTTGTCAATTACCTATTAATGCATCAATTTCTTCAGATTTTTCTCCCTTAATTGTATCCTGATAATGACAGCAAGGAGAGTTAGACACAGGGTCAAATGATACTGAATGTTGTACACCCCTCAGGAAAGAGATTATGGTCTGGAGATGAACCATACAAAGACGATGAGATGTGAGAGGCACTACTTTGACTGGTTTGAACACAACTTTGGATGATTATTTGTATCTTCAAGTCTCAAGAGAAAAGCCAAGCAAAATAACACCTTTTATTGGCTAACTAAAAAGATTACAATATGCAAGCTTTCGAGGCAACTCAGGCCCCTTCTTCAGGCAAGATGTAATTACATTTGATGTGATGTGATAAGATAAGATGTGATTACATCTTGCCTGAAGAAGGGGCCTGAGTTGCCTCCAAAGCTTGCATATTGTAATCTTTTTAGTTAGACAATAAAAGGTGTCATTTTGCTTGGCTTTTCTCTACATTCATAATGGCTAACACGGTACAACACCCTAGTACTTCAAGTCTCAACAAAGAGTTAAGCCTTTCAAGAAGTGCCAGAGAAGTCTTTATGGTTGGTTATTACAAATAACAGATCAACAGAATATTGAACTAAATAATTAAACTAGGTGAATCAGGCCTTTTTATTTTCAGCCATTTAAGACACATAGTAGCCCACCAGTTTGTGCTGCTGCCTGACAGCTACAGAGTCCCGTGTTTAAATCCTAAACTTGGTCATGGCCTATGTTGAGGTCTGTCCGGAAAACGTCCAACCATTGTTAATATACAATACAATAGTTTATTTTTGTATAGCCCAAAATCACACAGGAAGTGCCACAATGGGCTTTAACAGGCCCTGCCTCTTGACAGCCCCCCAGCCTTGACTCTCTAAGAAGACAAGGAAAAACTCCCCAAAAAAATCTAGTAGGGAAAAATGGAAGAAACCTTGGGAAAGGCAGTTCAAAGAGAGACCCCTTTCCAGGTAGGCTGGGCATGCAGTGGGTGTCAAAAGAAGGGGGTCAATACAATATAATACACAGAACAGAACAAATCCTCAATAAAAAATAAAAATTTTTTTAGAAGTACGGAGCAGAATTTAACAGTAGATGATATCACATAATAAGATTTGGATAATTTTAGACTCCTGGAGACCTCATCCATCAAGCTGCCTCCCCCATTTGGTCATTCCACGGCTGAAACAGTGTTGGGCCAGCCATTCCGATGAAAGGACCTCTCTTTCTCACGATTCCTGCGATCCTCCATCAGGGATGACTTTACCTTAGGCAGGCGAAACAACTTGGCAGGTGGGCCGTGGCACCAAGTGCCACATTTGAGTACCGAGAAGAGAAACAGAATAGGTGAGGGTTAGTATCTAATTCTAACTATCATGTTACTTATGTTTTAGTGCTAATGACTAACAACAGAGATGCAGTATGTACAGTTAATCAGCAGCTCTAGTCAGGATATGCTAAACTGAAGTAGTGAGTCTTCAGCCGGGATTTAAAAGCTGAGACCGAAGGGGCATCTCTTATAGTAGCAGGCAGACCATTCCACAGTTTAGGGGCCCTGTAACTAAAAGCTCGACCTTCCATTGTTATTTTATTAATCCTTGGAACCATAAGCAGACCAGCATCTTGAGATATTAATGTGCACTCTGGTTTGTAAGTCATGATAAGTTCAGACAAGTAAGCCGGACCTTGGCTATTTAATGCTTTATATATTAAAAGAAGGATTTTGAAATCTGCCCTAAACTTAACCGGGAGCCAGTGTAAGGATTTAAGAACTGGAGTTATGTGTTCGTATTTTCTTGTTCTTGTAATAATTCTTGCAGCCGCATTTTGTATTAACTGGAGGCTGTATAAAGAACAGTTTGAACATCCAGAGAACACTGCTTTGCAGTAGTCAATCCTACTAGAGATAAATGCATGAATTAGTTTCTCAGAATCCTGTTTATTTAGAAAGCGCCTTAATTTCCTAACATTTTTAAGATGGAAGAAACATGTTTTGGACAACTTTGTAATATGCGCTTTAAATGACATGCTAGAGTCAAAGATAACTCCTAGATTGCGGGCTGATTCAGTAAAATTAATTGGGATTCCAACTGAGTTAAATGATGACAAAATATTGTTATGATCAGCGTCATTCCCTCCAACAAGTAACATCTCTGTTTTATCTGTATTTAAAGACAAGTAGTTCTCATTCATCCACTCCTTTAATTCGCTAACACAACTAATTATAACACAAACTAAATATAACGAGAATTGTTTGCACGGCATCAATGTAACCTGGCAGCCAAGGAGAGTGGAGTGGAATGCGCATGTGTGAACAGTGATGACTGCACTGAACTAGTCAGTGGAGGCGCTAGACTCTTTTGAGTGAGTATGTGTACTGTGTGGCCATTGCATTCAAAATTACTGAGCGAGTAGAGCAACAAATCTGCATCAAATTTAGCATTAACTTGAACATTTGTCCACAGAAACTATTCAGATGATTCAGAAGGATTTTGGGGATGATACAGTGAGTGCAGTGCAAATAAAAGTGTGGCACAAACGCTTCAAAGATGGCCAAGAAACTGTTGAAAGTGAACGGGCTGCAATCAACAAAGGTAGATTGCTGACAGTGAGAGAACTAAAAGCTAATCTGGGAATTTCAAAAACTACTGTGTCTAAGACTTTTGACGCAGGATCTTGGCACAAAATGTGTAATGGCAAAATTAGTTCAGAGCAGAAGGAACTTTTGTGCTGCAGTTGCTAATGACTTGCTTCAAACCGCTACCAATGAGCCAGATTTCCTCACGAAGGTCAAAACTGGAGAAGAATTGTGGGTTATAATCCAGAAACAAAGGCCCAGTTGTTCCAAAGGAAGTTGCATGGTTCTCAACGCCCAAAGCAAAGTCGCAACAAGATTAAGACCATATTAACCGTGTTTTTTTTTGGAAAGGTGTTTTTCCATCATGAGTACTCTCCTCCACTCCATACAATTAATACGTTTTTTGTCAGTTGAGTGATGCAATACGACAAAAATGGCCGAAACTATGGGCAACTGGTGATTGGCAGCTTCATCACAACAATGCGCCCACCCATGCATCAAGTCTCGTGCAGTTTTTTGATGAAACATCAAAACACCCAGGCAACTCTGCCTCTGTACAGCCCATTTTTGGTGCCCTGCAATTTCTGGCTTTTACCAAAACTAAAATCATCTTTAAAAGGGATGAGATTTCAGACTGTCAATGAGATTCAGGAAAATATGATGAGGCAGCTAATGATGATTCCAACAAAGGATTTTGAAGAGTGTTTTGAACAGTGGAAGAGATGCATGGGAGAACCGTTTGAGGTCCCAAGGTGCCTACTTTGAAGGGGACTTAGGTATCACTGCCCTATTTACAATGTTTCTTGTATCTTCTTCAATAAACATATCTATTTTTCATATTACATGGTTGGATAATTTCCAGACAGATGTCTCCTGTATCTTCAGAGTGCCATGATTTTTCTTACACATTCCAAAAAATCTGATTTCATCAGGTTTCTGTTGCCCTTGGAACAACATCTACATTAAGGTACCAGGACAGTCTCGCACCTTCTAGTCTTGCTGACGCCAGACATATATGTCTGTAGACAGCCAGGAGTGAATTTTGCTTAAAACTGGATGGTAGCAATTAGACTACTCACTAAGTGTTATGTTTCTAAATCAATCCAATGCCTCATGAAGGCAGCGCTAAAAGTAGGGGTGGTGACTTTGAACTGCAAAGATCAGAGGTGCTCTCGTTAATCTGCAACAACAGACAGTAAGCTTCAAATTATGATGAACACTCTATAGTTGAAAAATCTCTTAAGAAATCCCTATTAGACATAAATGTGTATCGTATGTACAGAGAGCACATTTTAAAAATAAACATAACCTGATGCAAGAGAAAAACCTTTTTATTTAGCATCAGATTACAGGTTGGCATTCAATGGAAGAATGGTAAACGTGAATGATAACGTTGTCACCAGTGCTGTATGTGCTCTCTGTTGTTCAGCATTACGACAGTAGTGTAGGAGCTGATATAACCTTGAAGGAGGACATGAAAATATGAACTGCAAAGTATGCATTTGAAGTAAAAAGTGTGTCACACTCCATCAGTACACCACCATAAAATGTAAAGTCGCCACAATGCTTATCTAAACTCTGTTAGCTGTTGTTATGTCATAGAGTGATACAATTGTTAAAATGACAGAAAGATATTGCAGCAGTCAGAGGAAGTTCTCAAAAATGTGGAGCCCATTAGCTGCAGTGGTCTACATGTGTGTGTGGGTGTGTGTCCGTCTGTCTCCACTGTCGCAGTGCTCATTACAATATGCAAATTAGTTATTAAGCTTCAGTTACCCAGTGATACTGAGCTCCTGAATGGATGACCGTAACTTTAGCTTTTATTTTCTCTCAGCTTCAGTATCTTTTGCTCTCTCCCTCAAACCCCAGTGGCAGTTTAAAATGCAGACTGAAGAAATTGGGGGCAAGTGTCTTAAGAAGAAGCCCTGTGAGTGCACCCTTCTCTGTGCTGTGGTCAGGTAAATGCTACAGCTGCCTGATGTCCAGTCCAGAGACACTGAGGAGGAGCTTCTTTTCATAGTCCATACGCATCTTCAAACTCTCTAAAACTACATGATGACCTATTGTTGATTCTCTAATACTGAGATATTCAAGTTCTTAGTTTGTCACATTTTCTAGTTCTGGTGTAATAAATTGCATTGTATTTCACAGTGATTTATACTGATATTTGTAAAGTCATGTGTTATAGTTTATTGTCCTTTTACATTCTTCTTTAATACTTTAACAACTAGCCATTTCACTGCATATTGTACTATACTGTATGTAGAACAGTGTGTGACAAATATAGTTTGATTCAATTATACACTATCAGTAGCGGCGCACTGCACGAATACACTTGACTTGAGCATTCCTAGTTTTCAAACTCTTTTTCTGTACGTTTAGCATTCATTTGCTCAGAGGTTGATGCGTTTGCTGCTTTCTGAGCAGCTCTTTTTTCTCCACACTAGCAGCCCACTTCTTCTCTTCTTTTGTTGGCATCTTTTCACATTAAAACTGATTAAGTGAATGTTTGTGTTGCGATTACTTAGTACGTTTTCTTTAATTTTTCACTTAAGCTGGCACTTTAGTCTTCAATCTGCCTCAAGAATGATTTAAGATATGAAGACGTAGAGGAAGCAACGGCAAAGGTGGAAAAGAATAAGAACGGCGCCCGTATGAATGCGCCACACGGAGGTCAGTCATCATCCCGAAAGTGGATGGTAAATGTCACGTAGTATATGTGTACAAAATTTCAGGTCAATAGTTCAAATGGTTTGCAAGCTACAGGTGATTTAAAATCCTGGACAGAAAAACGGACAACCGTGGTAGCGTATTATATAAGAAGATTTTGTCTAAAAATTAATTTTTTTTAACATATGAAGTGATATTATATCTAGGGTTGTGGGGAGCCAATGCCTGTTGTGAAAAATGGCAGTAATCCATTGAATGACACACATCAATTTCAAATCAATTAAAACTTACAAACCAATCTAATTGCCAGTTTTGAATTGAGGAAACTCACTCATATAATGAACAAACCTCACTCAAGGTACTACTGCTAAGACTGAGCCAGATTGCAAAGAATTATTATTTTATAAAATGCCTTAAATCACAGGTGTTGAACATCCGGCAGTGGCAGCAGGTTTTCATTCTAACCATCTTTTTCATTAGTGACCTGTTTTTGCTGCTAATTATCTTCTTTTGCCTTAGTTTTAATTAACTCGACTCAGGCCCCTTTGTTGTCTCTTTTTCCTTAATTAGCAGCCAAACAATAATGAGACACAAAACAAGCTGCCACATGACCAGCTCACCTGTGCCCATCACACAATATCTGAAAATAAAGGTGAAGGTCTCAGTAAGGTTGATCTCTCAAGTCTCCAAAACATTTTGACAGTGTTCTTAGAAAAAACAGAAAACTCAATGCTTTTGGAAATGTCTGCTGTAGCAGAATGAGAGCAGCAGCAGAATTCAATAATAGGTTTAATTAAGAGCAAGAATGGGCTTCTAATTAAGAGATTGGTTGAAGTTTGAAATCCCAGTTTAGCTGGTCACCTGTTGGCTCGTTTCATGTCTCATTTCAGTTTGGCTGACATTTAAAGAAGAAATGAATCAATTCAGTAGACGGAATCCTTAAAAAGCAGGCTATTAAAATGAAGGGAAATTAAGTTAATTAGCAGTGAAATCTGGTCACTGATTAGGAAAAGGGTTAGAATGTGTTGTGATGTGAGATTTTACATATTATTTGATGAATATTTTTGTATGTCTTTATTAGATTTTTAGGCAAAGCAATGTAATTTAGTGTTACTTTGGTGAGAGGCATTCGTGTTTGCCCCCCTTTTACGGCTGAGCCTCTGAATTTTACGACAGGATTTGGGGGATGTGTGTTTTAAACCAGTTTGGCAAGTTTTTCTTTGCTAAAGTCATTTCTACCCCCGCAAATGGGCTAAGGTGTACTTTAACATATGGTTTGGGGGCAGGTGTTAAGATGTTGTATTCCCCCATTGGTCTGAAATATGGCTGTTTGGAATTGGCTTGTCTCAGAGGCCATTAAGTACCATGATATCCTATTGGCTCGAGGGTTTGGACAGAACATCTATAAATGTATGTGTTTAACCTCACACTCTCTCTCTCTTACCAACCAACATAAGATGAAGAAGCATCTCTCTTGCTATCCTGTGATGAAGAGCACAGCTCAGCAGCCATTTTGAACAGACATGTGGCTGAAAGCTGAGCACCAATGATGCCTTAACTAGAGACATTTAAGCAACCAGAAGACTGTGTGCCACCTGAACTACATATCATCATTTAATCAGGTTGTATGGTTGCCAATATTCAAATGTACTTTGCATTTTGTTATTATTTATGAATATTATCAATAATACTGGGCGGCACGGTGGCGCAGTGGGTAGCGCTGCTGCCTCGCAGTTGGGAGACCTGGGGACCCGGGTTTGCTTCCCGGGTCCTCCCTGTGTGGAGTTTGCATGTTCTCCCCGTGTCTGCATGGGTTTCCTCCGGGTGCTCCGGTTTCCTCCCACAGTCCAGAGACATGCAGGTTAGGTGGATTGGTGATTCTAAATTGGCCTTAGTGTGTGCTTGGTGTGTGGGTGTGTTTGTGTGTGTCCTGCAGTGGGTTGGCACCCTGCCCAGGATTGTTTCCTGCCTTGTGCCCTGTGTTGGCTGGGATTGGCTCCAGCAGACCCCCGTGACCCTGTGTTCGGATTCAGCGGGTTGGAAAATGGATGGATGGATCAATAATACTAATACATTGTTTAAACTGTAACTTAACTTCTGCTTGTCTTTTACTGCATCTAATTGCCTAAGGTTATAGATATAGAAGGGAAGGTGGGGATAAGTTATATACAATAATACCTTATAAACAGTGGTAAGTCTGTGAGATTAGGCATTCTAAGGCTACATATTAATAATACAATAGGGGAAAGTAGAGCAATATATATTACTCTACCAAGACAAAACAGAATGAAAACCTGCAGCCACCGCGGCCCACTAGGCCTGGAGTTCGAAACCCCTGCCTTAAATAGCATACATGGTTCACATGGCTAACAAGAAGAAAATATCGAATTTAACATTGAACAGTGCAATAACAGGAATACATGTACATATCAAATCTAAGAGATCTGGAGGACTTTGAAAGTAAAGATGTCGGATTTCACACAGCAAATTTGAGTGTTGAGGTGACAGATTTACATGCTGTGTCACCAACTCATTCTAAGTGTACCGTATGTAATGTACAAAACAAGGTTATTATAGTTAATGAAAACTAATATCGAAACTGAAACTATTAATATTTAACATTTCCATAAACTGAAATAAAATAACCAAAATTAAAAACTAAAACTAAAGAAAACTATTAAAGTAGCTGGAAACACTAACAAATAAAATAATTTACTAAAAATATTTTTAGTTTTCGTCACAACCGGACTTACACAAGGGCTAAGCTGGGATGCAGGGGTCCCAAAATTAATCAAAAATATATTAATAAGAATTTAATATTTGGATTTTGAATAAATATTCCTTCCGTTAGCCTTTGAAACTTTTAACCATAAAACAAAGTCGTCCACCTCAAGCTGCCCGCATATATTCATGCAGTGAATGGTGGCTGGTGACAGAGGGCAGATGTTCACACAGCAAGCTGAATACAGATGAGTAAAGTGTATGAAGAAGAAAGCAATTTACTGTGTGATAATAGTGACAGTTCTTCAGGAGCCGATAGTGACAGCATGACAGATTATGGTTCAAGTGTTAGTGAAGCATACCAAGGTGATGATTTTGCTTTGAATGTGCTTGGTAGTTTTCAAAGCTGCAGTTTACTGGACTTCTTGGCTCAAGAGAGAAGTGCTAGATACAGATAATCCCTTACATAATTTCAGTCTGTTCATAAATGATGTGTTAGCTGTAATTCTGATTGAGCCCATAATACAATATATACACAGCAATTAATACAGCAGCACACACTAAGCCAAATTCCAGGCTGCATACGAGTCTGATGTCCATTATGATGAGCTGCTGCAGTTCTTTGTGCTTCTTGTATATCAAGACGTAATTCAACCTCATGAAGTCAGAATGTGCTGGTCAACAAAACCTTCACCATATAGACAAAAAAGTCATGAGTGAGTAACGTTTCAGTTTTGTTGACAATAATTCACCTGCCACTTTACACAGGACAAAATCCTTTTGGAAAACAGCACTGATCGAGAGACTGTCAACATACAAGATCAGCATAATGTTACTGACCTATCACTTTTGCTTTAAAAAGTTCATTTTTTCTTTACAAAGTTCAGTTCAACAACAAAGTAATACAAACCTTGCAAAATTCCTGAGTCGCCAATGTGTCTACTGAACTACAGGTAGGTAAAGAGAGTCTGTCAACTGGTGAAAAACTAAACCTAATAATGTGTTTTTGTATGTATTGTGTATTTATTAATTTAATTTTTTTAGTTTTACATTCACAGCTCAAAATAAATGATAATGTGAAAATAATCTGGTGGCAGAATTATGTTTTAAAATATTTTCAGCCTCTTTTCAATTTCTCAAATCTCTCTTTGTTCTTAACGTCAGCTATATCATACATATTGCATATCAGGGATTTTTCCTGCCTTAAATCTAAAGCTGCAGATATAGGATCCAGAATTCCTGCGATCCTGCTCTGGATGTCAGTTTAGAAAATGTATATATTGCTCCTAATCTCAGATGCTGTCTCTGCTGTTTTGTGGCTGTCTTCACTCCTATTACCTGCTCTTGCTCTGCTCATTAAGTGTTTACTGTTCTTATGCATGCAAGTCTCACTACCTCTAACCTTGACTCTACATGCTTGTTTTTCTTTGTTTCTCTTAATATAGCTAAATGGGGTCTGCACATTGATTCAAACCTAAGAGCCCCGTTCTTCCTAAGCCCCCATGATTTTCATGATCACACCTGTCTGAACACAGTAGAATCTATTTTCTGATTTTTGATATCTTTTTCGGCCTGCAGGTGGACTAGGAAAGAGAATCAATGCACATCTCTCCACTTTAAAATACTGCTTATGGTTTACAAAGCCTTAAATAATCTCGCTCCATCCTATATCTCAGAATGCCTCTCACCTTACACTCCAAATTGCAACCTTAGATCTTCAAATGAGTGTCTGCTTATAATTCCAAGAACTAAACTTAAAAGAAGTTGTGAGGCAGCCTTCTGCTGTTATGCACCTAAAATCTGGAATAGTTTACCCATAGAAATTCACCAGGCTAATACAATGAAGCACTTTAAAAAACTGCTAAAAACCCATTACTTTAACATGGCTTTCTTATAGCTTCATTTTAGTGTAAACCTGATATTCTGTATATGCATTTAATTATTCATGTTTCCAAAACCTGTACTAACTGTACAATTTCAAGAAATAGCCTTCTTCCGGGCCCTGAAGATCCAACTCTATTGATGATGATGCCAATGATCTCAGGTCCACCTTCCATCTGTGTCATCATCTCCGGCTCATCATTTCTATTTACTCATGTCATTTCCTGTCTGTCTCCTATAAAAGTCCCCTTGTATCACTCATTCATGTCTCATGAAGTCTCTTATGTATCTGTGTATCAGTGCTAAAGACTACTCATCGTTGACCTACAGTATACGGGACAGTGTCCCAAACCTTTATGCTTGTCTCTTGTGCTCTTTTCTTTACAATTTTGTTTCCTGCCTTGCGCTCTGTGTTCGCTGGGACTGGCTCCAGCAGACCCCCGTGACCCTGTAGTTAGGATATAGCGGGTTGGATAATGGATAGATGGAGATATATATATATATATATATATATATATATTTTTTTTTTTGCAGAAGTGTTGTCACCCTTACTGCTAACTTAACAAGTGCTGTATGCCTCCTGAAAAGTGATTAAATGAAAAGCAATTGTCCTATGTGTGCCTGCCTGCCTTTAGTATGTCATCAACTACAGCAAACTCAAATGTGAAAAGAGATACAGTACTGCTTACTCTACAAAGATATTCTAAAATAGCCTGGACACATTTGATGGTAACCCCAGAAAATATCACAAAAAATTAGAGTGATTGTTCAAACTAGCTGTATTCTTTAATTAGTATCATACATGCCTCCAATTATGCAATCGGTCATTCAGCCTATTAAAATGGAGAATAGTAGTCACTCTGCTGCTTTCTATCATCATGTGTCCCACACTGAACATAGATGAGAGAAAGCAAAGGAAAGCGTTGTCAGAGAACATCAGAAAAAAAATTATAGACAAGCACGTTAAAGGCAAAGGGTATAAGACCATCTCCAAACAGCTTGATGTTCCTGTGACAACAGCTGCAAATATTAAGAAGTTTAAGATCCATCAAACTGTAGCCAACCTTTCTAGATATGCTTACAAGAAGAAAATCAACACCAGAATAGGCAGAATGTTTAGTGAGAATGGCAGACAAAAAGCCAGTAACAACTTGCCAAGAGATACAAGCTGAACTTCAAGGTCAAGGTCCATCTCTGCCTGATTGCACCATCCATCAGCTTTTGGAGTGACAGTGGACTCAGCTGAAAGAAAGCATAAAAAAGCCAGACTGGAATTTCCTAAAAAGCATATTGACAAGTTACAATGCTTCTGTGAGAATGGGCAGAGGAGACGAAACTGGAGCTTTCTAGCAATTTACATCAGCTCTATATCCACAGATTAGCTTTCGAATAAAAGAACACCATACCTAATGTGAAACATGGTGGAGACTTGGTTATGCTTTGGGACTTCTTTACTGCATCTGGCACAGGTTTCCTTCAGTCACAGAGAACAATGAAATCTGAAGAATATCAAGACATTCTGGAGTAAAACATACTGTCCAGTGTCAGAAAGCATCGTTTTAGTCACAGGTCATAAATCATCCAAAAGGACAATGACCCCAAACACACAGCTAAACGCACCCAAGAATGGCTAAGAAGAAAACACTGGATTGTTCTGAAGTGGGCCCTGATTTGAAACTTACCAAACATCTATGGAAGGAACTAAAACATGACGTCTGACACAAGCCTGACATGACTGGAGCAGTTGGCTCTACTTGTTGACAGGTGCAAGTCTAATTGAGAGCCTACAAAAATCACTTGTTTGCACTAATTGCCTATGGAAGTTGTACAAGAAAATATTAGGTTAAGGGTCAAATCATTTTTGTCCATGCCACTTTCATTTGTGTTATTATTTGAAATATTCTGTTGAAGCAAAACTTTAAAGCAAAGTTGTTAAATGCAAAATAAACAATGATGAATGTCAATTACTTTAGTCGGTTTCAAATTATTTCAGAGACAATTAAGGGTACTTTTTTTTCATGGAGGGGTACAAACAAATTTGTCCACGTCTGCATATATTGATTTCTTGTTGAAGCTGGGTCGAGGGAGACAAAATACGGTATTGACCTGCCTTTCAAATAAACAACATGCTTAACTTATGTGAAGTGTAGCCTGGTTGAGAAGTAGACTGTAATGCAAAAAGGAGACTTCTTATAGCCATTCATCTCTTTTCCTACCCCACTTATGCAGGGCAGGGTTGCAAGGCAGCTTCCATTAAGATAAACTGTTCTTATTTTAACAGTTTGGATGAAAATGCATTGAACTGCTCTTTATAATGCTTTATGTCATTTTGCTATTGCTCAGCATTTACTATATAAGGGTAGGAGTGGAGATTGGGATTGGATCATCAGTAGCAATTTGTGGCCACTCTCGGTATATCATTTAGGGGTAGATAAAACTAACAAAAACAAAAAAGTAAAAAAATTATAGAGTATAGATTATGCTTGTAAGCTTAATTCTTAAAAGAGACTGGTCACGCAACTTGCTGTTGAAATCTTGAATGAAAACTTTCATTCTATCAGATTGTGGTGTGAGAGTGTAAAGCAAAGTCATGTATACTTTAGCCGGAAGCATTTTTCATTTTCATTATTGTCATGTTATTACTTCCAGAGGTAAAATTATGTTTTCTTATATTTTCAATTTATTAACACTGTCCAATTATGCACTAGGCTCAGTTGAATCGTATAATACTTTAAACATATTGCATCTTTCTTTTCATTCAGCCAAACATCAAGTATTGCAATTTAAGGTTTGACTTTTAAAAATCTTAATCTACAGGTATATTTCTCTACATCTCCACCAAAGATCTACAACTCAAGTAAATCGAGAGTGAAAGGGTTAAGTATAACAACTACATACTGCCCACATCCAGCAATAAATTATGCTGGGCTTCCTCCAGTTTTTAGTGTATGCAAATATAAACTTTGAAATGTACACATATTTCACTCTGGATCCACAGGTCACAGATAATACATATTTTCAACAAGACTAAACCTCAAATATTGTACATTTCCCTGACAATGGGTACATCAGTAAAAATCCTAGCAGTGATACCCTTTCCAGGCCAGGCAAGCACTATAGACTATGGCTGCCCCAGACAGCAACAGGATGGCAGCTTTTCCCCCAACAGGAAACATTGTTTCCCAGAGTCTCTGTGGGAACATGGGTTGCCCAGTAATGCTTCCTGCTAGGCTGAAGTAATGTTGGAGACCAGTAATGTTGGCAGTGACATGTGAGAAGGAAGGAAACATGTCTTTTTTGAGTACCGAATTGATTATACTGTATAG
The DNA here is from genome assembly GCF_900747795.2 of Erpetoichthys calabaricus. Classification (NCBI taxonomy): domain Eukaryota; kingdom Metazoa; phylum Chordata; class Cladistia; order Polypteriformes; family Polypteridae; genus Erpetoichthys; species Erpetoichthys calabaricus. The sequence continues at coordinate 85,065,159 of NC_041395.2, forward strand.
CACCCTACACAGTCACCTGTAATAAATTAACCAATGTGATACAGCTGCTGGCAATGCTATTTTTGGAAACATTGTTGCATGCACTTAGTGCTATAAAATAATAAAAAAATAAAGTATGTGCTTACCAACTGTAGTCTTCAGCTCCTACCAAGTACCATCAGTATACTCCCTTCAGTGCGTCATGGGTGTCCTCCCATTAAGGTAAGTCTAACAAACCTCCCATGAGAGGTTCCTTAGGGTTTTCTCATTAGATATCCAGACCACCCCAACACTTCAATTCAGGGAATGTTTTATGGACCTTTAAATTGATTTTTTTTTTTTTTATAACACTAACACTAGTCTGCCAAGAGACCATTAATACTCTTTTGCTGCTGCAAGAAGGAAAAAGTTGTTTCAATAAATTAATTCTAATTATAAGAATTTATAGAACACAATATGCTTTGACTTTTGTAAGCACACATACATATTATACAACAGACAATAATTATACATTTCACATTTCCATATAGATCTTTTATTTACACAATGGGGAAAAAAGCCACCAGACAACAGGACACATTTTTTATTTTCAATACAAAAGCAGTGCTTAAACATTTTCAATTAAACATTAAACAATTTCTGCTTTCTATTATATATTGTCTATTTTAACAAGTTTTGATTGCAGTTGCTATTAAATGGCTGCTAGAAAAGAAATATTTTTTGTGTATCAACATCAAATTGGAGTCTCATTTCATTTTTTTTGAGTGAGTGATTGGAGTGAGACTCAGAATCAGAGATTTTTAACTAATGGCCCCTTGTCCACAGGCAACTCAGGCCAGAATATATTTTTACTCTGCAAAGCCATTCTTACAGTTGTGTTGAGAAACTCCAAGGGAATCTCAAAAACAACATACTCCCATTTTTGTAAACTTCAACCCAAAACCAAGCTTGTCTTCATGTGAAACTCTGAAAAGGTCATTCAAGCTGGCATTGAATGGGCAATGCTAGAGGCAAAAACGTCCATGTGTAATGTCTTCACAAACACTTTTAACAACAAATGAAAAAGAAAAAAGCTACATAAAGGCTACAATTGTATGTATAGTGGTTATAATATTTTAATTGCAAATCTTGGATTGTGGTTATTTTTATATGGCTCTATACGTTACAGTATTTACTGGATTATAGAACTGCTCAATCAGATGCCCTATATACAACAGTTATGTTGTGGATGGAGAACAATCAGTCATGTCATCCTGTGAATAATTAATAATGCTAGCATGTGGATCTTGAATGTCTTCACAGGCTTGATGGGAGATCATATGATACTAAAAAAAAAACAAACAAACAAAAATTATTTGGTGGGGTGATGTGCTCGGGGAAAAAAAATTTATAACAAAAGAGCATAGGGGTCACAGCAGTAGATAAAAATGTAAAGGTAATGCATGCATAGTGATAAAATTTAAGTATTTATTATACATTGTATATAATGTATGCAATTGCATAATAATTATTATTAATTATAGAATTATATTACTTCACTACAGAATTTACCATTTTTAGTTTTACGTTCATTTTTTAATCTAATTTACAAAAATCCCTTAAAAATCTGCCTATTATGATCTCATGTACTGATGTGGAAAGGCTGCCTCTGCATTACATTAAGCCAATATTTACCACAGCAGATTTCTAAGCCGTACACTAAAGAGCTTTCTCGAGATCTAACTGTCAATTTTAAATATTTTCAGTGATGCAAGTTTAATGTATTATATCATTTATATAGAGTAACCTTTTGGTCAATGCATTTCCTTATATTATTATGAACTTGTCTCATTTCTTATAAATTCATCAAAATACATTTTTTCAGATGTCAATTTATTCATGTTTCCATATTCTCTAATGATAATTACAATGTTTCTTATATTTTTAGGTTTATATCACTTTAAACTAGACTAGATCATTATGAACAACAAAACGTTAGACTACTGATCAAATATCCATATTATTCACTAATGTCAATAATGTTAAATTCAACAAGTTGCTGAAGCCAAGATAAAAGATCTAACAGTAAATAATGGTTGATTGTGACATAGTTGTAAAGAAGGAAACAGAAAAAAGCAGTATTATTGATAAGAAAAATTCTGAACTTTTAATTATGTCATAATCAGTGTAATGCAGATGTATTTTTTTGGAACCAAAATACAATATGAGGAGTGATCAAAATTTTTTTACCATGTATTTTAGAGTGCTGATTTGGTAAGTGACCCAAGAACAGCAACTACTGTTTGGACTAAGATACAGTCCATTAAAAAATTTTCAACCCCCCTCACTATTTTCACATTTTGCTGTGTTGCCGCCTTCTCTTAAAATCATTTGCATTCAAGCAACGCTCATCACACGCATCACATCAAGCAACACTCAATACACAATGAATGACAAAGAGAAAACGGGATTTTAGAATTTTTTGCAAATTTATTAAAAATGAAAAACTCTTGACACAGGTATTGGCACCCTTTCCTATGATACTTGAAATTTGGCTCACACATATATTATATATATATTATATATTATATATTATATATATATATTATATATATATATATATATATATATATATATATATATATATATATATATATATATGTCTTAAAGATTACCAAAGGAAAAGTTGTCCCTATGGAATGAATTACAATAAAAAATTGTGGACATGTTTGTACCATCATTTTCTTCCTATTTGCCTGGGGATGCTTCCTGATAACACGATACACTGATATAGTTTGAAAATCTTATATTACTATATAACTTATTATATTATATGTAGTTAAACATACAAATATGTTGCAGACAATCAAAGTAAGTTCAAGTGCAGAAACAATTTCAAAGACAGCAAAAAATACCACTTTTATCAAGAATGGGAGAAGGAATTCTTTTTTTCAATGCCTAATGGAAAAATGTATCCTTGACACATAAAGTATGCATTTTCATGCCAAAAAGAGGCAATGTTGAACGATGCTACAGTTCTGTGCTTTAAAATGCACAAAAGGAATTATCCAGGTACAACTGTGTTTCACAATAGAAAAGCTCTGTAAGCCGAGTTGCAGCTCAGCTTTTATGGGACTTAATTATAAAAGCTAAGGCTGCAACTCCACCATCTTAATGGGTGAGCCATTTGGTTACAGTGTGAAATTGATCTTTTGGTGATGAAGAAATTATAAAAGAGGCACGTCTAGAAAAAGCAGACTCAAGGAATTGCAGAAAGAGAAACTGGAAACCATCCCATTCTACTCCACAATGGGCTACCTCTGTGATTTGCGTTATGTGAAAGATGAAGACAGCAAGCCACTGGTTGCACAAAGGAGACAAACCTTTTTACTTGAGTGGCATAGAAATCCTTAATGAACATTGTTGTAACAAGTGTATTAGTGTTCACAGGGATTATGTTGAAAAAAAAAAAGAAAAAATTTGATTTCACTGGTATTCTCTTAATAGGTCAGACTCAAAACCTTACCACCCCTCACACATTCTATTTCATTCAAAATTGATACATATAGAAAATTGCTTCACTCCAATTCTTTACCTTTGATTCATTGTAGTAAATGGTTTTAAATCCAAAGACAGACATGGAAATGGCCAAACATAACTCCAGAGTTGCAAAAAAGAGCAGCGTACCACTTATTCCCTGTTCACTGCTCTGTAAAAATATGACAGATACAATTAAATCAATAATCATCTGACATTGTAATTACAGACCGATACCATATTTACTTAATCTTAACCTTGTTTTTGGGAATCTTATTTAAAAGTCTACAAATATATATATACACTAATATTACATATACAGACAAACTCAGTGTTGCATAATGAGTTGGTGATGAATATTAAACTGGCAAAGTTGTGGTGTATGGTCTAATGCGTTTTTCACTAGGCCACACTTAGTGTTTAATAAATAAATACAAAAATAGCAGGCCGTAAATCAGTAATATAGAATTAATGTAACGAAAGCAGAAAAAGTAACAAAAGTTCAGGCTACCACACAGAAGTTTAGGTAAAGTAGAAGAGTAACTATTGCTGCATATGCACAGCAATTTATTGGCAGTATAGCTATTACATTGCTATAATTAAAAGCTATAAGCTAAATACATTTATGTCTCAATAAACACAATCACCTTAATGTGTGAAGCACACTTTCCTTCTGCTAACTAAACATAACTCAAGTGGAAACAAATGGTCAAGAATCTACTAACACCAGCACCACTTCTCATGTAGAAATGACCTCTAGTGAACATTTCAACAGCACTTCCATCCATCTATCTATCCATCTATCTATCTATCCATCCACCCACCTTCAAAACCCACTTCATCCTGAGGAGGGTCACAGGGCAGCTAGAGCCTGTCCCAAGAAGTACAAGGAGCAAAGCAGGAAAACCCCCTGGACAGGGGTGCCAGCACATCGTAGAGTGAACACAGACACCCACGCCAGGGTAAATTTAGCATCAACAATACACCTAAGCGGTCTATCTATGGACTGAGGGAGGAAACAGGGGCACCTGAAGGAAACTCATGCAAACTCCACACAGGGAGGACCCGAGATGTGAACCTTGGCCTCCTTGTCGCAAGATGGCAGTGATATCACTGAGCCATCTGTGCCACCCTAGAACCATATTGTTCAGACAACGTCAGGAATTGGTAACTGCTTTTTAAAAGCCTTGCAAGTTTCTTTACCTTCTCACCACCTCAACAGGATTCTATTTAATGTAAACATAACAATAGATGAGTCTCAAAAATGTAAACTAGAAAAACATTTAGAAACTAATGCTGCTGGCTACATAAAATACAATCTAATAGTGCTTGGCACAAAAACAGAAAGGAATCATTGGGCTTTATATATTGTGTGAGCCTTTTGATCCCATTAATTGATGGAATAATGTGTTTAATTATGTAATTTTTCAAACCAAAAAAACAGAAAATATGCATGTGAAAAATACCTTGTAAAACACAAACAGAAAAATTGACAGTTCTATACCCAAACATACTAGGAGGATCCACCATCTTAAATAATTTAATGTTTCACTCTTGACATTAGGAGAGGAAAAATTAAAGTTAAATATTATCAATAACGAATAAATAAATCTCCATGGAAATTACTTAATTCATATACTCAAGTGCAGGTGACTGAAAAATAAATCCTGTACTATTTGCTAGTTAATAGCTAATGGAAATCATGCTTTTGTATAAGCGACTGCTTACTTCTATTATATAATTACCGATAATATACCAAAAACTATTTACTTATGTGCATATTTTGAAGCTATCCTCAGCAAAAGATTTAGGGCTTCAAATACATTACCAAAATTTAAATTATAAGATACTCACCTTCAATGTCCTCGACATCCACATACATTCTTGAGCTGACTGCGACTCTGATGAATTTTCATTCACCAGGCAGTATTGTTCCATATTAAGCAAAGCCATATCCACACAATACAAGATCATTACACCAAATGATGTGATGGCACTCACCAAATTCATAATCAATGTCACCTTTACCTGTGTGTATATTTAAGAAAAAGCAAAACAATAAATCTTAAATAGTCACATTATCACACAACTGCCTTCATTTTCCTTAGGCACAAAATTTCAAAGGCGGGGAACTGAGCCACTTTGCTCTACCAGATCATTTGGTAGGCAGTGTAATCTTAGAAATACTGTAGTTACTAGGCCTAAGGCAATAGTAGGCAATTATGCCTACAACACAAAAGTTTATATTGAGGCTGGGGCCCTTTAAAGTGCAGAAGTCTTGTTTCCAAATTATAAATATTAACAAAGCTATTGTTAATAATGATTCCCTTGCCAACATACACTGCACATAACAGCCAAGAATTACTTAGACAAGACAAATCAGCGTGTCAGATATATAACCTTTGAATAACAGGAGGTTTATGGGCTTTGTTGGTTTATTGGACAGAAGAGTCAGCTGGTCTGGTTCTATATACAATGTTCACACTGGATGTGTGCTGGGAGCTCCAAAAGGATTCATTTTAAGAGCTATGCATACTTGCTAGTGCGTGTTGTTATCTTTTTTACTAATACATGTTGCATGTTGATTAGCTCATGCAAGTAAGAATTTCATGTGACAGTAATGATCCTTTAAACCTATTATATAATAATGGTACTAAGAATATTAAGTCACAATTTCTTTATTTGTGTCAATCCAGTTTCAGTTGTAAATAGGCAAATCATATGAATCTCTATGAAAATACATCAAAATGTCAAGAAACAGATGTCACTTTAGATTACATCTTTTCATACTGAAAATCATCCTAAAGCGACTACCAGGTCAACTGAACCTTCTTATGGTTGCACAATAAGAAGGTGCCAGGTATTGACACAGCAGCCTTGCAGATCTATGTCCGATACTCTAGAATACACTGCCTGCCAATACAGGCTGACTCAATTTTCTATTTAGTAACTTCACCATCATAAAGTGAAAACAGCAATCTAACAAACTTTTATCTTAAAATTCTAGTATTATAAAAATCATCATGTTTTATTTTTTGAATATTATAACTTATACATACTGTATATACTTGTGTTTGACTAGGGATCGATGTTTAAACTGTTTTTATTATTGGTTTATCTTTTGTTTTAACTTGTTTTAATTGCTCTTGCATGCTATTCTGTCTTCTGTGTTGGCCACACATTAATTGAATTAGGCGTGTGTATGGGTTCTCCAAAGAAATGCAGTTTAGTTGGACTGGGGATGCCATATTAGCCCCAGCGTATGTGTGCATACGTATGTACTGTATGTGTATGTGTCTTCACCCTGTGATGGACTTGCACACTGTCCAGGAATTGTTCCTGCCTTGCTTCCTATACTTGTTGGGATAGACTTAAGCTTCCCTGTAACCTTGCTCAGGATAAAGCAGGCTTCGAAAATGGATGGAAGGATGAACTCATTATAAGGCTTCCTAGTATATATTTTCCAGTAAAATATTGAGTATAAAATTAATCAGAAAACATCATCGTACTAATGCAATATTATTTGAAAGCGAATAGCGTCAGATCAGGTGTGAATTTACGCTGCTGCTCTTACTTAGAGTCAGATCAGGATAGACGGGGGGTATTACAGCGTAATCGTGATTGAGAGGATAAAACTGAAAAAAGGCAACTTTTACAAGTACCATACATTTATACCCAATGTCCCATATACTTGTCTCTTTCTTTTTTTTCTCTGTGCTGCTTCGACATCATGCACCAGAAGGCGTGAGCTTATTTAGTGCAGCAGGAACACTCAATAAAACTGAATTAAAAAAAAATAAAGTGACAGTGAGATATGAAGTTGGCAGATTCACCAGCGTTTGTGTGTCAGCTTTTATCCCTCCAGATCAGAGAATGTCCAGTTCCATTGCCTCAAAACACCACTCATCTCCAATTACTCCCAGTTTCAAATAAAAACTAACAGCGTCAGATCCCTAGGGCGGTGTATGTATGCTGATCGTGACTGAGAGAATAAAAGTGAAAAAAAAAAAGGTAACTTGTACAAGTACAGTACTATAAATGTACACTGTCTGTTACAGACACAAACCAAATGTATGTGTGTACTGTATAATATTAACAATAAGAGCAACTCAATAGTGAAAACAGCAAATACAGGAGACAGTCAGGATCGAACCAGGGACTCTTGATCATAAGTCGGCAAATCTTACCGCTACGCCACGGAAGCTGTTGTATCGTCCTTGAACCTTTTGTGAAAGTGTTTATTTGATCTTTGGATTTCAGGCTTCACACATTCTATAGTTTATGCCTACATTTTGTAACATTTATTACTAAAATATGAAAAAGTTTCTGTTTTAACAATGTGTTTACACAGATTACTGTAGAAACGGAACACACATGAAATGCATGTGTTCCAAATAAAATATCTATTATTTCCACTCTAAAACACCAGCAGTTCATTCACTCCCAGATAATTAAACAAGGCATGAGCTGGGAGAACTTTGTGAACTTTCCGTGACGGGTTGGGGGGATGGAATAGCCGGCTGCTTGTCTTAATCGGCACAATTATAGGACAAAAGATGCTGACGGAGAAGTGAGATCGGATTTAAGGTGGGCCGGATTTATGAGTTTTCTCGTAGGCTCTGGTAATTCTAGTGTTAAGTCTAAAGGAAAACGTATCACAAAAATCATCATTCTGGTGCACTGGAAGGTATGTGAATAGAGAAATTTAAACACAGTGTAATGCACTATACAGAAATAAATCTGATTGAATAGTCACCTAGAAATGCAACCAGATGCTAAATCTTGTGTGATAGCATAACACCATGAGAAATTAACACATATAGTAACTGTGTTAATCCTATTTAACCAAATTCAGAATTGAAGAAGGGCAGAAGTTTACTCATATAGCATCAGCCACAGGGCAGGAACTGGCTCTGGACAGGGTGACAGTTCATCATAGGGTTCTTAAACACTGTTATACTCATAAAAAGTCACCTTGGAGCTGCTAATTAACCTAATGATGTGGGTGAGGGGAAAAAGGGAAAACAATATCAGGGTAAACCTATTTAGACACGGTGAAGAACATGCAAATTCCACAAGAACAATGATCAGGCACAAGATTCAAACTTAGTACAATGGACCTGTGAGACTGGCTAAGCTCTGGGCTACCATATTACCATATTAGCCCTGATAATTTGTCACAATGGGCAACAGATATATTACTATTTATATAAAACATAACAGCATTTTGATAGACTGGAATAAAAAAAGGTGTTATTTGTTATTGAACAATGTTTTAAAATTTTCTGACCACAATTATATGTTATACAAGTTGATAAGGTTTAAACAATGTGAAAAAGTATTAAAAACTACTGAAAAGCATATTTTAAAAATAATATTATCTACTATTGTCAGTTATCATAATGCCAGTTACATCCATTAATTTCACAAAGCACTCAGTTTATTTTGGGAGATAAATTAAAAACAAAAAAACAGAATATTTATTTCAGAGACATGAAAGACATTTTATTATTATTATTATTATTAGCCTGCCTAAATAAACAATAGTGACCAAAGCAATTAACACACTTGCTGTATGATCGGCATTGTATGATCTAATGGCTCAGAGAATAATATCTAGCTTATAGGTTAATAATATTTTTTATTAATGTCTAATGCTTAAACAATTGTCTGAACTATCTAATTCTAAAGTACAAGGAAGATGGATAAACCAGATTTTGCTGCACACAGAGTTTCATTGATTAGAATTGACCAGAGAGGGTCAGTTTCATGACTTAGTTGAATCATTTCTTTTTTTCTTGTTTGTTCATAACTAGAGTAAATGCTGGATTGTGTAAGTATCATTGATGACTGCTACACCCACATGCTGCAAAGCTGCTGATCAAAGCTGGGGTGCCGGAGCGGTTTTCACAATAACAGCAGGCTTGCAAAGGCATACACAGTCTCTCTGTACCGTTCCCCATCCATGGAGCAAGCCAAGTCATCACCAACTCCATTCAAAAGCGACACTGAATAAAGGGCTACGCCAAACAAGGCCAGACCAATAAACTAATCAAACAGAGAGCAACCTAGGAGTTTAAGCAAGGTTAACTGATTATTACCCAGGTCATATTATTATTTTGCCAACACTTTTAAACTCTGCTTATTGCTATTTTTGAGCATTTTATGTATAATACATAAATAAAGCTGTAACTTTGAACTCCTGCCTGCTCTTTTACTCTAATTGCCTGGGTTATAGATATAAAATGGAAAGGAGAGGTGCTGAATTAAGTGGTGTATATGCATTTGTGGCATTCTAAAAAAAAGACTACATAATAAAGAGTATAAAAGGAAAAAATAAGGGTCACCTTGGACTTTATCACACTGTTTGATAAATCAGTATTACAAAATATGATACTTTGTTGTAGCATAGTGACATAAAAAATTCAATGCATCCATAAAGACTCGGGAGAATCATTTTATGTAATTTTAAGATAAAAATGACTAAATTAGCTTTTTCAAGATTAAACAGCCAAATGAAAAGTCAAAATGCACTTACCAAGGGCATTTTGGGATTTCTGTCAGTAGCAATGCACAGAGATCCAGAAACAATATACTGCACAAAAGAAAAGGTTACATGTTATAAACAATTATCCAATTTAGGCTTTGAATTTCACTTCAGATGATTATTTCAATTGTTTGAAACATTTAATCAGTCTTGCATACAATCAGTTTAAAATACCTGAAAGTAACCTAAATAAATGAGTGGCCAGATTTTTTAAGTATTTCTGCCCTTCCTATGTAACTAATGGCTCAGTAAGTGAAGGTATCAAAATTGCTAACATTGAATGCTAACAAACAGTCTTGAAGACTCAGATAGCATCTCCAAAATTTATGAAAACATTTTAAAGTCCCTTCCTTTCAAAGATCCCAGGGCACAACAGGGAAAAAGAGTGGAAGGCATTCATTCACAGAATACACTCTAGCTCCAAACACGCAAAGAACTCAATAATTCAACTTAAAATCTTCTGTTGAGTTCAATTATCTCGATTAAAACTATCCAAAATATTTCCAGGGCAAGGTTCACTCTGTGAATGTTGCACTTGAGGTCCAGCCTCACTGGGCCACATGTTCTGGACATGCACCAAATTAATATCGTTTTGGACAAAAATATTTGAATGCCTATCAGATAGCCTTGGCGTCACAATCACTCTTAACCCATTACCAGCTGTGTTTGGTGTACTCCCAGATGGGCTTAAAGTGGAAAACGACAAACAAATCGTAATTGCCTTTACCTCATACATTATTCCCATATAACTGCTTAGTACTGTGGGGAACAGCCCGGACACAGACAGGTAGATGTCATAGTTTCACCCAACACACGTTTATTATCCATAATATTTACAGTTCAAGTGCACAACCCAGTGCCGCAGCACCAATCACCCCTTGAGTCCTTGGCCACAACACAATGCCTCATACTGTCTCTAGTCCGCCTCCACTCCTCTCCACCAAGCTTCGTCCTTCTTTCTCCCGACTCTTGCCCCTGACTGGAGGGAGGCGGCCCCTTTTATTCATCCCGGAAGGACTCCAGGTGCATCCTGAGGGGCTCCGTAGCCACACACCTGTGTGGCGGAAGCTCTGACGGTACATCCGGAAGTCCTCCGGGTGTCCACAATCCTCTTCCCCCCAGTACTTCTGGGTGTGGCAGAAGTACTGAGGTCCAGGGCTCCCAAGGCATCAGGGCGCCCCCTGGCGGTGACCACAGGCCCCTACAGGGTTGAGCTTCCATGCTCTGTACCTGTGGCCCCCAAAGCAACCAGGGCGGACGCCCCCTCATGTTCTGGAGGAGGCATGAGCCCTCCTCCGGTCCTCCTGGGCATCCCGTCTGGGTAGGAACCCCAGCCGGGTGCCACAGTACATTTTTTTTTTTTTTTAACCAAACTTAGTTTTCTAATTTCTATATTGTTCCCAAATCACATCCATCCATCATCCAACCTGCTATATCCTAACTACAGGGTCACGGGTGTCTGCTGAAGCCAATCCCTGCCTACACAGGGTGCAAGGCAGGAAACAAACACCGGGCAGGGCGCCAGCCCACCACAGGGCACACAGACTCACACCCACACACCAAGCACACACTAGGGACAATTTTGGATCACCAATGCACCTAACCTACATGTCTTTGGGCTGTGGGATGAAACCCACACAGACACTGGGAGAACATGCAAACTCCACGTTGGGAGGACCCGGGAAGCAAACCTCCCAAATCACAGAATCTGCGAAATAACAGTTAACTTAATTAGCCCAGGAGTCCAATTATAAACAGAAGCTGGTTGGAACAAAAACCTGAAGCCAAAGTTGGTCCCTAGGACAGAGTGTGAGAACCCTTGATGACTAGAATGTGATATACGGTATGTCTTACCATGTCATTTCTGTAGTGTGTTAAACTGTAGCAGATGGACTCTTATCAGTGCACAGACAAAAAACAAAATATCCATGTGGGCAGTGAAGTGTGCTAGAGAGCTTATATTGAGTTAGGACAAGATGCACAAACTGAGCCAATGATGGCGATGCTGTAAAGCGGACGAAACCTTTTTTCACCCTGTATGGTTAAAATGTACTAAAGCATTCTTTTAAAGTCTGTTTTCTCATACAGGCTTTATGGAACACATCTTGCTAGTTTGTTGAGTGGTGCAGTGGTTAGTGCTGTTCCCACAGACTGAAGTGAAAATCTTTCCCAGTTGTTGAATTTAAGATTTGAACTTTCTCCCCATATTTGCATGTTTTTTTTTCTCTGGTTACTCTTGCTTTCATTCCAAAGTCACATATGCGATGTTAACTTTAAAATGTAAGTTGTCCAAATGTGTCAAAAGACTAACACACCATTTCCATGACAGACTGAGGATTTGAATCTTCCATCCAATTATTGTCTGTGTGTAGTTTCCATGTTCTCCTCATGTGTGTGTGGATTTTCTTCTCTAAAGCCCTATGTGTTAGGTTTACTGGCAACTTCAGATTGGTCATGTGTGATTATAAGCATGAATGTAAATTGACCCCATGATGGACTGGCTATCACTGTTACACCTGAGTTGCCAGGACAGGCTTCAGCCTCCCCAACCCAGAAATGGATTACGTGGCTTCAAAAAAAATGAATGATGTAAAAGTGCATGTTTAGTGATTAGCTATTTTTGCTTTGCACCCTCCCCCACCATAACCTATCATCTACGGGGGAGGAGCAAAAGCTTTAGATTCGTCAAAAAATTTTGATCTATAGTTTTCGATGCATCTCAATATTTTAGGGTCCTCTGATATCGAAAACACTGATATTTTGATGATGGGTGTGTGTCTTGTGGACAGTCTAGAGCTAAAATGGCTGGATGGAAAAATACCAAGGTCAAAACTTAAGCCTGTTATGAGATAATGATGTGCTGATTAGATTTGAACCAAATCGTGCAAGAGAAAGAAGCACTCTAGAGGAACCCTCAAACACCGTAATTCTGCAATGAATTATGAATTCTTCTCATCAGTTGCTACCGTAATGACCTATTTTATGATCAAAAAGATTGACATTGGAACAGTAAATAATTTGTGAAATATTACAGAATAGTTTGGGTAGCTTAGTTCCTAGAGGGCAAAGCCAAATGATGCTCATGTCAAAATTTTTTGAGTATACAGTAATCCCTCGCTATATCGCGCTTCGCCTTTCGCAGCTTCACTCCATCGCGGATTTTATATGTAAGCATATTTAAATATATATCGCGGATTTTTCGCTGCTTCGCAGGTTTCTGTGGACAATGGGTCTTTTAATTTCTGGTACATGCTTCCTCAGTTGGTTTGCCCAGTTGATTTCATACAAGGGACGCTATTGGCAGATGGCTGAGAAGCTACCCAACTTACTTTCTCTCTCTCTCTTGCGCTGACGTAGGGGGGTGTGAGCAGGGGGGCTGTTCGCACACCTAGACGATACGGGTCTAAAAATGCTGAAAGATTATCTTCACGTTGCTATCTTTTGTGCAGCTGCTTCCTGAAACGACATGCTGAACGGTGCTTCGCATACTTAAAAGCACGAAGGGCACGTATTGATTTTTTTATCTGTCTCTCTCTATCTGTCTCTCTCTCTGCTCCTGACGGCGGGGGTGTGAGCTGCCGCCTTCAACAGCTTTGTGCCGTGGTGCTTCGCAAACTTAAAAGCCAAACAGACATATTGATTTGTTTGCTCCTTTGAAGAGGAAGATATGCTTGCATTCTTTTAATTGTGAGACAGAACTGTCATCTCTGTCTTGTCATGGAGCACAGTTTAAACTTTTGAAAAAGAGACAAATGTTTGTTTGCAGTGTTTGAATAACATTCCTGTCTCTCTACAACCTCCTGTGTTTCTGCGCAAATCTGTGACCCAAGCATGACAATATAAAAATAACCATATAAACATATGGTTTCTACTTCGCGGATTTTCTTATTTCGCGGGTGGCTCTGGAACGCAACCCCCGCGATGGAGGAGGGATTACTGTATCACATTTTTTTTTAATTGTTTTAGGTGCTACAAAGATCTGGGAGTATAGTCATTTTTGTGAATGCTTATTTAAAGTTTGATGGCTGTGATCAGAGTTACTATTACAAGCACAGTCTGACATGTTACTATGAAAGAAGTAAATCTGCATGTGTTGTAGCAGCTGGCACAATACAATGTTATTGTTTGTAAACATAATCATTTTGGTACTCAGAAAATTTGCCTTCTAGTAAATATAGTTAGATGTTTCTAGAAAATCCATGGAAACAAGTTGAAGGTAAAGTCAGGTCAGGTTGAGGATCATGCACTGGTACAGTGAGTTGCTACACCCACAACACAATGAAACAGCTTGGGATCCTGATTGGACCCAGGTAGGCATGTGGTTCAGTCCCACCCTCCAGAAATGACCTTCCATCTGCCACAGCCAGGTGTTACACGGGTGTCCCCTTGGCCTGATCCAGCCACTGGGGTCCTCAACAATGAGGATCCTGCAAGCCGGATCAGCATCGGGGAATCATGCAACATGGCCTTAGAGCCACAACTGACGCTCCCTCACAGTGCAGATAATGTGCCTCATTTGGGACTCCATGAGCAACCTCTCATTTGACACAAAGTAATAAAGACACCAGAGACTTGAATGTCACTGCAGAGGTAAGTAAACTTCTCGAAAATGTTAACACTCTCTCTGCAGACAGACACACTATTGATGGCTGTGCCCAAGAGGTCATTAAAGGCCTGGATTTTGGTTTTTATCCAGGACACTCACAAGCCCAGACACTTACACTCCTCCCTCAGTCTCTCAAGATCCCCGATCAGAGCTTCCATTGACCCCGCGAAGATCACAGCATCGTCGGCAAAGTCAAGATCAGTGAATCTTTCTTCGCCAACAGATGCCCCACAGCTACTGGACCCCACGACCCTGTCCAACACCCAGTCCATGCAAGCATTGAACAAAGTAGGAGCAAGAATGAATCCCTGACGAACCCCAGAATCAAATGGTAAAAACACAGAGGTTCTGCCTCCACTCTGCACAGAACTCACAGTACCAGTGTACAGGCCGACCATGATATCCAGCAAACTTGAGGGGATCCTGCGAAGTCTCAGGATGTCCCCTCGATCAACTGGGTCAAATGCTTTACGAAAATCAACAAAGGCTGCAAAGAAACTCTGTCAATATTTGAGTTTGCACTCCATGAGTGCCAGGATGCAGTTGATGGTAGACTTCTTAGGCATAAAACAAGACTGTTCCGGTATCAGGTAGGTGAGCAAGTGATCACACATCCTATTGAGGACGACCCTAGCAAGGACCTTAGCTGACACCAAGACCAGTGTTATCCCCCTGTAGTTGCCACAATCCAGTCAATCACCCTTCCCTTTCCAGACAGGGATGACAAGTCCCGTTTTCCAGTCAGTTGGGATGACGTCTGTCTCCCCAATGGAAGAAAAGATTGCTTGAAATGCCAGGAGGACAGCCTTACCACCAGCCTGAAGAAGTTCACCCCGGATACCACAGATCCCTGCAGCATTCCCTACACTTAGCTGGTTCAGCACCTGTGCAACCTCAGTGACACTGGGTGGTTCACAGCTAATTGGAAAATCAGCTTCCAAGTTAAAGAGAATGTTAAAAATACTCCTGTTACAAAGAAGAAAATATACTGTATGCTTTACCTGTAATGGCTAGGTCTGGGCTGAAAGATTCCTAAAGCAGTAAAGAAATGTAAAGAAAACAAGAAAAAGAAGCCTGCCAATGGAAGTAAGTACACATCATGAAGAAATTCCTGAAACATCTTGTCCCAAACAACTTTTTGCTGAAAAGAATTTTTCTCCATGGGTATCTTTCAGCTACACTTATTGACTACATACATCAAAACAAATTTCCTTCAATGTTTATATGTTTATATATATATATATATATATATATATATATATATATATATATATATATATATATAAAAAAAAACAAAAAAAAAAAACACTATCAGTATCTAGAAGAATTGGAATCCAAGGAAGATAATTTTGCCAACTGGTGGTTCAAGATGGATTCTTTTGAGCAGGACTTGGAGAATGTTTCACATTTTCCTTGAAGACAAGCTTAAACTCTGTCATCGTCAGAAGGAAGTCACAGTGAAATGCAGCCTTGAACTCTTACACACCTATGCTGTATGAAAGTGTTTTAGCATGTAGTTGAAATATTAGATGTGATATAAACTGCGGAGCACAACCCTTTTTAGAATTCCAACATCCAGAGAGAGAGAGAGAGAGAGAGAGAGAGAGAGAGAGAGAGAGAGAGAGAGAGAGAGAGAGAGAGAGAGAGAGAGAGAGAGAGAGAGAGAGAGAGAGAGAGAGAGAGAGAGAGAGAGAGAGAGAGAGAGAGAGAGAGAGAGAGAGAGAGAGAGAGAGAGAGAGAGAGAGAGAGAGAGAGAGAGAGAGAGAGAGAGAGAGAGCAAGATGAGAGATGAATGCCTAAATTTGTCAAAATTTCTGGTTTGTGATGGATGGCAGGGACAGACATGTGTCCCGGTCGACATGAGATCCATCAGCTTACCTGGCAGGGAGGCTGGGACAGTGGATAGACACGGGGAGACAGCATCCCAAAAGTGCACACTCCCCAAACACACTTAGTAGTAGCATTTCTAGGCTAGTATGCCATTCATGCACTTGCAGGGCATGCCGAGAGTTGCCGTCCAGAGAGGCAGCCCTATCCCTACTTTTCGAGGCTTCCGCCTGACCCAGGAGTGCTTCCTAATTGTTATCTCTTGACAGCGGAAGTACTCCTGGGTGTGGCATAAAAGGGGTCATCTCCATTCACTTGGAGAGTTAGGAGGAGGATGATAATGCTCACCTGTGAGGTATGGAAGAAAATAGGAGAAGAAAAGGAAAAGAAAGAAATAATAAGAGACTATGGAGTATTAAGCCTATGAAAAGGTACTTGTTTGCACTGATTGTGTCTGAGGTTTGAGGCTGCAGTGTCACCTCTTAGTGGTCACAGGTTAAAAAAAAAAAAAAGAATATTGGTGTACAGTATATGGTACTGTATCATTATTTGGGCAAATGTGGTAAATAATATTAAGATGATAGAAAAGGGACCATATACCATATCCTACTGCTGCGGTCTATTTGTAAATATGGTTTAACATCTTATTGCAGTCTTGAGGGAAGTCTGTGAGGCATCCTGTCTTTGTAACTCTTCTCCAAACCAAGACACCTGGACACAGAGGAAAAGCCATACCCTGAGTCTTAATAAACGTGTCCATTTTCCTGTTGTACTAGAGGATCTTGTTTGATGATGTTAATATGCTTTCTTCTCCCCTTGTGAGAAGTTTATTCCAAGTTAAATTGGCATTAAAACCCAAACTATGTCCTATTTGTCTCTAAAATTTGAATGTTTTTTTTTCCCTCTGTTGCATATTCTGCAAGGTAAAAGTATGTATTTTTCAGGGAACATTTGCCACCTCCAAAATATACCTTGGCTATGGATGGACCAGTAAAGGAATCTACCCTTCATTCTGTGAAGCAAAAATTCTGAATCTTTGGTAGTATACACAGCATTGCCGACATGCTCAAATGTGAATCTACTTAGCAGCCCTGTATATTTTGCAACTTGAATCAGGGAATCCGCAAGAATTGACACTCAGGCACAGAATAAATGTTATCTCTATCTTGTCAATTGTTTCAATGACATAAAAGTGATCAGCTATGCTTTAGTAACACCATGTACGTGCTTTATACTGTACATAAAAGTGTTCAAGACTAACAGTCATTCCGTCCATAACAGTAATGTGGCAGAGATCTTGTTAATTATAACTTGCATATTTAAAGAAAAAAAAATGAACAAGTTACCTATTAATCTCAGATTGCTCACAAAGAACATAATTTAGACCAGTCTCATTTAATATGATTCAGGAGAGAGGTGAGGTGTTTAATGCTGCTTGGAAAAGAAAGGAAGAATTTCACTGTGCTGTGCAACCATGATAATACTACTACTTGTACTACTACAAAAACATAACATTTCTTTCATCTTTCTTCATAGCTCAAAACTTGAACTCCTAAAATAAGTCTAGAACCTACGGACTGCTGTGGCTGCCTCGTATAATCTGGTGATGAATATTGCAGTGAAATTTTCACATGACTGCTCATAAGTGTACTTTTCAGATTCTGTATACTGTAACCTCTCGAATGGTTTGCCACACAGATTCTGTACAGGTACTACGTCTAGTAGAGGTCAGTATAGGATTTATTACGACTTTCATGCCTTTCCCATCAGGTGTAGTTTTGAACATCCCTATAATTATACTATATTAACTACGTTTAAGACTACACAGATTTTTTACATGTTACATTAATGTTAATGCCATCAAATACTGTACCTTTATTTTGATTTTAATTTTGTAAGATCCATTTCTAGGGACTCTGTTGTGCTTGTGAATCACCTAATTTAATGTGAAGGCTTTTGCTTGATGAATATTTTGCCATAAGACAGTGTTCACCAGGAGTCTCCTTGACATTTCTAGTTGTTTTACTAACTGACCGTTCTTGAGGTCTAGTTTCTGTCTAGTCACTTATCATACATGATGAATGTGTTAAGTGTTACTATTGTCTTCTGAGTGACTTATACTGTCTCAACTACAGTGGAACTTTGTACTCCTCTTTGCCAAGTTATTGGCTTCTTGTCCAGCTGATCAATTTTGGTTGATGACTTGCTCTAACAAATATGTAGTGGATGGCTTTGTCTTCAATCACACAAAAATCTGCTCTTCTCATGAAAAAAATTAGAATTTCACATTTTATCGTGTGCATCCTTACAATTTTACCAAAAGCAGAAGCAATCCTTGTGGCAAATAAATTGTCAATTTGGAAAAGCATTGTCAATTGTGGGAATGCCCACAGATATTTGATCATTCTAAAACCATGGCAGATATCTAAAATAAATGTACAGCTGGTCTCCATGCATTTTTACAGAAAACAATCAAACTAAATGAACTTCTGATCAATTTGAGGGTCAAAAGGTGTGTGCTATGGGGGGTGGTGGATATTCTTATTTAAATAAACTATTTTCAGTTTACCTTGACTTTATTAACACATCTATAAAGAGTCAAGACTGCAGACATATTTAAACTTTTAACTTTTTTGAACATTAAAAAAATGCAAGAGGAATATTTGTTTAATGACTGTATGTTAATATTTCTCATTTTAGAATTGATCAAAAGGCAGTGATAGTGAACAGATTCTTCTATAATATGTGGAAATTAAATAAGTTTTACTATATTTTAAATTAATTTTAATGAATTTAATTGAATAAGGAACAAGTTATCCAATATCCACATAATGCCATTCACAACTTATTTCCCAAACAACTCTTATACATGTACATACATTATCTCTAAGTTTTATTAATAAGTATGGCAAGCAGTGAGTTATTACAATCCAATTTTAAAAATGGAGGTTCTCAATGCAACAAAAATATCATAGCTTTATGACACAACTGGCACTTCAGTGAAAGAAAAACAAAAGGTATAACTTACCAATACACCTGCCCATAATGGGGTTTTTGTTAATGAAATCAGAGTGTCTATAGTTTGAAGTTTAATGATGCCACAGGAAATGCTTAGTATTCCGATCAAAATCTGAACTGTCTATTAGGGGAAAAAAAAATACAATTTATGGTTAAAAGTGTCAAAACATATTAAAATACAGTATTTTATAGAAATCTTTTATGTCAGAAAATACTGCAAAGGTAATTAAACAAGCCAGCTTATCATTACTATTTACATTTTTTGTACAGGACATGTTTTGGAAAAAATAAATTGATGGTCATTAGAAATTAGAAGATTAGAACAATTTTGACAAGAGAAGACCATTCATCCCAACAAAGCTTGTCAATTCTATTCATCTCACTTATCGAAAAGAACATTCAAGTCAAGTAAGGACCATTTAATATGCAAGGTTGGCTTAACTCAATTGGTGCACTCCGTCAGTATCTCAAAAAAAGAGTTTGTAAAATAAAATTAAAAAAAGTTAATTCACACACTTTCTACACCCTATAGCAGATCATGCTGAAACCTCTACTGGAGAAGACTAGTCAATAAGCAAAGAGCAGCTCAATATAAAAATGGGAATAGCTGCAGAAGATGATGATGAAGAAGAAGAAGACGAAGAAGAAATCAAAAGGTTGCTACATTTAACATGTAATTCCAGAAAAATGGTTACCAGAAAAGACTGAATCAGATAGGCATGGGTGCCAGCTAAAGTAATACAGGCAGCATGGTGTAGTGGTTAAGGCTTTTTGGCCTTCAAATCCTGTGTGACGATGAGCAAGTCACTTTATCTGCCTGTGCTCCAACTGGAAAACCAAAAGAAATGTAACCAATTGTATCATAAAATGTTGTAAGTCGCCTTGGATAAAAGTGTCTGCCCAATAAATAAATGTAATGTAAATTTATGACACTGCACACCCAAATCTATTTTCTTGGCTTTTTGAAACATCCCATGGACTACCATATTTTCTTAACATTGTATCTGACATTGAGATAGACTTTACTGTCAGAACAACGTGTTACCACTAGGCATACTGCTATTTTTCCTTTTACATTGCTTAACCATTGCTTCTACAATACTGGAAGCAGCCTCTCGGCTTTGCTGTTTTCTTTTAAAAGAAGGAAGGCAAATTGCCACTCGTGCCCATTGTGTTTGCTCTTTGTCCTGGGAGCACATGACTGGAAAGGTCAGTCTTCTTAGCTCCTCTTTCTTATTTTATATAAGGAGAGCTGTGTCCCTTAAATATAATAAAAAAATCATTGGTCACTACAAATATGTGCTTGCACCAAGAAATATGATTTTTTTTTATGATTTCAGCAGCATAAAAGTAGCTTGAATTAAAGAGGCAAGTTTTGAGATATAAGCATGAAAGGTTTAGATGGAGATGCAGGGGAAAAATTAAGAAGAGAAAAAAAAAGGACATTTTTATTTTCAACTAGCTGCATTACCTCCCAGAAATCTCCTAAGGCAATATGCCGCAGTCATAATGCTGACAGTTAATCGGATGTTTCAGGATTACTATGTAATTAAGTATTTTTGAAGTATATAATATTTGTGTTTTTTTGCATTATTATTATTTCACTTGAACATTTTACTTTTGAATATGCTACATATAATTGACCATGAGTAGATCAATTCCTGCTTTTCCTAGTGGTTGACCTTGGCTTCTGTTGATGATCATTGCAAAACACCATTGAACAGAAAGCAGTGCTCTTTTGAATTAAACATCACAGTTTTCTCCCCAGAAATTTTTTCCAGCTGGGTGGCATGAAAAAGTAGCCGGGTGGGGCGGGGAAAATTAAATGTGCATTATTTTTATTAGTTAATTATTTTCCAATGCTCAATATGACTTCCTTTTTTAAGGTTTGACACTTGTGCCAGAATATTTTTTTATTAAATTTAAGAAGTATCCAATTCAGGATCCTGTAACCCTAACAAAAATTTTAAATAACAATTGTTATGACATAAACCAAGAGGCACAAGTATTGTTGCTGTCGGGAAGAAAAGTGAAAACAATGGAAAAAATTTTAAAATATTCTTCAAAGCCAACTTGCATATGCAGAAGGTGTCTTCAGTTAAATATTTATTCTTCTTTTCTTCCAAGAAAAGGAACAACCCATTTCTTTACAGTGTTCCAACAGCTTTTCAAACAACATTGTATCTGGCAACTCATTTTTTTGTCAACTAATACATGGATCTTAAAGCTCCCACAAAGGCATCTCTCTTCTCTGTAAGTTACTTAACACAGATACAGATCTTTCAATTTGACCGACTCAATGTGCGTTTTACTTTTTTCATGGTCCAGCAAGCTTTCTTTTCGAATTCTTGTGCATGGCACGTTTACCCAAGGTAACTCCCTCCTTGGGGGATGTTTGTTTGAATATGTCATGCATAATGAGCACCGCATACCATTTTCTTTGACCATTACCCAATCAAAATCTTTAAACCATTGTTTGTTTATGCTGGATAAGCGGTGCTTAGATTTATCAATTGGAAGAGTGTGAGCTGAAGAGATTTCCCCTGATGGACCAGCTTCTGCAATGTCTTTGTCTGAAATTGCCACATGAGGAGTTGACGCTGCACATTCATTAGCTTGTGGCGTCTCTTTTCTGAAATAACTGAGCAGTGTTTTTTTCTGAACACTTTTTTTGCTCATGTTGGTAAAACGTTTGGAAAAAATTAAAAGTACCTATGAATAAGACTTTTGAATGGGAAAGTGAGAGCCTGTTGGATATTCAATGCACACTTGCACTATGGCAGGGCAAGATATGAACAAAAAAGGAATGGCAGATGGGTGACTTTAACAAAACTACGGAATCGTATTAGGGCCACGGTGAAGAAAAAAAAATACGGGCACATTGAAGTAAAAAAAACTATATGTCAAGAATAAAGTCGACATGTTGATTTTATTCTCGACATTTCCACTTTATTCTCATAGTTTGTCATTAAAGTAGAATGTTGTAAACTAAGCTTCATCTTAAAATCAATGTTTATTACATTTTCTCAAACCCCGTCATAAGGTAGTGTAGTGCATTAAATGCTTTGTGTCAAGTGTTCCCCGACCGAGTTGTTAATCACTACGCGCTTCTTAAACTGACTTCCTCTTGCACTGAGGAGGCACCGGGAGGGATCGCCGCACAGAATCCATTCACTTCATGATATTCCTGCTCTCTGAACATTTACAATACTAAGATACATACTTGATATCATTTTCATGATGAAATGCATTAAAGCATGTATTAAACATGCACGGTAGTGTGGCGGTAGTGCTGCTCCCTTGCAGTAAAGGGTCCCCAGGTGTACGTTCAGTGTAGAGAACTTTATGGCAGGTGTTACGAGGCTCCAAAAAACTGGGTAAATGTTGGGTTCGTGATCTGGTGGTCAGAGACACGAACACAGAATTCAATGGATGTTCTTCTGAGCGGGCTTTCTTTATTGCATGCGTGCTGTCTCTATCTGATGTACCAAAATCCCAATTCCTATCCTTCCTTTTTCTTTCTCCACATAACCAATCACCACACGATAACACAAAGCATTTTATGTGCTACATAATTTATGACGGGGTTTGAGAAAATCTAGTAAATTAAATATTCATTTTAAGATAAAGTTTAGTTTACGATGTTCTAGTTTAATGACAAACTACGAGAATAAAGTCAACATGTCGACTTTAATCTCGAGATAAACGGCGAGAATAAAGTGGAAATGTCAACTTTATTCTCGACATAAGCTTAGCAGCACTACACAGACTGCACTGACACCGAGAACAGAAACATCACTTCCTGACGCCCTTTTTCTGATATCTGACAGGCTGGTTCCACAAGTCTTTTTTTCCTTTATCAGTTCACCTATCACCCACCCACCTCCACATCCTCTTTGCTTGTGAACTCCGCTCTGCCTCATCTCCACTATTAGCTTTAGCACCAAGTGATCGGCAACATCCTGTCCCGTGCCTCTCCCCTCGCAACTTGCGATCCTACTTCTAAAATATTTGCCCACCCACCCGCTCGTCCCTTGCCATCTCTGCAGATCATTAGATCTGCGGCTGTCATCTCACAATGTCATGCGAGATGACAGCCGGGCGCTCAACTAAATTAGCTGGGCGGAGCACCCGGCTAAAAGACGCTAGGGAGAACACTTATTCATCATGAAAAGCATCAGCAGAATCTCTAACAAGAGTATGCACTGCTGTAACAGTCATCAGTCATGGTTTATCTACTGAGGCATTTCTAATGTTAGTAAGGAAGCTATTGCAAAGTTTGGGTATCTCATAGCCAAAAGTGTTGCCACTTAAACAAATTAATGTAATGGTAATTCAAAATAAGACTTCTTCCATTAAGGTAAACTGGTAGTTCTTTTTTCATCGACAAAGATCTTGGTCCTCTTCCCCTTCAATCACACCTTCTATTTCACAGACTGTCACTTCAGTTGTGACTCATTACTTCTAATAAGGAGTTTAGATTTGCCTTTGCAGTACGTAGAAAATAAATTCAGAAGGGAAATTAGCAACCTGCTACACACATATATTATGTGTATACATATATTAAAGATGATATTTGTGAACTTAAGTATATTTGGAAAATACGTGAAATGGTAAAATCTCACAATACAGAATTCTTGCCATGGCCATGGCTCTACTTCAATAACTCTGGACATGAAATACCATCAAATGGGAAGTAATACATCATACTGTAATTAAACAATGTCAAACAAGTGTCTTTTATTATTCTTCGGTTTCACAAATGCAATCTATGTCCACCTTTGATAAACAGCCAGTGAAAGGCTGAAGGTTACCGACAAAAGAACATTTAAGCAAGTTAAGAAAAGGAACACTCTGTACCAAAAAGAAATATAACTGGCTTTAAAAATGGGAACCTTCAAAATAAATATAGTGTCAAATGTGGTATAAACTAAAATTAGGGAGAATAACAGAGGGAGTAAAGCAGTACAAGTACGGTAAACAAAGATAATAAATAAATAATTTGGCTATCCTAATAAGTTGGCATTTAGCATGATTTCCTCTCCTCCTCCCCCTTTTTCTCTTGCATAACAAAAATATCCTCCATGTTTCATTTTGCCTCCAGTATCTGCTCCTTGCCAACTCTTTGTAGCCTCTTTCTCCTTATGAATAGAAGATCAGCCAACTCTTGGAAACCTGCCCTTAGCATCCTCAGGGAATTGCTCCAGTTTCCCCCACTTTATCTCTCACATGTGCCTTAAGTAAATTATTTCCAGGGCATCTAGCGTTTTAAACTCTCTCTGGCTGTGCCCTTCTTCCTATACTGGGATGTAGGTTTGTAATCCCTCTGTCAGCAGGGATTTTCTTGAACCATGTGCCATGTCATGTGCCACTCTACCACTTTACCTATTAGTCTGATGCCGAAGTGTGGTTCTCTGGCTTTGCACTGCACAGTCATCAGGGTGTTGTCAAGAAATTTCTACTTGGCTCTGCCCTGCTGAACAGCTTAATCTCTTCCTAAGATAGTGTTTGGTTTCTGGTTGAAAAGGCAGGCCTTCCACTATACTGTGGTATTCTCATTATTATCATTTTATTTATCTACAGATAAATAAGATACAGTATTTGAAAGATGGTTTATAAATAATGTATTATTAAAATGAAACTGCACCATAACAACTCACAAAAACAGGGATTTTGTGGAGTTTATCAACTAATGTCAATGTAGTTCCTTGGGGATTAACAAAGTATATCAAATCCAAAAATCCAAAAAATAGTCACTCAGTATGACAGGTGCTTATTAATGAGATATTACATCACCACTGTCCAGTCCTTTTCAATTATACCTCATAACAAGCTATTGTCCTAGTATCAGTGTAATATTGATATTAGAACATTAGAACATTACAGATGAGAACAGGCAATTGTGCCCAGCAAAACTCATCAGATATGTGGTACTGATGCATCATGCCATTAACATCATAAATGTGCTTATTACAAAGATACCTTACATTATTTGGTAATAAACATAAAAACCATTCTGATCACGCATATTGTTAATCAAGACAAGATAATCAGAATTTAATACAACAATTTATAAACAATTTCAAACAATAATTTATAAAGGATATTCCAACCTTTTTTTTTTTTTTTTTTTTAAACAGAGACTTTGCTGATAAATGGAAAATAGTCTAGGCTCCTACGCCATCAAGTACTGGTCTAGCCAAGGAAAAGGAGCAGTGAATAAAAATGTCTTCATGTCAGGTCATCTGCCTAGTCAACATGGCACCACCACCTGTTTAATAAATAAAGTAAAATGGCCACATTTGGATTTTATGAGCTTAACTACGCATTCTTTTCTTGATTCCTTCTTTGTGTGTGTTTTTTTTTTAACCTGACATTAAGAATAGTTGCTTCCTTGTAAAATCTTCAGTGACCACTTTACATGCTGAATACCAAGAACCTTTGGAATGTTTACACTGCAAACATACTTGTTGCCAAAAAACTTTTAAAACCATCTGGCAACATGAAGATCAAGCTTGTTTAATTACTTTAGTTTTTGATTAACAACATGTTGACCAAATGCTCAGAAACATATTTTGCCTTTGCTTTAATGAGTTATGAAAAGCTGGCTGTGCAAAAAAGACATTTTTTCCAAAGTCCAGAGATTCTTTTGACATCAAAATGCATGGTTAGATGTGAATGCTGAACCACTGACATGCCAAAATAAATGAATTTCCTCCATGTGATAGATACAGAGAAACCATAACAAACAGATGTATTCAACACAGCAATATAAGAATTAGTTATTTAACAAGTATTAAGGCAAAACACAAGCTCTTTACAGGCTGTGGTCTTACGCTCATCTTGGCATAAAGATCGAGGAAAATACTCAATGAACTGTTTTTCCATTTAACACAACAGATATTGAATTTCATGAATGTTGAAATCTTTCAATGTTTCTACATTTCACAACACTGCACATTTACTCACTTACAGGAAGCTGCAATGTGATTCACCCAGGATGGAAAAAGATCTGGCACTTATTAAGCTTTTGTTTCAATCCGTGATAACTGACGCCACATTACAATAACTCTATATGCTGACCCTTTCAAAATTAACTGGCTGTCAGTGATCTTAAATTCTGTGTTAAATGCTGTGTTTTATATAAATACATGCAAGTGTTAATAACGAAAAACAAACAAAAAGAAAAAAAACAACACAAAACAAAAAAGGCCTTGAACTTCCTCCCCTTACTTCATGCAAATCCATTATTGGCTTACAGAAGACAATAAAAGCCAAATCAGAAAAAAGCTGAATGTATATTTTGAGTTGAGGATCTCAATATACAGGCTCATTAAAATACTACGTAATTATACTCAAAACATTTTTAAGATGCACTTTGGTAGGCTTAAAGAAATACTCCATCCAAAAATGTTTTTTTATATGTTACTTAGCCCGTGTAGTTTGCTGACATGGACAAGAAAAAAAAAATTATCTCATGTTTTCATGCAGATTGGAGACAACAAAGATTCTGATATATTACACTGGACTTCAGCAAACATGTACATTAAAAAAATCTTACGATACTTGTGTCGCATAATCCACATATCAAATCATCCATTTATATGCTTACAACATCCCATTTTTAGTAAAATAATGTAAAATTAAACACCTACGGAAACAAATTTTCTAGTGAATGTAAACTGAACATGCTCAAACAAGAATGAGCATTTGAATTGGAGACCTGCCTCCCCGCCACGTTTATTGGTCAGGAGTCCATCCCAGTAACAGCTTATTTATTGGTACATTATGTGATATCAGCAAAAAGCATGTACTGAAATGCTTAGCTCATGCAAAGTAAAGATTAAAAGTTAAGATAGAGAGTAGCAACATTAGGAAGAGTATGCCTCAAACTTGTGCATATCTGAGATGCTTCAACAAGCAAAACGTCAATTCTCCCACGTAGTTTCACAGACTGCTGCTAAACAATCCCAAGGTATTCTAGTTGTGGTTCACCATCTATGAATATGAATCTGCAATTCAAATCGTCATGCACTTCTAAAGGGGTTTCACTATCATTCAAGACAGAGTTTTCCACATTTATTATTGCAGGCACTGCAACAATGTTTGTCCAGCCAAGAACAGCTTAAACAGAGTTTCTCTTTATCACTATACACCAATGTTAGTAATGAAGTACCATGGTGGCCACTAGAGCCAAATGTGAAACAGCCTCTTCTCTTCCTTCCTCTACAGATCAAATGATTAACAACTCAACGACCTCTGATGTTGCTTCCGGTGTCGATCTCCCTGGACCCGCCTCTTCCTGCCTGGCCTGTACTTCACAGGAAGTGTTGACATCTTTGTTTCTCTAAACTAAGATTTGCGTCATAAGGGACTTTGTTTTTTTTTTTTTTTGCTGAAAAGCTTTAAAAGATTCTGCCTTAATAATATATGGAGTTGCATTGTCATCCATACTCTTTGTCTTTTGTCTTGGCTTCTTTTGCAAGGAGAACAGACCAACAGACACAAAAATGGATGTGGTAAATTTTTATGATAATATGAACCATTCTGATTCTTTAATTTGGTGACTAATAAAAAGTTGATTAGTGCTTAAATGTATTATTTCTGATCCAAAGGTTTCGCAATGTTGTTTTTAGTCTGGAGCCATGTCAGAAGTATTGATAGGTGCTTATACATAAATATTAGTGCTGGGCAGCAATTAAACTTTTTAATAGCAATTAAACTTTTTAAACGCAATTAATCGCATGATTGCCTGCAATTAATTGCAATTAATCGCAGACAATCACAACAAATCACACTGTTATGTGCAAAATTCAATAATGAACTCAAAAGTAGTGTATTGTGCGTATTTGCTTTGCAAACACTTTCAACAAATAAGATGCTTTTTAACAGCAGTATTGCCTTTACATAGTAACAGTTAAAATATTTCTTGTAAATCTCAACTTAAACATTAATGCAATCAAATCAAATATAAAACCAAAGCTATTTGCCACTGCCAGGGCCTTAACGTTTTATCTAGTTTGTTATAGAAAAACAAGCTACCCTCAGAGTCCAGAGCCACGATCAAAACATTATAACAGGGACCTTCTGAGCAACAGCAAGTTAACATTTCTAAATCTGTTTTCTTTTATATCAGAACAGATACCAGCTGAAACATTTTCTTTTACCAGGGAGCAGCATAAACAGTCTATGTTCAGTAGCAACTCTTTGAAGGGCAATATTTTTTCCAAGGTTTCACACATGAATCAACATAAAACGTCTGTTGCTGCCTGTTGTGAGCGCCTGTCTGCAATTTGCGAATGCTACAGCTTTGCAGGGATGGGTCGATAGGGGGGATGGGGCAGATCAAAAGCTAGCAAGAATGCATGGTGGGCTGACTGCCTGGTTGTCTTTGTGAAACGCAATATTGTTTGTACCTCCTGTCATCATGTCTGTCTTCCCAGGCGAATGTTGTGTAGCTGATGCACCTGTGGCAAGTGTGTTCAGCACCATGATCAGCTGGGGACTGATCAGCTGATGCCGTTACCTCACTTTCATTTTCGATCTACATCTCCAGATCACTTGCATCAAAATCAGAGTCCGACAAATCAGAGTCCGATTCAGTGATAATACGAAAAAAGTCATCCACAGATTATTTTGCTTTGAGAATTCACTTTGGTATCTCTCCACATGCTATTTTAGAAGCTGTTTGCTCTTCGCTACTCATGCACGCGCAGGGAATCAAGGTCAAATCAACAAAGCTAACTTTTCCTTCTAGCAAAATCGTATTGAAAATCGCTGTAAACAAGATCTCTATCGATGCTCTCAAAATAATAACAAAAACCGAGTTAACGCACGATAAAATAATTGTCACGTTAATTATTCAATGTGTTAATGAGATAATAATGCGTTAACTTTCCCAGCCCTAATAAATATATTGAAAAATTGTTTGTACCAAAAAGGAAATCTACAGCATTCAGCAGACAGCTTGCGAGTATTTCCACCACTGCCTGCAGCCTGTCCTGGGTATAATGTTACGCTTCATCCAGCCCTGCAAATGGTCCTCCAACTTGCTGGGAAAAGTTGTGGATTGGTGGCAGAATTGGCACTCCAGCCACTGTAAAAAATGAATGCAGCTCCGAAACAGTACACAGGACTCCATTCTGCTCTCCGCGAGAGTAGCTCTGCTGCAGCTGCCCAGAGGAAACCTGCTTGCATTATGAAGGGGATGGGAGAAAGCTCTCGGGAGTCTCATCCCTGAAAGAGTTAAAACAGTCAGAGAGCCAATGGGATCAGGCCTGTTGAGGATCAGAATTGGTGTGGTGCTAAGGCAGTACTTGGGTCCTAATTTGAGGTGACCATCTGGGTAGGCATTTGGAATATCTTGACTCTCCAGTATGACAACCTTCTTCCTCTGCTATCAGATGAGCTACGTAAACTCCACATTCCAGTGGTGGTACTCTCTGACGTACGCGGACCTGGGACTGGCCAGATCTCTGTAGGTGGGTAAACCATTTATTGTTCTGGTCGCTCTGATGACTCTCATACTCAGGAAGTAGCTGTTACTGTGGCAGATTGGCTCCTCCCGAAGGTGTTTGATGTCACTCCTTTGAACAAGCGTATTATAAGACTCAGATTAAGGCACTTTCTGGGTGCCCTGTCTATTGTCTTGGCATATGCTCTGACCGCGATGAATGATGTCTCGGGGATGGAAACATTCTATTTGCAGCTTCGCTTGGTGGTTGATGGGGGCCCACGAGGTGACATTCCTCTGGTCATGGATAACTTCAATGTAATCGCTGGCTAAGAAGATTGTGTCAGTCCCCATTTCTCTGGCGAAGTGGTGAAAGTGGCTCCATGTTCCTTAACTTTGCAAAAGGCCAGGAGCTGCAGATCGCTGGATCCTGGTTCCAGCGCTCTAAGCCGCGTTGCTGGACTTGGTACTTCAATACTGGGGGTGCGGTAAAGGAGATCAACCATCATCGTCGTGGGCAGACACTGGAAGCTCCTACAGAACTACAGGGTCTACTGAAGTCCCCAGTTTGTGAATTCTGAACACAGACTTGTTGTTGCTACTCTGAAGATCCAGTTTAGGTCCAGTAGGCTACCACCTACTAGGAGAATGAGGCTGGACTCCAAGATCAGGCTGTTTCTAATTAGTATGCATGTAGTTTGTATGAGGAACTTGCAGGCTTGGGTGAGAATGCCAATTCTAATATGAAGTGGGAGACCTTCCGTGATATGGTTGTGTTCATGTTTTCAGCGTTCCCAGAAGGAGGCGTTTCATCTCGCAGGGCACCCTGGATATTATCAAGAGGAGTCAGAGTGCACGGCTTGATGGTAATTAAAGTCTGTACTGGGAACTGAGGACGGCTGCGAGAGCTCTGAGGTCAGAAGAGGCAGCATTTGTTAGAGGAATCTTGCTTACAGAGGAATCAAAACATTACACTCATTCAAATCTGCTCCTCGGACAGTCGCAATCAAAGCAGGTGATAGAACAGTCCTTATGGATGATTTTGCAGTTGTGACCCACTGGGCTAGCTGCTGATCCTACAGCTAGGACGTTTGACATCTCTGAGTCCATGGTTCTTGAGGTTGATCTTCTAATTAGCTGTTAACCACCCATTCTCACCGAGATTGCACAAGTGGTGAACCAGCTGAAGGTAGGGAAGGCTGC
Organism: Erpetoichthys calabaricus; assembly: GCF_900747795.2. Lineage (NCBI taxonomy): Eukaryota > Metazoa > Chordata > Cladistia > Polypteriformes > Polypteridae > Erpetoichthys > Erpetoichthys calabaricus. The sequence continues at coordinate 85,096,308 of NC_041395.2, forward strand.
AGGAATCTGTGGTATCTGGGGTGAACTTCTCTAGGCTAGTGGTAATCCTGCCCTCCTGGCATTTCTAGCAATCTTTGCTTCCATTTGAGAGATGGGTGTCATCCCAACTGAATGGAAAATGGGACTTGTCATCCCTGTCTGGAAAGGGAAGTCATCACCTGGTTTGCGACAACTACAGGGGAATTACACTGCTCTCTGTGCCAGGTATGGTCCTTGCTAGGGTCTGTCTCAGTAGGATCAGTGATCTTGCATGAAGTAGGCAAGATCTTGCATGAAGCTCCAGACCGAGGGCAATTGGTGGTCATTTTATATTTCTTCCATTTCCGAATAATCGCACCAACAGTTGCCACTTTCTCACCAAGCTTCTTGCTGATGGTCTTGTAGCCCATTCCAGCCTTGTGCATGTCTACAATCTTGTCTCTGACGTCCTTTGACAGATCTTTGGTCTTGCCCATGCTGGTGGAAAGGTTGGAATGGAAGAAATTGATTCTGTGAACAGGTGTGCATTATACACATACCAAGTTGAGATCAGGAGTATCTGTAATTGATTGATTGATTTATTGATTGCAATCTGTGTGCTAAATGGGCACACAGCCAATCTGTGGGAACCAGAATTCTGGCTGGGTTGTAGGGAATCAAATACTTATTTCACTCAGTGACATGCAAATCAATTTATAATTTTTATGTAATGTGTTTTTTCTGGATTTTTCATTGATATTCTGTCTCTCTCCAATAAAATGAAACTACCATAAAAGTTACAGACTGTTCATTTCTTTGCAAGTGAGCAAACTTTCAAATTCAGCAGGGGATCAAATAATTATTTCCCCTACTGTATAAGATGTCATTAATAAAACACATTCTCTTATTTATTTATATGATTTTTGTATGTATATGTTTACATATTTACACCCTAGATGCTTTGAAATGTAATTGATATGCAATTCTGAACTGACACTGATGAACAGAATAAGAGTTTTTAATGTCAAGTGAAAAATTATGTCTGTAGAGTGGTCTAAATAAATTACAAATAGTAACACTTGCACCAAATGGGTCCCCCGTAGACAGAACACAAAGAAGATGGGCATTGTACATAGTTTACAAAATTTAGTCTGATCTGTTCTTATCTGCACAGTTCTTAAAATGCAGAGTTCAAACAATGGGAAACATAAGTATGTCTATAAATGTGAAAAGTTGTAGTGTATATTGCTTTTGATCTAAACTCTCCAAAACCTTGTAACAGTACAAGGTTACAGATCAAGTGTTTCATTCAAATCTGACTGGTTACCACTTTTACATGATCTGCTACAGGGCGAAGTTGCATATATACCCAAAATTCCTATTCTTCCTACTAACTACTTGTTTAATTTCAAAAGAATACAACTTCCCCTAAAACTGTACTTTAAAATGGCCACCAACAAAAGCCAAGTCATTAGGAAAAGCAAAAATGTATCTACACCAGAAATGTTTTATTCATGTACAATTGTATATAGCATGTTTAAGAGTAAGAAGTACCTGTGAACTAATAATATTAGCCCCTGGGGGGAAAAAAGTAAATATTGCATACAGAAAAATGAACTCAAGTTATTTATATTGTTCTTCGGTTACATCCAATTAACCCACAGCACTATAACCGAGGCCCATTATTTAGGAAAATTCCTGTGCAACGCTAGATACCGCAGCTAGTATATAACCTTTAAATGTTACTGCTTTTTCACGACTCAGATTTTCCAGTTATTTAACCATGACAAAAAGCCAGAATGTGAATTAGTGTGCCTGTTGATTACCTAATACACAAGATAGCAATTTACCTTTACTTCTCCTCTGTTAGTCAACATGACTACTTACAACAGACAAGATCTTCACTTATTTGCATGTTTGTGTTTGACTAGGATTTCTGGGAGCCTGCTTTGGCTGTATGCACATGTGAAAATGTGAACTGAAGTATACACCTGTCTTCTCACAAAACTCGACTTAATTCAACACAGGGCATAGGGGATTGAGGAATAAACTTTTGGATTAGAGTAATTCAAGTCTTTAACTCCCTCGAACCACAAACTTGATTCATAAATCTTCAAGTTTGTTTTTAAACTACAGCTGAAATTTATGGAAGTCTATGCCAACACTATGGCAGACAGCATGACATGCAGGAAACTGTACTTGGATTAGTGAGAAGTGTGTTTTGCCAAATGCAGCTAAAGAAATGTACTGATCATTTTGAAAAGGCTCTTTAAAAAAAAAAAAAAAAAAAAAAAAAAAAAATCACAATTTTAACTCTTCTAAAATAAAATATTAAATTGGTCGTGTTATAGTGATTGTCTGATATGTAAGGAAACTAGTTGATATTTACTTGTAGTGTTATGTTTATAAAGATTAGTATTTAAAAAGCCATAAATATGCTATATCATAGCTGTAAAAGTACAAATTAAACTGACATTTACAATAAACACAAAAATAATTGGTGAAGTAAGCATATAATAAAAAAGATTAATGTACAGTATAGATTTCATTTGTCAGGGTATTAGATCATACTAGGGGGCTCCGCCCCCTGCTCGCTTCGCTCGCCAACCCCTGGTGTTGGGAATGACAAAGAGCGTGATGTATGAATGAGATATAGAATAGTGTGACGGTGTAGATGATGCAAATAGAAAGCAAACAATAAAGTGTGTGGCACAGTGTAAAGGTTTATTTGAAAATTTCTTTGTACACGCCGTTTAAGTGTAAAAGGTAATTCCAGCTCAGAACTTGTAAGGTCATTTAAGATGGTTATTGTTGTGATCAGAGTCAAGTTTGTCAGAGCTTAGAAAGAGTTGTGTCTCTCCAGGAAGTAATGGAATGACTTGGGTATTAATGTTTTCCACATTAATATTTTTTGGACATAATATAGTGCGTTGTGTTAAAAGGGGCATTTGGTCTAATGAGATTGCTGTTCCAAATATCTCTGTAACTAAGTCGTCGCAGATAAAGGCTTGAGGAATTGTAATAATATATGGCTGAAGTCCATCTGTATTGGTGAGTGTACCATCTCTCAGTTGTAATAAGCAATTGTTATGATCTGGTTCTGGACATCGTATCTTTTTTACTAACTGTATCTTTTGAAAGCAATGCCAATTGTCTGCGTATTTTAAGGTGCACTGAACAATAGCTGAGTGCATGGCATCTGGAAGAATAGCTAATCACTGTCTAAAATCTCCTCCTCATAAAAGTACCTTTCCTCCAAATCGAATATCATTATTCATAAACGTTTGTAGAAGTTTATGAATGGTGTTGAGTAAGTGACTTCATGCCATTGAACATTCATCAATAAACAACATTTTTTCAAGACGGATGTCACGTGCAGTGCCACCGTTAATGTTCATAGTGGATACCGATTTGTAGGATCTAATGTAGTTGATAAAGATTTCACTTTCAGGTACATCGTCAGTTATAAGCTTCTGTAGATATTCAGTATATGAATGTAAAGAAGGCAGTCTAATTTGACCCTTTTGACAACAACGTGTAAATGTATAACTTGTATTGCCAGTTGTTTCTTCAGGGAAGTGAACTGAATGACAATGATTGCAAATGACATTCATTAATCCGAATGAATTTTCCTGGTGTATGTTTTCCTTGTGCCGTTTGAGAGGCGCGTTGTTGCATGTGTAGTATTTGGGACGTGTTGTTTTGGAGTTGTAATCGATTTGCCTGTGCTGTGTGAGAAGCCCGTTGTAGCCTTCGCTGCCATTAACGTATGTCTGAGACGGGAGATGTTTCGTTTTGAATCCGTGCCTGTTGCGATGCAGCACTTTGATTGATAGTTTGCGTCATGTGGATCTAGGATGTAGATTTGTGCATATTTGCGTTGTTGATTTGTTTCAGGGTGCACTGTTCCAATGCGATGCAGTATTTGTGCACATATGCGAAAGCAGTATGGGCCATTGCCTTTTGGTGGCCTGATATTTACTCCGGTATAAGCAAAAGCAAATGAACTATTGTAGGATCTAATGCAGTTCATAAAGTTTTTACTTTTAGGTACATCGTTAGTTAGAAGCTTTAGTTGAGCTTTGCGTTTTTGGAGTCGAGACATTTTTTCTTTTCGAAATATGGATAAGTAATAAGGAGTATTGCACTCACTGTTAATATGGAGCCTTTTCTGCGGTTGAACGGTTAATAGTGCCTTATTGTAATGAGATCCACCTATGCTGCATAGCCGTCTATTTTGTTGTTTCTTTCGTGTTCGTGTGTTTGTTCCTGTTATCATTTCCTTTTCGTTTTGTACCCGTGACCATGTATTCATGACTTGTTTCTTTCTCAGCATGCGAAATATGGATAAGTAATAAGGAGGATCGCAGTCACTGTTAATATGTTTCCTTTTCTGCAGTTGAGCAGTTAATAGTGGTTTATTGTAAGGAGATCCACGTATGCTGACACCTATGCTGTCTAGTGTGAAGGTGTTGATGTTCACTTTAGAATATGTGGCTTTGGGTGTCACTTCTTATGGATGTGTGTGTGTGTGGGGGGGGGGGGGGGGGGGGGGGAGGGAGGGGTTGAGGATTGTTGTCGCGCGAGCGTCTTCTTTCTTTTTGTGTTCCTGTGTCTTGTTGAATCCCCCTCTTTGTGTGTGTCCGGTCCCTTGCTTGTAGGGTCTGTGGGGTGGTTTTGTGTTCTTTTTTTTGTGTTCCATGGGCTTGTTGAATTCCCCTCTTGGTGTGTGTCCCGTCCGGTGCCTGTAGGGGGGGGGGGTGCCTTGCTGTTGTGGGCGAGCCTCTTTTTTTTTTTTTTTTTGGGTCTAGTTTTGTGTGCAATGTGTTTCGTGCTTTGCTTGCGTTTGAATACTTTTTTATGTGCCTTTTCCTTTTTTCGGTGCTCTTTGCGTCTCATTTCTCTATTTTTGCTGTGCTCACTCCTTTTTTCTGTGGTCTTGTCCGCCTCTTGCGGCGCCTCATCCGCCTCTCTCGGACTCTTTTTGCGCCTGCGCAGTACGTCTTTTTGCAGCTACGGCCCATTGCCGGATGTGCCTGCGTCCATCATCCGGTTTAGCATTCTCGGTTAGTAATATGGATAACAAAGCACTTTGCTGAATTTATGCAACAAAAGTTTAACATTTAGATGAATGTATCCTGGCTGAAATTTCACAAGCCTTGCACAAGCTACCTTAACACTACACAAACTAAGACCGTTTTGGTGCTGTAGATGGAAACATGCAACAAAATTGGGTTAAAAAAAAAAAATCAGTTCCATGCAGCCCTCTAGACTAAAATAACAACAGTTTCCTACTACACAGTTATAATATTTGAAGAGTTTTAAATATCTGATAACTATCTTTATCGTATTATTGTCCAGACAATGCTAGTGAGGTAAAAAAAGGCAGTCAGATCTGAGAAGTGATGCCTAAGCTTCTAAGTGTGTCCCTTAGATATAATATGTCAAAATGTTTGTAAAAGAGAATGCAGTTCTTGTTTTCTTCAATTCTACTTAAAAATTAAAAGTATCAACTATTTCAGATTGTATCTTTTGTGTATTGTAAAGGTCACACATCCATACTGCCATGTTGTTAGAAGATCTACTATTTCAGTCATATTTTCCGCATGTAAACAAAGAAAAAAAAGTTTCTTACCCCAACTGGTCGTGGTTGCCCTCTAAGAAATTTCTGGACAGGGTCATCTACTTTATGAGAAGGTTGTGTGGACTGTGAGGCAGGCACTGCTTTTTGTGGATAAACTTGGGTGACAACAACCAGATCACTTGTAGCGACCTGAGACATCTTCTCTAAGTATTAAAATCTCTGAGAAAAAAATAAAAAATCATAATTAATAATTATTTATGTTCCATTTAACCTATTCCAGATTCA